>NW_012114622.1:6434979-6449143 GCF_000951035.1 Colobus angolensis palliatus
TAATCCTGAGTTCTAGTTTGATTGCACTGTGGTCTGAGAGACAGTTTGTTATAATTTCTGTTCTTTTACATTTGCTGAGGAGTGCTTTACTTCCAACTATGTGGTCAATTTTGAAATAAGTGTGATGCAATGCTGAGAAAAATGTATATTCTGTTGATTTGAGGTGGAGAGTTCTGTAGACGTCTATTAGGTCCACTTTGTGCAGAGTTGAGTTCAATTCCTGGATATCCTTGTTAACTTTCTGACTCGTTGATCTGTCTAATGTTGACAGTGGGGTGTTAAAGTCTCCCATTATTATTGTATGGGAGTCTAAGTCTCTTTGTAGGTCTCTAAGGACCTGCTTTATGAATCTGGGTGCTCCTGTATTGGGTGCATATATATTTAGGATAGTTAGCTCTTCTTGTTGAATCTGAAAATTTTGTTTGTTTTTGTTTTGCTTTGTTTTGTTTTGAGACAGTCCCACTCTGTTGCCCAGACTAGAGTGCAGTGGTGCAATCTCGGCTCACTGCAACCTCCACCTCCCAGGTTCACATGATTCTCCTGCCTCAGCCTCCAGAGTAGCTGGGATTACAGGCATGCATTACCATGCCCAGCTAAATTTTGTATTTTTAGTGAAGACGGGGTTTCACCATTTTGACCAGTCTGGTCTCGAACTCCTGACCTCAAGTGATCCGCCTGCTTCAGATTCCTAAAGTGTTAGGATTACAGGCGCGAACCACCGCGCCCGGCCCCTAAAAATGTTTTCCTATGTCTTTTGTCTCATAGAGATTTCCCATCAATTTCCCATTTTATATAATTGTGAGTGAACCATTTATAAAATATATAATTTGTGTTTAAGACAAATTCTAAAATTTTTATTTTTATATGATTGATTTCCTTTTATATAATATACAAATTATATAAAAGCAAGTAATTCAAGACTATCCAGAGTGAGAAAGAATAATTAGAACATTACTTAAATAGAATTTTAGAACGGGAAGGAATCTTAGAGTTCATACAGACCAAACTCCCAATGTCTCAGAAGAGGCAGAGAGAATTCAGAGAAGTGACTTGTTCAAAGTCATCTAGCTAGAGAGAAGCAGACTTAGGATTAGAACTTATTTATTGTTTCATTCACTTAACAATCAGGAAGTCCTGCTACATGCCAGCCAAGTGAGGTACTAAGCAGCAAAAATACAAACATGGGTAAATTTTGCTCCTTGGCTCTCAAGGGACTGTCAGGATTAAAATGTTGAGGGTGGGTAAGGAACATCCATAAACTTTACTAAAGCCATTAGTAAGCATCAGTAAAAGAAACCATGCTTTAAAATCCACATTTTATACTTCAAAACTCAGTTAAGCCTGGTGCCATGGCTCATGCCTGTAATCCCAGCACTTTGGGAGGTCAAGGCAGGAAGATCACTTGAACCCAGGAATTCCAGACCAGCCTGAGCAACATGGCAAAACCCCTGTCTCTACAAACAATACAAAAATTAGCCAGGTATGATGGCATATGCCTGAAGTCCCAGCTACTCTGAAGGCTGAGGCAGGAGGATCGTTTGAGCTCAGGAGGTTAAGGCTGCAGTGAGCCATGAAACTGCCACTGCACTCCAGCCTCGGCGATAGAGTGAGACCCTGTCTCCAAAAAAGCAAACAAAACAAAACTCTCAGTTCACACTTCATTTGAGAGTGTCAAGCCAGGGCAGTACATAAAATAATAATGGAGAATCCTTCACCAAAGGAGGATACACAGATCCTGGTTGGTATATTTCCTAATAGAACTTCCATGTAATGTGTGTCTTTCAGTCAGTACCAACATCATTAACACTTCATTATTGTCTTTCTCTGATGCAGATTTTTTTTTTTTTTTTTTTTCTGAAATGGAGTTTCGTTCTTGTTGCACAGGCTGGAGTGCAATGGCGCCATCTCGGCTCACCACAACCTCCGTCTTCCAGGTTCAAGCAATTCTCCTGCCTCAGTCTCCCAAGTAGCTGGGATTATAGGCATGCGCCACCACGCCCAGCTAATTTTGTATTTTTAGTAGAGATGGGGTTTCTCCATGTTGGCCAGGTTGGTCTTGAACTCCCGACCTCAGGTGATCCGCCTTCCTCGGCCTCCAAAAGTGCTGGGATTACAGGAGTGAGCTACCACGCTCAGCCTCTGATGCAGAATTAACCAATGATTCTTAAACACTGTCAATTGCATAGGTAGAAATGCATAATTTGTTTAAACTCCTTTTTCACATGTTGTATTTGGAAAGTACAGTTTTGCAATTGATGCCAAATAATCTTTGCTTAGAATATCATGATTACCTGAATATGAGTTTACAAAAAGATAGGCCAAAAATTGTGTGGCACACAGAAAGTAAGACTATGATGAGAAAATAAGGCTGATAAGTGTATAATAGGTGTAAAAATGCCAACATCAGTACAGAGTGACAGTTCTGTGGCCAGCCATGACACAAGTCCCTGTCATAGGTCCCTGGGGGCAGCTCCAGTGCACTCAAAGAGCTATGAAGATTACTATATTTTCAGCATGACACGTAGGCCTTATTACTACTCACAGTGTGACATGAAATCAGATGATCCCTCACAGTGTTCTTTTATTTAATTTTTTCATTATTAACAATCATTGTTCTTAAATAGTAGAATTAAATAAAAGTTCTGTTCAAAAGTGTCCTTAAAGGGCTTTAAGCAAATGTTTAAAATAAAATTTTTAACCCCTTTACCGATTTGTTGAATCTGAGAATACCTGCATATAGATATATAATCAACCTGGAACAGTAGGAGTCTTTCATTTCTCACTTGCTGAGTATACTGAGATAAACTAAAACAGCAAACAATTGATGTTGAAATGTCAAGGCTAAAATGTCACGGAAACAGCAAGTTCAATAAAGTTGCATCTCCTGAAGAGGCTAATGATAGTCATCGATGTGTCTTTAAGGATGTGGATATGACTTTACTTACAGAGCTTCATGGCTGCAACCTTAACATCTCCTGTCACAGTCCTCGAGTCCACCCTCATGCCCACACAGTAAAGTGAGTTTTCATTTCATTCTTGAATTCACACAGGTAAGTGGGTGGGTATGTGCTGAAATTCAGAGATGCATTATCACATTAATCCAAGTCCATTAATCTCATTGCTCTGATTTTGTTCTTATTTCCTCTGAAACTAAATAAGTCTTTACCTACTGCCCTTTATCGCTTGATAACAACTCAAAAAAAAAAGGAAAAAAAAAAAAGGCACTGGAGTCAAGAACCAGGCTACTACTTGGCCAATGACTATTCATTTACTTCATGCTTCAGTAACCCTCTTTGTAAAATGAGAATTATAATATCTAGCCCAACTCCACAGATAACCAGAATAAGAAAAACATTATCTGTGAGAACACTTAAAATGCTTTGGAAGAAAGGCATAAGAATATTATAACATTATTATTATTATTGAGATGGAGTTTCGTTCTTGTTGCCCAGGCTGGAGTGCAGTGGCGCGATCTTGGCTCACTGCAACCTCTGCCTCCCAGGTTCAAGTGATTCTCCTGCCTCAGCCTCCCGAGTAGCTGGAATTACAGGTGCCCACCACCATGCCCGGCTAATTTTTTTGTATTTTTAGTAGAGACGGGGTTTCACTATGTTGGCCAGGCTGGTCTCGAACTCCTGACCTCATGATCTGCCCGCCTAGGCCTCCCAAAGTTCTGGGGTTACAGGTGTGAGCCACCGTGCCTGACCAAGAATATTATAACTTTAAATAGCAGATGGCACAAAATAAAATGAATACAGCAAGGAAATAATAGAAGAAATCAGCCATCTTGGGCACTGTTGTTACTGGTTTTTCTCATTTCTCTCTTTGCCATCCAACCTCAAAATATCTGGCAGCTCCTTAGTGACAGAAGTCTGTGTGCATGCTGCCAAATGCTGTAACATTCTCTAGGACTCAATGTTATGGGGAAACACACAGGGATGTAATTCACTACTGAGAAACAGACTTTCATTTCTCTGTCTGCCTCCCTCTCTGTCTATAAACTCTGATATTTGATGTAAGCACAAGGCCTCATTTGTTTTGGTCCAAATATCCAGATATGTGGGCGGACTCATTTTACCAAGGAATGTCATCAAAGTTCACAAATGCTGATTCCATGGCATGAGGCATTTGACCATTGGCCTCTCCCCAAAGTAGTGGGAATGAAGCACTTTTCTTACCTGAAAATAAATTGCTTTTGCTCCATTGAAATGTATTTAGCATGAACAACGTAGAAAGCACTCCCCTGGGTACTATGGAGGATGCAAAAATGAGTAAGTCAGTTCTTGCACTTGATGAGAATTTTACAGGCCCACATTCTCAGACACAGGTCTCAGCCAGATTAAGTTCTCCTCTATAACAGACGCTGTGGTGTCCATCTCCCCACCAGGAGGTCTCAGTGCTGTAGCTTAACTCAATGAATAAACAGGAAAATGGGTGTTCTAGTGAAAATGTTTCTTATTCTTGTGTTCAACCACAATAAACCATGTCTGGCCTCTTCATAGTCTGATCTCAATTGCTTGAATAAGAGGGAGGGAAGAATCCATCATAGAAATAGTTTAGACCATGAGGCAGACAAATGGAAAGTGAAGAGGGAGGGATTGGAAGAAGGAAAAGGAAAAGCACTGCCTAGAAGGAATCAGTGAAAACAAAATTTCTGCAGAAAACTTAAGAAGAATTCAGTTGATTATCAATAATCATAATAAAATAGACAATATCCTTTTGGAGGAGAAAAACAGAATTTGGTAAAAATTGCATTAGTCAAAAATTTGAGTCCAGGAACGGTGGTTCATGCCTGTAAACCCAGCACTTTGGGAGGCTGAGGTGGGCGGATCACTTGAGGTCAGGAGTTTGAGAACAGCCTGGCCAACATGGTGAAACCCCCTCTCTCCTAAATGTACAAAAAATTAGCCAGGCATGGTGGTGGACCCCTGTAATCCCAGCTACTCAGGAGGCTGAGGCAGGAGAATCGCTTGAACCCAGGAGGTGGAGGTTACAGCGAGCTGAGGTTGTGCCACTGTACTCCAGCCTGGGTGACAGAGCAAGACTCTGTCTCAAGAAAAAAAAAAAAAAAAGAAGGAGGAAAAATGTTTCCCTTGGCCCCCAACAAGTGCCAGGTCACTTTGACCAAAGCATAAATAGTGTTTCAAAGAATTGTTAAGCATGTTCTTTGGATAAAGAAGGTTGTGACCATCACCTGGCATAGGTCCTCTGTCCACCTGCTGCATTCATTACTTGATGCAGCAGTTCTTGAAGTCTTTAATCAAGACCTTTTTACACTCTTTTACATTATCAAGGACCCCAAAGAGCTTTCACTTATGTGAATTGCATTTAATGATATTTATTATCTAACATTAAAACTGAGAAATTTTCAAAATATTATTTGAAATCAAGACAACATAGCATACTTTTTGTTATGTTTATGCATAGACTCAAGGAAAAGATCAAGATTTCAAGATAATTATTTGAGAAAAATGAGGTTATAGCTATCCTAGTAGATATGAACAAAGAGAACTAATCAAAGTGCAAAAGCAGTAGCCAAGAGAGTTGGTGGACACCTGTAGTTCCAGCTACTCTGGAGGATGGGACAGGAGGATCTCTTGAGCCCAGGAGTTTAAGGAGTCAGCCGGAGCAACAAAGTGAGACTCCCTACTCTGAAAAAGAAAAAAAGAAAAGAAAAAAATTAAGTTCAGAAGTACTGAGAATGAATTTTATTAATCTCTATAAATCTACATAAATATCTATAAAATGTACGTACTGATACATTAAAAATACTGCTATGGAAAATACTAGAAAATACAAGCACGCGCACTCAGGTATTCTATTAGGAGACAGAGTGATGACGTTATTACATGTCAAATAGCCTCTGGAAATTTCCACTGTACATTCTTGAGAGAATGAAAGTGAAAATGGCAAATCATGTATTGTTACTATGATGGAAATAGTTTTGCCCTTAGAGACCCCTGGAAAAGATCTTGGAGACATCCCAGACGTGGCAGACCACCATTGGAGAACCAATGTAATCAATTACTTGTAAGTCCATTACCATTTCTTATCATGCATAAAGGGAATTTTGTCTGATGAATATCTTGTCCTCGTCCCTGGACCACCCTTTTGAGAACAGTTGACCTAAGGTAACCACAGGACTCCTGGCCCAGTGGGACCCAAAGCGAAAAGCCCTGGACTCGCCGAGGGCGCTCTGCTTAGGACTGAGAACCGAAACGCTCCCTGAATTAGGAGCATTGAGAACGCCGAATGCAGACACAAATCGAAAAGCAGCCACCAGTGCCGCCAAGGCGGGGCCAGAACTGGCGGCAGGAGGCTGGCCCGCCTGGAGCTGAGGCAGAAGTTGGGGCGGCTGAGAGCGCAGCGTGGGCTCCGGGGAGACGCCGGCCCACTGCCCGCCCGCTCGCCGCAGGTAGGCCCGGCCCCTGGGAGGTGGGGCGCGGCCAGGTGTCCCCAGGTAGCCGCCTCCTCCCTTCCTCCGTCGGCTGCCTCCCCGGACCGAGGCAGGACCTCGCGCCGCGCTTGTTCCCCGGGCGCCCCTCTGCGGACCCCAGGCGCTTCCCGGGTTTGAGCGCGGAGGCCACCCAGACCCTGCGGAGAGCGAGGCCCGGAGCGTCGCCGAGATTTGAGGGCGCCGGAGACCGAGGGCCTGGCGGCCGAAGGAACCGCCCCAAGACGAGCCTCTGGCCCGGGGGCTGCTGGAACATGTGCAGGGGGACACAGGTGCGAGGCTTGGCGGCGGGACCTCGGCGGAGTGGGGGTTACCTGGCGGGGGCCACCTCGGCGGACTGGGTTGGATTCCAACACATAGTCGAGGGTTGCCTGCGGCGACAGGTGCCCCATCAGCCCTCGGCAGGGTCCCGGGGCGCGGCGTTTGTCCCAGGCGCTCTCGGGGGCTGCTTTCTGGGCATGCGTTGGGTCCCGGCGACCGAAACCGCGCGCCGGCGCTCTTGTGCCTAGGTTTTGAGTACAACAGGTTGGTGATTCAGTTCGACAGAAACTCAAAGCACTGAGCTAGGGGCCTTTTTTTAATGTGTTTTTTGTTTGTTTTAGTTTGTTTGACAGTTGCCAGACTATGTTTACATTTCTGGTTCTACTCAGCCAACTGCCCACAGCTACCCTGGGGTTTCCTCATTGCACAAGAGGTCCAAAGGCTTCTAAGCATGCGGGAGAAGAAGGTAAGCACGAAAACGTCCCTGAAACCCGGAGCCGCGTAGCACAGATCTCAGTGAGAAAGTATTTGAAATTACATACGCCCATTAATCATAGAAATACTAAAATATCCTTTAGTTTAATTTGTGGTATATTTGGCAAAGTTGTGGTTTTTTATGTTCTTTAACTGCAATTTGTAG
Organism: Colobus angolensis palliatus; assembly: GCF_000951035.1. Taxonomy (NCBI): domain Eukaryota; kingdom Metazoa; phylum Chordata; class Mammalia; order Primates; family Cercopithecidae; genus Colobus; species Colobus angolensis. Next base: position 6,442,335 of record NW_012114622.1, read on the forward strand.
GACTCGATTTCTGTGAGTTTCCTTTAATAAGTATATATGTAAGACCTCGTTTGTGGTTAATTGAATGGAAAACCTATTTCAGCTTCTGAAAATCAGTCAGTGACATTTCTCTAGATGAAGCTGTGTGGCGATTATAATGAGCGTAATTACTTGTTCTTCCTGGAAAGGCGAACGGGGTAGTCCAGGATCTAGTCTGGACTTGTTGTGAGACCCTGGGCGAGATAACTTAATCCCGTTTGGCTTGAATGTCTTCATCTGTAAAAGTGATGGGGGTGGGGCGTAAAATGATCTCTGAGGTCCTTTTTGACTTCAGATGGTCTAGTTGTCTAGATAAAAGCAGCTAGTTGAGAAAAGATTAGGTTTGGGGCTTGCTAAGTTAGAAGTCCACAGTTTTTAGGTTTCAGATCATTAACAGTTTGTTTCCTGCCTATATTTTAAAAGCCTAACCTAGTAAAACCAGAAAAGGAAAAAAAAAAGAGCCTCTAGTTCTCAGCATCCTTCTCCCTGACTATTCATGGTGCTTCCCCACCCAGTGCCAATACTCTGGATCCACGTCCCCACACGTTCCTGTCTCTTATCCCTTCTCATCAGATCCAATTCTCAGCTCATTTTCATTTGGGAAGGATCTGTTACACTAATACTCCTAACTGACTTTATTAATGATTAATACAGCCGTGTGTGTGTGTGTGTGTGTGTGTGTGTTGAGATACAACAATCCATTAACTCAAAAGCATGAAACTCTGATGACAGAATTCTAAGCAACTGGATAGGCTAGCTAGAGGGATAGGGAAAGACTTTGGAAGAGGATCCTTTTTAGTCCCTCTCAAGCTGCACCGTATATGTAAGTCCACTTAGAAGATTGCACTTTTGGCCGGTCGTGGTGGCTCACACCTGTAATCCCAGCACTTTGGGAGGCCGAGGTGGGTGGATCACAAGGTCAGGAGATTGAGACCATCCTGGCTAACACAGTGAAACCCCGTCTCTACTAAAAATACAAAAAATTAGCCGGGCATGGTGGCTGGCACCTGTAGTCCCAGCTACTCGGGAGGCTGAGGCAGGAGAATGGCATGAACCCAGGAGGCAGAGCTTGCAGTGAGCCCAGATCGCGCCACAGCGCTCCAGCCTGGGCAACAGATTGCACTTTTAAGATTCCATACTCAGATGCTCTTCTCTAAAATGATTGTGAGTGCAATCATTCATTAACATGACACAGGTATAAGAGACACTGTCGCTGGCATGGTGGCTCATACCTGTAATCCTAGCACTTTGGGAGGCCTAGGTGGGTGGATCACCTGCGATCAGGAGTTCGAGACCAGCCTGGCCAACACAGTGAAACCCTGTCTCTACTAAAAATACAAAAATTAGCCTTGCGTGGTGGCACGTACCTATAATCCCAGCTACCCGGGAGGCAGAGGCTGCAGTGAGCTGAGATCATGCCACTGCACTCCAGCTTGGGCGACAGAGTGAGACTCCATCTCAAAAAATAAAAATAAATAAATTAATAAATAAATTAATTAAATAAAAGACAGTCTCAAGGACACTATAAGCTATGGAAGGAATTTAGAGATCATACTTGAGTGTGGAGGGCTGGAGATGTCTATGGAAATGTGAATGAGGGATCTGACACGTTTGAAAAGACAGCTTGTTCAGTCAGTCACCACTTGATGAATACATGCTAAGTGCCAGGCCCCATGCTATTGGTGGAGACATAGAAATGAAAGACTGCAATCTCTGCCCTGGAGGACATCTTCATCTGGTTGCAGGAGGCAGGGTGTTTGTTAAACAGATGATCTCCGTCAACTGTATAACAGAGGCCAGAACAGAGAACTGAGAGCAGAGGAAAGAGTGAATAGCAGTAACTCGACCTCAAGAGAGTTGTATAGCAGAGAAGTCAATGCCTTCCATCTGCAAATGGGCTATAATAAATGGAGATATGAAGAGTAACTGGAAATAGAGGACCTTTGGCAAAATTCTTTTTTTTTTTTTTTTTTCTGGAAACGGAGTCTCACTTTCTCTCCCAGGCTGGAGTGCAGTGGTACAATCACAGCTCACTGCAACCTCCACCTCCTGGATTCAATCAATTCTCCTGCCTCAGCCTCCCGAGTATCTGGGATTTACAAGTGCATGCCACTGTGCCCAGTTAATTATTTTGTATTTTTAGTAGAGACGGAGTTTCACCATGTTAGCCAGGCTGGTCTTGAACTCCTGACCTCGGGTGATCCGCCCACCTCGGCCTCCCAAAGGGCTGGGATTACAGGCGTAAGCTACCGTGCCCAGCCCGAAATTTTGATAAAGCATGAGGGTGGAGTTAAAATGACTGAAAAGGAGCTTATTTAGAAAACACGAGGAGATAGAGGAGAGGAGGAGAATGGAATATCTGGGTTGGTGAATTTATAGCAGTGAAATGCATAGACAGCCTCTTAGGATAGTCTAAGACAGGAAAAATAAAGAAGGGTAGAGAATCTAAGGAAGCAGAGCCAAGGCCATTGCATCCTCCAGCCATGGTCAAGGGGAAAATAGGAGCTCTTGCTGAAAGCTAAGGGTGTTTCAAGGGCAGGGAAGTTTACTTCCTTTCAATTAAAAGCAAGTTCAGACTTACTTAGAATCCAGTAGCAAAAGACAGTATTTCTCCTGAGATCATAAGGGATGCAGGGAAAAATCTGATCTGGCAATAAAGGTCAGTCAGTGACAGAATCAGAACTTGCACACTCAGGGAAGTGGCAAACAGCAGCCCCTGGAAGGCACATTTAATACAGTATTAATCATAATATGATTAATCATAAATATCATATTTATGATATTGGCATAAATATTATTTCAGGAAAAATAAAAATATTTGTGGCTCTCCTTTTTTTTGTTTCCCCTATCAAAGTAGCTTTTGAGTTCCATGGGGGTGTATTTTTAATAACTCAACCTACTGGAACAGAAGACTGTCATGAGAAATTTGGCACTGCTCTTTTTAGCCAATAAAATGTAAGGATCTGGACATATTTGAGAAGTATGCAGAGGCAGATATCTAATTCTCCATTCTGAACTTAGATTTCATGAAGTAAGTATAGCTAAGTGAGGCAGGCCATGGGTTGTTTCATCAATAGTTTGATACTTTAAACCTATGCCGAGCTGAGAAACACCAGACTAGACCTATGAATTGCTTCAACTGGTAGACTTTAGGTCCAAGAGTTTCCTCCCACTATAGCAAAGATGAGTTTGTTCATTCACTAAGTAATTTTTTGAGCACTTCTTATAGGCCAAGAACCAACATCCCTGCTTTAATGGAGCTTTCCTTCTAGTGAGGAGAACAGAGTGGTAACAAATATGTAAAGCATATAGAAAACCAGATGGTGATGAATACTACGGAGAAAGGCAGAGTGTGGACAGGGAGTGCCAGGGGTGGGTGGGTAGGGAGGGGGGTTCAAGGTAGCATTGAACAAAATCCTGAAGGATGTGAGAGAGCAAACTGAAAGAATTAAGTTCTGTTCAGAAGAAACAGTAAGTACAAAGGCCAGAGAGAACCAGGTGTGTTGGAAGCCAGCATAGCTACAACAGAATATGTGAGGGATAGTGGTAGGAGATGAGGTTAGAGGGGTAAGGGCTTGGGGACCAGACCAAGAAGGGCCTTGTAAGCCACTGTAATGACTTTGGCTTTTACTCTGCAGGAGGTGGAATTGCTGTTAGAAGGTTTTTAAAAAGCAAAGTAGGAACAAAGTGTATCTTATCTTTTAAAGGGCCCTCTTTGACTGTTATGTTAAAAACAGACGGTAGAGCAGCAAGGAGACCCTTGGAAGACCATTGTAGGGATCCCAATGAAGGGTGACAGAGGCTTGGAAATTTTTTCATTCTATTTCCATTTAGTGGTAATATAAAATCTATAAAAAGACAAAGGAGGAAACAGAATAGAAATATTTCATCACACTAGCCCATCTACCTTTTAGAATACTTTTTAAAACAACGATCACCAATTATCCCATTGTAGCTTCCCACTTGGTTCGAATAGCCCATATCTGTTATTTATAACATAAAAATGGACACTGTAGAATAGTGCTGCTCCCCCAAAATATAATGTGAACTACCTACATAATTTAAATTTTTCTAATAGCCACATTTTAAAACTAAAAAGTAATAGGTGAAATTAATTTTAAGAATGTATTTAATTTAATCTAGTATCTGAAATATCACCATTTTAAAATATAAGCAATATAAAACATTATGGAGACATTTCACATTCTTTTTTTTTACACTAAGTCTTTGAAATCCTTATGTGTATTTTACACTTACAGCACATTTCAATTCAGACAAGCCACGTTTCTTATTTATTTATTTAGAGATAGGATCTTGCTCTGTCACCCAAGCTGGAGGGCAGTGGTGTGATGTCAGCTCACTGCAACTTCTGCCTCCCGGCCTCAAGTGATCCTCCCACCTCAGCCTCCCAAGTAGTGGAACTACAGGCATGCACCACCACACCGGGCTAAGTTTTGCATTTTTTGTAGAGACGAGTTTTCACTTTGTTGCCCAGGCTGGTCTCCAACTCCTGGGCTCAAGTGATCTAATCCACCTGCCTCAGCCTGCTGGGATTACAGGCGTGAGGCACCACTCCCAGCCACAACCTACATTTCAAGTGCTCAATAGCCATCTGTGGCTAATGGCTATCGTGTTAGACAAAATAGTTCTAGAACATTTGGACCTGTTTGGAAAGATAATTCATTTGTGGAAAAAATATCTTGGACAAAATGTGACTGTCCTCAAAGGGCCAAAAATAAATGTACAACTTGAGGTCCCTCACAAATCAGTATGAGTTTTCCAGACCATGATCTCTCATGAACAGTCTTTCAATTGCCTACATTAATACATTCTTTCTTTAGAAATGGTGAGCAGTGAAAAGTATCTGCACTTTTAAATTCTTTTAAGCATTGTGATGTAGTTCTCAGTTTCTGAATTCCAGTCTCAGTAATATGATCTGAAGCAAAATCTCTTAAGCTTTGTGTGACACCAGAACAAGTTTAAAGTTTGTGGGTTTTGAAAATACTGCCATGGTTGGATGCTTTGATTTTGTGTCAACCTGTTCTTAACCTGTAGTGTTTACTGTTTATCTTCCCCCGTCAAATGTAAAAGGAACCTTATAAAGCATTATAGACACATATTTGGGGTGTACAGTAGAGGGAGCTACTACTTTGGAAAGGACTAAATGTCTTTAGTTGAATCTTATAATTAGCTTATACTTTTATTGATTTAGAAGTTTAGAATTGTATGTTTTAGCATAAACTTGACTACAGTAATTTTAATATAAAAGTATTAATTTGTAATTTAAGAACTTGGCAGGGTGCGGTGGCTCACACCTGTAATACCAGCACTTTAGGAGGCTGAGGTGGGTGGAACATGAGGTGAGGAGTTCAAGACCAGCCTGGCCAAAATAGTGAAACCTCATATCTACTAAAAATACAAAAATTAACTGGGCGTGGTGGCACATGCCTGCAGTCCCAGCTACTTGGGAGGCTGAGGCAGGAGAATCGCTTGAACCCAGGAGGCGGAGGTTGCAGTGAGCTGAGACCATGTCATTGCACTCCAGCCTGGGCAACAGAGTGAGACCCTGTCTCAAAAATAATAATAATAATAATTAATAACGTAAAGAGATATTAGTGATTATTTAATTTAATTCCCAGTGTTATAAATGAGGAAATGGTAGCCCAAAGAATATAAGTGACTTATCTCAGAATACACAGCTAATAGCTTAAGCTAAATCAGAACCAAAAATCTGTCTTCTAACTCTCAATTCAGTATGTTGTCCATGATGCCCCACTAATTTTCCTCAGTCAAGATAATAGGGAACCAATTCTTTAGAAATAGACCTGTCAATGATTGGAAAAATAATTATCTGGAGGGAAAAAGAGATATTTAAATAATTTTTATTTATACTACTAATTTTGGACATATCCAACTCCAGTGAAATTATGCTAATTTTGTATTTCATATTTATCAGAAATGATCTTCACTGATGCTTTTTCTTTCTTTTTTTTTTTGTGGTTAGATTTTAAAGCTTTACAAAAAAGTTTGGTATAATTTAGCCATATCAAGAGAACTATTCACTTTTTTCCACAATTAAAACAGGAATATTTTGACTATTTTTCATCAATGTTTAAGTCTTTTTTATTACTTTATTAGTGTTTACATCAAAAGAAGAAGCAAACTATTTCATACGTAGACGCCTCCTGCATAATAGATTTGATCTGGAGCTCTTCACTCCCGGCGACCTAGAACGAGAGTGCAATGAAGAACTTTGCAATTATGAGGAAGCCAGAGAGATTTTTGTGGATGAAGATAAAACGGTAATGTGGTTGATTATGTTAATTGGCTGCAAATGTTAAATTGTACTAAGAAAGTGGCACTTTGAGTTATTAGAGATGCTATGCTTTAAACAAAATCAGGATTATGTACCTGTTATCTCTTTCTACTTCCTTAAAATGATAATTAACCTATTTAGACTTGGCTTTACACCTAATTAACTTTACACCTAATTCATAGTAGTTACTAAATTATTGGCTGTTGTGATTTTGTGTGTTTAATGTTTGTTATATTTAAAATTAATCATGGGGGCTGGGCGCGGTGGCTCAAGCCTGTAATCCCATCACTTTGGGAGGCTGAGCCTGGGCAGATCATGAGGTCAGGAGATCGAGAGCATCCTGGCTAACATGGTGAAACCCCGTCTCTACTAAAAAATACAAAAAACTAGCCGGGCAAGGTGGCGGGCACCTGTAGTCCCAGCTACTCGGGAGGCTGAGGCAGGAGAATGGCATAAACCCGGGAGACAAAGCTTG
>NW_012114622.1:6449728-6450740 GCF_000951035.1 Colobus angolensis palliatus
AAAAAAAAAAAGAATATAACTAAATTCTGTTCATATTGATAAGGTACAAAACAGATAGCATTGTTCCTGTGATAATCTGGCATAGTCTTGAAAAATGTTAAGTAACTGAGATGATGATGATGATGATGATGATGATGATGATGATGATGATTATTTGGAGACGGAGTCTCGCTCTGTCGCCCAGGCTGGAGTGCAGTGGAGCAATCTCGGCTCACTGCAACCTCCACCTCCCAGGTTCAAGCTATTCTCCTGCCTCAGCCTCCCAAACAGCTGGGACTACAGGCACATGCCACCACGCCTGGCTAATTTTTTTGTATTTTAGTAGAGACAGGGTTTCACCATGTTGCCCAGGCTGGTCTCAAACACCTGAGCTCAGGCAATCCGTCCCCATCGGCCTAACAAAGTACTAGGATTATAGGCATGAGCCACCATGCCTGGCCCTAAATTCTTTACTTTTGTAGAGTTCATAACCCTGGCTCCTTTTTCCCTTTCTTAAGCATCCTATTTTACTTTTTGGTTAATAAGAACCTCCCCAGGTATCCTTCAGATGCAGGTGGTAATGGAACCTAGTTGTTGACTTTTCCATAATTGTGCCCACCCTCCCATTCCCTACAAGTATTTGCTGTTTCTATTAAGGAGGAAAACGAAGCATATACTGTGTAGTTGTGCCTGTTGGAATTTTATTCTGTTTCCCACAAACCTTTTATAATTTTATCATAGTTCCTTAAAATTCATTTATATTCTCTCAAGTAGCACTAAACTTAAAATTGTCTCAACAATGTCTTCCCAAATCAATAAATACCTTTCAGGCCGGGCGCAATGGCTCAAGCCTGTAATCCCAGCACTTTGGGAGGCCGAGACGGGCGGATCACGAGGTCAGGATATCGAGACCATCCTGGCTAACACAGTGAAACCCCGTCTCTACTAAAATAAAAACACAAAAAACTAGCCGGGCGAGGTGGCGGGCGCCTGTAGTCCCAGCTACTCAGGAGGCTGAGGCAGGAGAATGGCG
>NW_012114622.1:6451381-6452534 GCF_000951035.1 Colobus angolensis palliatus
AAAAAAAAAAAAAAAAAGTCTCCAGAGACAAACTGAGGGCTTACCTCCCATAGAAAACTTCAGTCTCCTTTTCAAACCTGATAGTGGGTCCATGGCATCAACTTCTACCTTTGGTACTTTCACCTACTCTCTAATGCAATAATTTCCCCCAGTGCCTTAGTGGGGGCTTCAGTCAGGTGAAGGGAAAATAGCAGGCAAAGTAGTAAAGAGCTGGGACTGGCAGTAATCCCTTGACAATTAGATGGCAGAGGCAGTTGTGGGTGGTAATGCTTTAATTAGAGTGAGTCACACCCTCCAGCTTGAATGAACTGGTCTCCTACCTATGGTACATGCCAAGAGCTTACTACCCCTAGTCTAGGTCATTAGGACCAAATGAAATATGATAATAAAGATATTGAATAAACTTGGGAATTTTACCTTTTTTTTAGATCGCATTTTGGCAGAAATATTCAGCTAAAGGACCAACCACAAAATCAGGTAAAACAAGAATTGATCAAATTTAATGCTTTTCTCACCCTCTCTCTATTGTAATACATTTTAGTTTTATTGTTTGAGTTTGGTTGTTGCTCAACATACATACCTTATAAACCCAAGGAGATTTCTCAACTATACACTGGGCTATCTCAGACAGAAAAGGACAGATTCATCTATTTACATACTGAAAATCAAGTTTGGTGAGATACTAGGGAAATGAGATAATGGGCTTAAAGCTGTTTTAAACAGCTCAGCTAAGTCAAGACTTGCACAGAATAAAAATTGATTCTATTCATTTCAAGATGTAAGCTATTTTAACTTTTTTTCTTTTTTACCATTAAAGGCAGATGGAACATTTATGCTAGATAAATTAAGATTGTTGGATGGAATTAAGTAACTTGTAGAGGGGGGAGATCCTTTATCTCATCTGTATTGATCATCTTTAGCTGCATTTTAGTCAGGTGTTTTTTTTGCCAGCTATTCTTTCATTCCTCTTAGGTAGGGCCCCCTCCATAGCAGGTTATATTGCATAGCTACCCTGAGTTGCTTAATAAATATTATCTCAGTGGTTAATACCAAAGTATGTCTAGTTGAGCAGCGAATATGTTTATCCCACTTAATGCTGAATATTATTCATTTAATAAATGGATAATATTTTAAATATTGATATGATTATAAT
>NW_012114622.1:6452860-6455374 GCF_000951035.1 Colobus angolensis palliatus
AATAAATAAATGAATAACCATAACTAGGGCTTTTAGAAGTGACATTTAAATTTTTTTCAGGTAGATTCTCTAGCACAAGGAATTGAAAGAAGTCAACATCAATGATTAGATGCTGTATAATGTGTTTAGACCCAGGATTAAATTTGTTGAAATCATAGGTGACGCTATATAGTGGTTATATTTATGTTATTTTAATGATTTATTTTAAGATGGCAACAGAGAGAAAATTGACGTTATGGGCCTTCTGACTGGATTAATTGCTGCTGGAGTATTTTTGGTTATTTTCGGATTACTTGGCTACTATCTTTGTATCACTAAGTGTAATAGGCTACAACATCCACGGTAAGTACTAAGTAAAATTATTTAATTCATTACTAGACATTCTGTATTATTATTTTAACAATGGTTCAAGCAAATGGCTGCCTATTTTCTTAAATAAGCCTTTTATTTTGGAAGAATTTTAGATGTATAGGGAAGTTGCAAAGGTTAGTACAGAGAATTCCCATATATCCATCACCCAATTTCCCACATTGTTAATATCTTATATTACCATAGTAGATTTATCAAAACTAAGAAAATGACATTGGTTCATGACTATATAACTAAACTCCAGACTTTGATTTCAGCAGTTTTCCCACTGGTGTTTTCTTTCTGTTGCAGGATCCAGTCAAGGTATCACATTGCATTTAGCTGTCATGTCTTCCCAGCCTTTCTAGTCTGTGACAATTGTTTGGTCTCCTAATTTAACATTTACATAAAGTACCTAATGATGCTATTTCTAAGGTCCTTCGAAAGAATACAAGAAGTTTCACATATGTCGGCTTCATTTTTCAGTATTTCCTTCTTAAGCAAGAGGCAGATACCAGGGTCTTCACATTATTTCCAGAGGCAAGAAGTCCTGTAGTTTACTCTGAGCCACAGAGTTAACAGATCCACATGGCTACCCAAACAGAAACAGTGTAACTGGCTTTTAAATTCAACTATTTTTATTAACACTTTAAATTGAAGTTAATAAAATAAAATGGTTACCAATTGAGGATCACAGCACATTGATAAAGCTTCAAAAAGATTCATAAAGGCCGTAATTGGTTGCATAATAGAAGCTCAGCATCCTGATTGAAATAAAAAGTACTGATTATCTTCCCAGTAAGTATGGCTGAGTAGGCGTAGAAACAATCTTATTTAAAAAAAAAAAAAAAGAAAGAAAGAAAAAAAGCAGCAGATGCTAAACAGGCTATTAGAAATTGATACTTATTTATCCCTATTCACACTTTCAAATTCTATGAACAAGCTCAAGGTGGTGATCATGTGTACTTTTTTTTATGATAACGATCATTTTACTTATCTTTTCAGCAAAATGGGCAGTGTTTTTGTATCCCTCCAAAAGAATGGAAAGTATTGTTTATCATATATATTAGAAGACTCTTTGTCTTCTAAATTAATAATAGTTTTCAATTCATATCAACTAAAATTTAAATTTTACATAACAATTGACCTGTATTGTTCAGAAAAATGTCAGTGTCATGAAAGACACAGACAGGCTAAAGAACTCACTGTTCCAAATTAAAGTAAATGGCATGACAATTAATGCAATGTGTGATCCTGGTCCGAATCCTAGACCAAAAAAATAAATTGCTAAAAAGGAAAATTTGCCCAGCGTGGTGGCTCACACCTATAATCCCAGCACTTTGGGAGGCCAAAGTGAGAGGATCGCTTGAAGCCAGGAGTTCAAGACTCGAAACCACAAAAAACAAAAAACAAAAAAAAGGAAAATTTAGGAGAAAATTTGGATATAGCTACATATTAGATAATAGTAATGAACCAATGTTAAATATTCTGAATTTATGTGAAGATCTTTTCAAAATACTTAATTCTGTAGTGGTTCTAAAATTCTATTGGCAGTCACAGTAAAAAACAGAAGCTAATTACAACAACATGGCATCAAAAATTATGTTTAATTGGTTAAATATTCAGAGTTTTTGTCCATTTTAAAAGAGGATTGTACAACTATTCAAGTCTAAATACAATATAAAAATGGCCTATAAGAAACTAGAAGACTTTAATCATAACTGTTTAATTGGTTTAAGGTTTTTCTTCATTGTTTCATATCAGATATAAATTGAAAATAAAATGACATGTATAGGAAGGGCACCAAATTCAGAATTTGGAGGCAAAAACTCTCATGTTAATTTTGCCACTACTTATGGAGCTTGAAGCAAATTCATTGATTTTTTAAAGATCTTTCCTCATCTAAAAGAGGAATGAAGGGAATAGACTGTGATTCCTCTTAAAGTTCCTTAATATTTTTTTATTTTGCCAAAGATGAGAATAAATTTTTTGCCCTTGATTATATTCTCAGAACTAGAGTTTTTAAAGTTATTTATTAAAAAGAAGCTTGGCCGGATGCAGTGGCTCACACCTGTAATCCCGGCACTTTGGGAGGCCAAGCCGGGTGGATCACCTGAGGTCGGGAGTTCAAGACCAGCCTGACCAACATGGAGAAACCCCGTCTCT
>NW_012114622.1:6455464-6474173 GCF_000951035.1 Colobus angolensis palliatus
TGAAACTCTGTCTCAAAAAATTAATTAATTAATTAAAAACTAAAAAGAAACTTTTACATATATACACATGTAAATGAAATTAGTAAATATAAAAGATACATTTTCCTCTAAAATTTAATAAAAATATTTTCTCTTGAAGAAAGTTTATTATCATTATCATTATCATTATTATTATTATTATTTTGAGACAGAGTCTTGCTCTGTTGCCCAGGCTGGAGTGCAATGGCGTGATCTAGACTCACTGCAACCTCTGCCTCCCAAGTTCAAGCAATTCCCCTGCCTCAATCTCCTGAGTAGCTGGGATTACAGACGTGTGGCACCACACCCAGCTAATTTGTGTATTTTTAGTAGAGACAGGGTTTCACCATGTTGACCAGGCTAGTCTCCAACTCCTGGCTTCAAGTAATCCATCTGCTTCAGCCTCCCAAACTTTTGGGATTACAGGCATGAGCCACCACGCCTAGCCAGAAGAAAGTTTAAAGTAGGTTGTTTCATTTCATCTAGTATTAATTGCTTAAAAAATCATTTCTATTGTGATAAGAGCATCTGAAAATGTGCTGATTATGGAGGCTAAGGTCTTTAAAAAGATTTTATCCTATTTTTTGCCTACAAAAGTAATACATGCATTATTTTAAAATTCAAATGTTATAGAAAAATATAATATAAAAAATGAAAGTCCTCATAATCCTACTTTTCAAAAATTACCACTATTATGAATTTGGTATGTAAAACTCCAGATTTTTTCCTATGCATTTACTATTCAGTTGGTGCAAAAGCAATTGTGGTTTTTGCCATTTAAAGTCATGTCAATTGCTTTTGCACCAACCTAATAACATATTTTATGTTTTAAAAAGAAATATTTGTTACATGTCCTCCTTTGCAACTTGCCTTTGGCACTGAACAATATAATTTAAATATATTTCCAGTGCAGTACATGTTTAAAAAATAGTAAAATATATGTAACATAAAATTTACCATCTTAACCATTTTTAAGTATACAGTTCAGTAGTGTTAAGTAGATTCACTGTTGTGTAACTAATCTCCTGTTTTTCTATTTTTTTTTTCATTTTGCAACAGTGAAGTTCTGTGGCCAGTGAACAAACTGTTTCCCATTCTCCCCTCTCCCTAGGCTCTAGCAACCACTATTTTACTTTTTGTCTCTGAATTTTACTACAATAACACCTCATATAAGTGGAATCATACAGTATTAGTCTATTTTTGACTGGTTTATCTAGCACAGTAATTCTAAACCATTAATAGAGTCTCTTCAAAATGTTTTATTGCAGCATTTCATTTATGTTTGATGAAGTTTTTTTAAATTCTAAAATATAGTAAGATGTGATTCCTTTCTAAAATATGTTAGTCCTAGTCTAGCTCCTGTTTCTGGGAGAGACCACCAAGGTGTATTCTCCCTATCCTAGAAATAGATATGGTATAGTGGTTCACTGTGTGAGCTCTGGAGCCAGACTGCCTGGATTCAAAACCCTGATACGCCACTAATTAGCCATTTGACTTCGGATATGTTACTTAAACTTATACTCTGCCTCAGTTTCTCTGTGAGTAAATTGAAGGTAATAATCTGAGCCACCACATTACATAGTTCCAGAGAGTTGTCATTCACATGGGCTATAGTATGAAGGGTACCTTCTGGTTTTGTGCAATATGGTAGCTCAGATAATAACAGTATGTATCTCATAAGGGACTTATGGAATTTAAATGATGTGATACACAAAAAGTACTTAAGAGAGTGCTTGGTAGCAAGAGTAGCAAGTACTCAATAAATGTTAGCTATTATTATTATTATTATTGTTATTGTTATGAGACGGAGTCTAGCTCTGTCACCCAGGCTGGAGTACAGTGGTGTGATCTTGGGTCACTGCAACTTCTGCCTCCTGGGTTCAAGCTATTCTTCTGTCTCAGCCTCCCAAGTAGCTGGGATTACAGGCACCTGCCACCACGCCCAGCTAATTGTTGTATTTTTAGTAGAGACGAGGTTTCACCATGTTGGCCAGACTGGACTTGAACTCCTGACCTCAAATAATCCTCCTGCCTCGGCCTCCCAAAGTGCTGGGATTACAGACATGAGTCACCACGCCAGGCCCAGCTATTATTATTATGAATTTGCAAACTAAGATTTTTCTAAAAGCTTTCACTGGAATGTTTATGTATTCCCATCCAATGTTTGTATTTCTTTAAAAATATGTCTGGACTGGGAATGAACTGCAGATTCTCCAGTGTTCATATAAAATTAAAACATATTATCAGAAGGTAATATAGGTAATCAGAAAGTATTATCTTGCAAGTAAGTTTTCTTCAAATTTGATAGATCTACAAAAATTTTATTTGGCGTATGAAATCTCCCTAGCTTACCTGACCTTTATGATCTTGTAAAAAAAAAACAAACAAAAAGAAAAAAAATCTCCCTAAGCTGTATTTATAACCGTCTTCCACATCACCTGCTGTTGCTAATCATATACTGTACACCACTTTCACACTACCTTCTCTTTAATACTCTCACTATTTGTATAGTGTATTATGGCACATAAAGGAGATTACATGGAGAGATTACCATTTGAGTGACGCAACTACATAACAAAAAAGCAACTTGGATATAAACTTGTAAGATAGAGAACACTCTTCTTATAAATGGCTAGGAATGTCAAGCAGGCATACCACAAGTGTGGGATATAACTAGTCACTTTGGCAGACATGGGTTTTAGAGGAATTAACTAGGAAGGAGTGTTTCAAGAAAGTGGACCCACAGGAGCAAAGATGGGTACTACCAAGGCTCATATAGGAGATGATAAGCAAAATAGTCTTGACCAAAGATTTTTTTAAAAAATAATTGTAGGCCAAGGCCAGGCACAGTGGCTCATGCCTGTAGTCCCAGCTTTGGGAGACCGAGGCAGGAAAATCGCTTGAGCCCATGAGTTTGAGATCAGCCTGGGCAACATGGCAAAACCCCGTTTCTACTAAAAATACAAAAAAAAAAAAATTAGCCAGGTGTGGTAGTGCGTGCCTTTATACCCAACTACTAGGTGAGCTTAGGTGGGAGGAGCACCTGAGCCCAGGAAGTGGAAGCTACTGTGAGTCGTGATCATGCCATTACACTCCAGCCTGGACACTGGGAGAGAGACCCTGTCTTCATAATAAAAATAATAATGATAATAATAATAATAATTATAGAGACAGGATCTCACTATGTTGCCCAGGCTGATCTGGAACTCCTGGCCTCAGGCAATGTTCCTGCCTCTGCCTCTCAAAGTGCTAGGATTACAGGCATGAGCCATGGGGCCAAGCCCTTGACCAGAGATTTAAGAGCTGCGATAAAGAGTAATGAGTGACTGGGGAAATTGTTGAATCATTGGAATGGCAGCCATGAATTTACATTTGAGTTGCCAGACATGAGGTGGACTACTTAAGCAGAGGATTAAAAGGAAAAACAGCCTTTGGGGAAGGTTTTTGAAAATGTGGTAATATGCTAGGTTCTAGGAACACAGTGGTGAGTAAAACAAGCATAGTGCCTGCCCCCATGGCTCTTATACTCTGGTTTTCTTAAGTAATGTGTACTAGAGCTGGGAGAAACTGGAAGACAGAGGAAAACCAACAAGGATGTTAGTGTGGTAATTCAGATGTGAGATCATGAGTTTGGACCTGTCTTCAAGGAAAAAGAAGCTGAAGAACTTGATGCCTGATTAGAAAGAACTTGGGGCCGCACACGGTGGCTCACGCCTGTAATTCCAGCACTTTGGGAGGCCGAGGTGGGTGGATTACAAGGTCAAGAGATTGAGACCATCCTGGCCAACAGTGAAACCCCGTCTCTACTAAAAATACAAAAATTAGCTGGGCGTGGTGGCACACGCCTATAGTCCCAGCTACTCGGGAGGCTGAGGCAGGAGAATCGCTTGAACTCGGGAGGCAGAGGTTACAGTAAGCCGAGATCACACCACTGCACTCCAGCCTGGCGACAGAGTGAGACTCCGTCTCAAAAAAATAAATAAATAAATAAATAAATAAAGAATTTGGGAGTGTTGGAAGAATATGACTTGAACCTAAGCTTCTGTGCTGAAGAAATATATATGGAAGCTGGTAGAAAGAAAACAAAATTTGGATTTGACAGGACAAAATGGTTCATATTTTATTCATTTTTTTGAGACAGAGTTTCACTCTTGTTGCTCATGCTGGAGTGCAATGGCGCGATCGCTCACTGCAACCTCCGCCTCCTGGGTTCAAGCAATTCTCCTGCCTCAGCCTCCCAAGTAGCTGGAATTACAGGCATGCACCACCATGCCTGGCTGATTTTATATTTTTAGTAGAGACGGGGTTTTACCATGTTGGTTCAGGCCACTCTCGAACTCCTAACCTCAGGTTATCCACCTGCCTCGGCTTCCCAAAGTGCTGGGATTACAGGTGTGAGCCACTGCACCTGGCCAAAATAGCTTATATTTTAAAGATAGCTCAAGAAAGGATAAAACAACAAAGAGACTAATAACCCACATTTTTTTAATGAAGGACTTGAATGGACATTTCTCTAAAAATATATGAATAGCCAACAAGCACTTGAAAGGTGTTCGACATTGTTAGACATTAAGGAAAGGAAAATTAAATCAAAACCACAGTAAGAGTCAGCTGCAGTGGCATGCTGCAGTGGCATGTAATTCCAGCTATTCCAGAATAGTTGGCATAATAATTTTTAAAATAACAAGTATTGGCGAGGATATGGAGAAATTGAAACCTCATATGCACATTGCCAGTAGGAATGTAAAACGGTATAGCCACTGTGGAAATCAGTTTGACAGTTCCTCAGAAAGTTAAATGTAGAATTACTATATGACCCAGCAATTTCACTTCTAGATTTGTATTCAAAAGCATTGAAAACAGGAACTCAAACAGATACTTGTACACCAATGTCCATAGTAGTAGTATTCAAATATACAAAAGGGTTGATGGAAATAGCCCAAGTGTCCATCAAAATGTGGTGTATCTATGCAATGGAATATTCAGCCATAAAAAGGAATGAAGTTCTGATGTGTGCTACAATATGGATGAACCTTGAAAACGTGATACCAAGTGAAAGAAGCCAGACACAAAAGAACAACTATTGTGTGATTCCACTTATATGTAATGCCTAGGATAGGCAATATCTAGGATAGGCAAATTCATAGAGACAAAAAGTAGATTAGAGATTACCTTGGGCTGGGAGGATAGGGATATCTTAGTCTATTTGTGCTGCTATAGCAGAATACTTGAGACTGGGTAATTAATAAGGAACAGAAATTTATCTTTCATAGTTCTGGAGGCTGGGAAGTCTAAGATCAACAAACCAGTAGGTTGTATGTCTTATAAGGACCCAGTCTCTGCTTCCAAGATGGTGCCTTGAACACCGTATCCTCTAGAGGGGAGGAACATTGTTCCTCACATGGCAGAAGAGCAGAAGAGAGAGAGGGCACTACTCCTGCAACCCTTTCTTACAGCGGCATTAATCCATTTATGAGGGCAGGACCCTCATAACCTAAAAGCCTCCCAAAAGGCCCCACCTCCTAATACTGTTGCATAGAGGATTAAGTTTCAACATGAGTTTTGAGCGAGGCCGAAACGGGTGGATCACCTGAGGTCAGGAGTTCAAAACCAGCCTGGCCAACATGGTGAAAACCTGTCACTACCAAAAAAAAAAACAAAAAACAAAAATTAGCCGGGTGTAGTGGCGAGCACCTGTAATCCCATCTATTCAGGAGGCTGAGGCAGGAGAATCACTTGAACCCGAGAGGTGGAGGTTGCAGTGAGCTGAGATCATGCCATTGCACTCCAGCCTGGGCAACAGGAATGAAATTCAGTCGCAAATAATAATAATAATAATAATAAGCCAAGAAATTAAAAACAAGCCCTTTTCATTTCTTAGTTCCTATATTTTGTGGAGGAAAACAGGCATCATAGGATGTTGCCAGTTGGAGATGATATTAGTGCACACTTTCTGATTTCAGTCATGTGAGATTGTGACGTGTAAGACAACACGTGTAGATATTTAATGACTGATGTAATTATCACATTGTTTCCATATATTACATTTTGAAAGTCAACATGGAAAAATTTATTTATTCAAATGAAATATCTGTCTCCTCCTTTATCCTGTAAGCCAACAAATAGAACTTTTCGTCATGAGCTAATGAATGTGGCAAGTGACTGCCTACCATGAATACATTCCAGACTTCTGACAGAGGAGGAATTGTGTTGAGCCCTCTAAGTAAACTTGTGATCCTCTCAGTCACCTCTCAACTATTGAAGGGCCAATTATCCAGTTCCTGGATTTACACAGACCTTTTGCTTTTCTTCTTTCTCTGCAATTTTTCTCTCTCCTTCCCTCCAAATCAGATCTCATTATTACCTCAAAAGGAGAAATGGTGCTCCAAGAGACATATTGACTGATTTAATTTGGAAAAGTGGGCAGTATTTTGGGCCTGCTAAACTGTTTCTTGATGGGAAGAATATTGTAAATATTGACTAGAAGTTAGGGGTTATCTATGTATTTTTTTCCTTCTTCCTTTCTTTTGGAGTACATAGTAGGTATATGTATTTATGGGGTACATGAGATGTTTTGATACAGGCCTGCAATGTGAAATAAGCACATCATGGAGAATGGCTTATCCATCCCCTATGCATCTTAATTATTTCATTAGCCATAACTATAGGAGGTTAATGTATGTGTGGATACTTTATAAACAGCCTAAATAGATCGATTTATTAATGTCTAAATCATAATTTGTACTTCACAAGTGAGAAAGGAAAGCCATAGGTTTAAGACCCCAGACCCATGTTGCATTTCATTGGCTGACAGTTTAGTGAAAATGGTGAGACTTGAACTAAGCCATATTTTTTTTTAAGTGTTAGGCTTAGATTAGAGTAGAGGGGAGAAAAGATAATATTTCAAGAAAGGAAATTATACCAGTGAAAGCACAGAGAAGGGCTGAGAACTTATCGCCCATACAGGGGAGTGTAAAGAAGCTGCCTTGGTAGGGCAGAGAGCTGTAAAAAATAAGGTGCGGCTGCAATAAAAGAGGCTTTGAAGAGAAGGCACGGGACTTAGAACTTGACTCAGCCGGAAGTACGCTGTGGGTTTGGCTTCTGAGAAGAATGACATGAAGAAAGTACTGCTTAGGAAGGACTGGCCAGGCAGCAGGACTGCAGGAGGGAATGGAGGAGAGGGACAGGCATCGACCTGTTGTGATTACCTCTGTGACATCTATTTCCTTGGTCTGGAACTGTGCCACCTTTCAACAAAGCCTGAATTTGGTTTTGGTTTCACATCCTACTTTCAAAAAGTTTTAATCCAGGAGTAAGAGAAAAGGAAATTCACTTGTTTTGAGTCCTTATTCTAGTGCACCAGACACTGCTAGAAGCTTTCCACGCATCTTGCTCAATCCACACAAACCAACTCTGTGGAGACAGCTGTTATTAGCCCCATTTGAGAGAGGAGAAAATTGAGATTGGTAACTTGCCTTTGGTCACATAGCTAGGAAATGACAGGATCAGATTTCAAACCCATGTCTGACTTCAAAGCTCTTGGTCTTTCCACTGTACCAAGACTTGCAGAGTTGGGGGGTAAAATAAAACTGCTGTGTTAATACATTGTGTTTAATGTTTATTAAGATAGTCAGTTGGATTTTTAAATATTGTCATCTCAACCTAAAAATGCTGCCTTTCCTAGACCTAAATGTTGTCTCTCTGTTTAGCTCTTCAGCCGTCTATGAAAGGGGGAGGCACACTCCCTCCATCATTTTCAGAAGACATGAGGAGGCTGCCTTGTCTCCATTGCCACCTTCTGTGGAGGACACAGGATTACCTTCTTATGAACAGGCAGTGGCACTGACCAGAAAACACAGTGTTTCACCACCACCTCCATATCCTGGGTACACAAAAGGATTTAGGGTATTTAAAAAATCTATGTCTCTCCCATCTCACTGACTACCTTGCCATCTTGGAATAAGAAATTTGTGTTATTTGATAGGCCGGGCGCGGTAGCTCATGCCTGTAATCCCAGCTACTGGGGAGGCTGAGGTGGGAGAATCACTTGAACTCGG
Source organism: Colobus angolensis palliatus (assembly GCF_000951035.1). Taxonomy (NCBI): domain Eukaryota; kingdom Metazoa; phylum Chordata; class Mammalia; order Primates; family Cercopithecidae; genus Colobus; species Colobus angolensis. Next base: position 6,463,540 of record NW_012114622.1, read on the forward strand.
GAGGTGGAGGTTGCAGTGAGGCGAGATTGCACCATTGCACTCCAGCCTGGGGAACAGAGCGAGACTCCGTCTCAAAAAAAAAAAAAAAAAATTATCCAAAAATATATTGGACTCTTTCTTAGGATTTTTTTGGCGGGGGGTTAGAAATACTTCACAGAATTTGACATTTCAGTATAAATCTGTGACCTTAATATAATCACTTAGTTTTATATGTTAAAGTATTGCATAGCAGTCATCATATTTTGCAGGGTTTAATTCTTAACTCTTGCTATCAGACATGTTTTATTATAGATAGTGGGATCAGTAGTTTTCTTATTCTAAAAAATACTATTTGCTATGAAGTTAGTTCTTCAGAGGATACAGGGTTGCAATGAAAAGGATTTGCAAGAGTTGTTATGCTATCAAATAAACAGACCTCAAATCTAGGAGACACTAGAACTTAATGAAGTTGCCCCTGTTACTGATGAGTAAATACTCCCATCTTTGTTGCAAAATTATCTCCCTATATAACTACATATGATTATTTTGAAATTTGTTAAACTTCATAAATAATAGTTTGAGAATCTGGAAAAAGTAATTTGCTTTTCTTCTCTTAAAACAATATTGATTAACATTACCAGAAACCTTTTGCATCTCTTAATATGTCTGAACACAAAAGGAAAACACCATAATCATTTAAACCCCATTCTTTGTCTCTTCTTCTAAACCATATGTATAACCAGTTTTTCCTTAAGAATGTAGCAGCATATAAGCTATAAATTTCTGGACTATGTGCACACAAATTTATCTGGGTGGGTATGTAGGTATATGTGAGTTTGTTTCCTCTTCTAGGAGTTCAAGAAATAACATACTCCTGGAAAATAGAATAGAAATTTCTGTGCTTTATGTTTTTTCCAGGCATTCATTTTCTTATCATTTAGGATCATTTATAAATGATCATTATTTATTTTGTTTTATAATTTTTACAAGAGTGAGACTGCAAACCCACGTTTGATAACGCCTACCAAATTAAAAGTTTAGAAAGTATAAATCAGATTACAGTGCATGTGTGAATGTATGTCTCTCTTTTAAGATGCATCATTTTAAGGCAGATAAAAGTAAGTCCTTAATCATTACAGACTGCCAAAGACTTTATCCTTTTAGATTCTCAGTCTCTTTGTTGTGTGTTGCAAGTAAATCATCTAGCAACATTTACATTTAATTAGGAAATCTGACTTGCTTTTAAAAGTTACCCAGGTTGCGTATAAAAACCTTGCTATTTGTTGTGTCTTGGCTTTACATAAGCACTTTTGCTCATGTGACTTCGCACTTTGCACTTATTTTAATCCTCTTTAAAGGGCTACAGGCAAATTCTACTTTGCCATAATCACACTAAGGCATGGAAGAATTCGCTTGCCCAAAATCTAGCAGGTTGGTGACAACTGGGTTTAGAATGAGTGAGCACACTTTTCTAGTCCCATGTCATGCATATAAAATTACACTGCCTCAAATTATGAAATTCAGGGATCTTGTACGTAATTCTAAGTTTGGGACAGAAATTTACAAGCATTTCTCATATATACGTACATTTATATGTGTACATGTTACATATATTTAGATGTATTATCATATACATATGAAACACATTTATGATGAATAGAATTATAAGATATGTGTGTATCTTTTACTGAATCATAATTTGAAATATTCCATGAATTAATTTACTTCTATTGACTCCCAAAATTCTAACCGCAAGCTAGCTTCAGAACCTGTGACAACGCCACCCACCCAAGCAGCTGCCTAGATTTGTCTACTGCTATCATTTTGTGTAAAGCAGTTGCTCTAACTTGAATGAGTCTAGAATTCATCAAGATTGTGATATTTATAAAGCATCCAATGTGGAGATCATGATACTTTAAATATAAAAAGGAAAATATGATAGAATTGCTATTGACAAATGCTTGTAATGATTGAAGGAAAGTATCTCAACATTGTATCAGTCACATATATTTCTGTTGCTTTCACCATTTGCTATTTCTGTTGTAAGTTTGGTGGTAGATTTGTTGTTTTGTTTGGTTTATCTGTTTTGTTTGTGTTTTGTCTCCCAGCAATTGATTAGTGTTAATCATTAAATCTATTTTGACACAAGGTTTTATATATAATTAGATCAGTTTTCCACTTTATTACCATTAAGAAATGAGTAAAATGTGGATATAAAAGGAGAACTGGATTGAAAAAGACAAATACACATTTACAGGGTTATACCTTCGGTAGGACAGACAATTCTATATAGAATATTCTCTTTTGATAATGAAAAAAAGTTAAAGAGAGCGCAAACTTTGGCTATGTCAAAATATTTTTATTTTTAAGTTTTTGCAACAAGGTCTTGCCGTGCCACCCAGGCTGGAGTGCAGTGGTACAATCACAACTCACTGCAACCTGAACCTCGGGGCTCCCGCGATCCTCCCACCTCAGCCCCCTGAGTAGCTGGGACTACCGGTGTGCCTCAATATACCTGGCTAATTTTTGTGTTTTTTGTAGAGACAGGGTTTCACCATGTTGCCCATGCTGGTCTCCAACTCCTGAGCTCAAGCAATCCACCCACCTCGGCCTCTCAAAGTGCTGGGATTACAGACATGAGCCACCACACTGGCCTGCTGTGTCAAAGTTTTGCATCTTTTTTTTTTTCCCAGAAGTCTCGCTCTGTCCCCCAGGCTGGAGTGCAGTGGAGTGATCATGGCTCACTACAACCTCCGCCTCCCAGGTTCAAGCGATTCTCCTGCCTCAGGCTCCTGAGTAGGTGGGATTACAGGCACCTGCCACCACACCTTGCAATTTTTGTATTTTCAGTGGAGACAGGGTTTTGCCATGTTGGCCAGGCTGGTCTCAAACTCCTGACCTCAGTTGATCCGCCCGCCTCGGCCTCCCAAAGGGCTGGGATTACAGGCGTGAGCCACCGTGCCCGGCCCCAAGTTTTGCATCTTTTAATGCCCTCTGAGCGAATACATAGAGAAAACTCAGAACAATTAAAAACTGCAGAGCAACAGTTCTTCCATGTCTTAGGTTTCAAGTTTGCCTCTAAAATTCTAATCCATAGTTTTCTACTTCTTAGATAATTCATGTGTGTATACTCTTCCTAGACATACAGGAGACTTTTTAATGCTAAAAGGTTTGTCAGTGCTTAACAAAAACTCAAGTTCACATTACTCATATTGTTTTTGTTTTAATTGAATGTGAATTAAATTTTTGTTAGTTATATGATTTGGAATGTTATGTATGCTATTAACACTATTAGGGGAATCTCTAGCATTTCTGTATTTTTAAAGAATTTAATTCTTGTGTAGGTTCTGCCTGTGTGGTCATTTTAAAACAAGTGTGACATGTATCAGTACCTTCATTCTTTTATATTGTATGTCTCCTCCAACTTTTTTTGTTTTTTGAAAAATGTTTCTCTAACACCTCAACAGTTTAAGGTATTTCAATACACATGTATCAGTATTTTCGTGATCTGAAAAAGCAACCAATTTTTAAAATTCATATTTTTCCTAAAACTTTATTATGTTTTTATTTTAAATAAACTTTATACCAAGTGAATATTGCTTGTTTCATTTAAGCATTCTTCCTCATATAATGGCATACAATGAAATATATTAATTAAATCTGAACAACACATTGCGTGTTTTCAAAACAATATTTATGGCATGATGTCAATGTATATCTTTCACCCAATGGGGCTAGCATTCTATTTAGACAATTTAGTTGCAGTTGTGAATGTGGTATTTTTCTTTAACAAAATTTTAATATTTAATATATTGTTTGAGGCAAATATATTACTCCTTAATACTAAAATTATTTTTGAGCTGTATCTATATGTAATTGAAAAAAACAGTAGTAACGTTATACTAAATTATAAGAGTAATACAGCAAGAATTCCAGCTTAAAAGAAGTAATACAAAGTATCATACACATAAGTGAACATTGGTTATTATTCACTATTACTTAATGTTAAACATTTAGACCACCTTAAATTTTTTTGGATCTAAATGAGTTAGACATAAATGTTAATATTTACACTACTTAAAATTACTTTTATCAAGAGAATGAGAAGACTTCTCCCAGTCTTCTCATTTGTGATAAGATATTTGCAAAAGACATGTATGATAAAATGTAATGTGTCCAAAAGTAAACAAAGACCTCTTACAACTCGACAACAAGAAAACAAATGAGCCAATTTAAAAATGGGCAAAAGACTAAGACACTTCACCAAAGAAGAGATGCAGATGGCAAGAAAGCATATGAAATGATGTTTGACATCATAGGTTATTAGGGGATTACAAATGAAAGCAATAGTGAGATGTCACTACACACCTATTAGTATGCCCCAAATCTAAAACACTAACACCACAAAACATCCTGTTGGGGAGGATGTGGAACAACAGGAACTCTTGTTCATTGCTAGTGGGAATGCAAAATGGTATAGCCACTTTGGAAGACAGTGGTAGTTTCTTACAAAATTAAACATATTCTTACCATATCATCCAGCAGTCATGCTCCTTACTATTTACCCAATAGAGATGGAAACTCATGCCCACACAAAAACCTGCACACAGGTGTTTGTAAGCAGTTTTGTTCGTAATTGCCAAAACCTGGAAGCAACCAAGATGTTCTTAAGTAGGTGAATGGATAAATAAACTGTGGCACATCCAGATAATGGAACAAAAAAAGACTTTTGAATTCTTTTTTAGAGACAGGGTCTCGCTCTGTTGCCCAGGCAGGAGTCCAGTGCCGCAGTCATCGCTCACTGAAGCTCACTGCAGCCTCAAACTCCTGGGCTCACGTGATCTGCCCACCTCAGCCTCTGGAGTCTCTGGGTTTACAGGCTCTAGGAGTATGACTCTTTTAGATTCCACATATAAGTAAGATCATACGGTATTTGTCTTTCTAGGCAATGCGAGTTAGCATGTATTGAACACTATACTAGTTTTCTATTGCTTCATAACAAAATACCACAAATTAGCAGCTTCAAACAACACACATCTCACAGTTTCTATCAGTCAGAGTCCAGGCACAGCTTAGCAGAGTCCTCTACTTACGCTTTGACAGGGTCGGAATCAAGGTGTCGGCTAGGGTTGGAGTCAAGGTGTTTTCATCTGGAGGCTTTGCTATAGAAACCTCCACTGTGAAAGCTCTCTTGAGTTATTAGCAGAATTCATGCTGATGCATCTGTAAGACTGAAACCCTTTATAGGCAGGAGACAATAAGGCAACCATAGCTCCAAAAGCCGCCTGCAGTTCCTAGAAGCTACCTGTAGTTCCTTGCCACATCAGCTTCCTCCTCATGGCCCTCACTCTGTCAAGCCGGCAAAGAGACCTCTAGAATGTGCCTACTGCAAAATGAAGCCTTATATAATATGACATCTTCAAGAGTGACATCTCATCACCTTCTATTAGTTAGAAACAAGTCACGGGTTTTATTAACTCATCAGGAGAAGATTCTACACAGGAGTAAATACCAGAAGTGAGCAAGCCCTGAGAATCACTGTAGGTTCTGTCCACCAAAGGCCCTATCATGTGCCTGTTTCTAGGCCTTCATGTGCCTTCCATATGATCTTTTCTTTCATATAAGCATATTTAAAAAGACTTTCAGGCCAGGCGTGGTGGCTCATGCCTGTAATCCCAGCACTTTGGGAGGCTGAGGTGGTTGAATGACCTGAGGTCAGGAGTTGGAGACCAACCTGGCCAGCATGGCGAAATTCCATCTCTACTAAAAATACAAAAATTAGCCGGGCATGGTGGCTTAAGCCTGTGATCCCAGTTACTTGGGAGGCTGAGGTAGGAGAATCACTTGAACCTGAGAGGCAGAGGTTGCAGTGAGCCGAGATTGGGCCACTGCACTCCAGCCTGGGTGACAAAGCAAGACCTTGTCTCAAAAAATAAATAAATAAATAAAAAGTCTTTCAACTGTAAAGTGATATAAATATCATATAACACCTAATGCTAATATCTTAATGTTTTTTGAAAACTTTGTGACATCTCACTATTTACTAATTTTACCTGTTCATTTTTCTACAATTCCTAGCATTAAATATCCATAAACTGATTAAAATGCTTATATCAGAGACAATAAACTGAGAGCAGCTTGGGAAACTGGTCCTACTCCTTAGCTGACCAAGGCAGATTCACCCAGATGGAAAGGAGCTGAAGATCTGATCAAACTCACAGTCCTAGCATATCCCTGAATGTCTTATTTACCCCACATTTGATTTCTAATATGGCTGTATATCGTGTTCTAGGTTTATAATCATTTCCTTTGGCATTTTGTAGATATTCCTCTAATGTCTTCTAGCATTTGATTACAAAAGAATTTTAACAATATTCTGATTTCATGACTTTGCACATGGCCCTTTATCCCACTGGAACCTTTCAAATATTTTCGTCTCTGGTGATCTCAAATTCATGATTCTGTCCAGGCATGGTGCCTCATGCTTCTAATTCTAACACTTTAGGTAGGCTTGAGCCCATGAGTTTGAGACCAGCCTAGGCAACATAGTGAGACCTGTTTCTACAAAAAAAATTTTAAAAAATTAGCTCGGTGGTACAAACTCCATACTACTCTGGAGGCTGAGGTGGGAGGATCACTTGAGCCTGGGAGGTTGAGGCTGCAGTGAATCGTGATTGGGTCGCTACACTCCATAATGAGCAAGAGAGCAAGACAATGTCTCAAAAAAAAAAAAAAGGAAAGGAAAGAAAAAGAAAGCTGAGTGCGATGGCTCATGCCTGTAATCCCAGCACTTTGGGAGGCCAAGGCAGGCGGATCTCTTGAGCTCGAAGTTCAAGATCAGCCCAGGCAACACAGTGAAACAACATCTCTACCAAAAATACAAAAAAAATTAGCCAGGCATGATGGTGCCTGCCTGTGGTCCCAGCTACTTGGGAGGCTGAGGCAGAAGGGTCAACTGAGCCTGGGAGGTGGAGGTTGCAGTGAGCCTAGATTGCACCATTACATTCAAGCCTGGATGACGGAGTGAGACCCTGACTCAAAAAAAAAGATTATGATTCTGAGGCTTGGGATAAGTTTTCATCTATTGTTCATGGCACCCAATGCCTCCCTTTACTCTAGAGATCTGTGCCTTCCAATTCCAGGAAATATTCTTGTGTCGTTTTTTGCTAGTTTCCTTACCTTTGTTTTCTCTGCTTTTTCTGTGATTCATATTGGCTGAATATTATACTTCCTGGACTGATCCACTATTTTCCATTTCCTTCTCTATTCTACTTTCGGCATAACTGTAACTGAACCCAGGTTCAACTGCTTGCTGCTGAAAAGCCAGACACAAAAGACAAGGGTTGATGGAAGGAAACCACGTTCATTCAGAAAACCAGCAAAACTGACAAGATGGTGAACTAGTGTGCTAAAGCACCATCTTAAATTTTCAGGTTGGCTGGAGAGTTTTTATGGGAGGGGAATAAAGCGAAGAGGAGGAGGTTGGGATCAAAAGGTGACCGAGGACTGCAGATATCTGGGCACCAGCGAGGGTCAGAGGAGGTTGGAAACTTCTTTGTCCTTGGTCAGTTCACAATGCGCTCCTGTAAATCTTGAACAAAACATAGTTGTTTTGATACTTGCCCTTTAATCCCAGACTTAGTTGTAAAAATTACATGATTACTGTTTTTGCATATTATTTCAGGCTCTAAAATTAGCTGGAATGGGGAAAAGCCACTTAAACAAAAATTGAGTTAGTTATGTTAGTTCTTTGCTATTTCACTGTTACAATTCGCCACCGTCAAAGGTTCATTCCACAATCTTGTGGAATTAGGGACAATGGGATGTTGTCTCTCATCTGGCTACTCCCTGTTGAACAGGGTTGATGTGGGGCAACTGTGAAACGAAACCATTTAACCTGGTAGCAAGCTGATGTTCAGGTCCTTGTTCCTTTCAGGTTTTTAGGAGGACCTGATCTCCTAGTTGAGAAGGATGTAGGGCCATGTTTGTGGGATAAGGGATCCTGCTAGAAGCAAACTCCTGAATAGAATTCAGTATAGTGCCTAGAGTCTTAACATATTTGGCAATTGCTAAATTATTTATTTCAAGTTTGGTTCATTTTTTTTCAGTTTTTCCCATTGATCATGGTCTCCAAGATGACAATCTAAAGGTTAAAGGAAGGAGCAAGTCAAAGTTTTCCCTGACATTTTCATAACCATCATTGTCTTCTGTGAATCAGGGCATAGACAGGTATTAGCTATAGAATATGTGGCCCCCATATCCATAAGTTAATACACCTGTTCCTCACTGTCAATTGTAGCCAGGGCTCCTGTGGGGATATGATGACAGGTTGGCTAAATATACATATTTAGCAGGTTACAGAAGGAACTATAAATATTTGTGAAGGTGGTCCTGACACATACATATTGAACAAACATATATGTAACATATGACCCATGTTTTCCTTGGAGTGGAGACTTAACTCTTGCCTGGCATGGCCTTAGATCTTATTTATACTTTGGTATCTTATTGCCACAAAGAGTTTGTTATGTTTTAATGTTAACTCTGGTCAGTTGCTGTGTCTAAACCATAAAAGGAAAGGGGTATAATGAGGTGTGTCTGACCTCCTGTCCTCTCATGGCTGGGAACTATGTTTTTTTTTTTTAGTTTTTTTCTTGGGGGTTCACTTGGTCAAGGGGGATCCATTTGATTGGTGGGGTGCTTAGGACTTTATTTTTTAGTTTAAATTTCTGTTTTTTGATCAAGATATGCCAGAGGTAGCATCAATGGCTAAACTTTTATTTTGTCCCATATTGTTGCCAGGATGGTGTGGCTACCTGTCCCAGGTCCATCACATCCCTTGGTGGGATCCCTATGGCCAAGGGACTTAGAGTAAAAAACTTATAGCCAATTAATCATTCTAAGCCAGGTGGGAACAGAGGTGAGTAGACACTTAACCCTTAACACTCTTTTAAGTAACATAAGAGCCAAAAACCAAAAGGCAAGGTTACAAAATTGATTTATCTAAAAGCTTTACATGTTGAAAGAATTAGCAATGTTTATTTGATTTTGAGGACATTTATCAAAGAGGTAAAAATCCTCAAAATATTTGATAAAAACAGAATAGTTATTCATTTAACCAAGAGTGACAGTCAAAATACTTTAAGAGCAATACAGAAAGTGACATGAAGGTACAAATTTTAACCCTTTTATTTATTTTTATTGTTTTGAGATAGGGTCTCACTCTTGCCCACGCTGGTACACAGTGGCACAATCTCGGCTCACTGCAAATTCTGTCCCCAGTCTCAAGCAATCCTCCCACCTCAGCCTCCCCTGAGTAGCTGGGACCACAGGCATGCACCACCACACTCAGCCATTTTTTAATATTTTTTTGTAGAGACAGGGTTTCACAACATTGCCCAGGCTAGTCTCCACCTCCTGAGCTCAAGCGATCAGCCTGCCTTGGCCTCCCAAAGTGTTGGAATTACAGGCATGAACCACTGTGATTGGCCTTATCTCTTTTAAAGCTCAAGTTTCCTAAGGAAGCAAAACATTAATACAGACAATATAGGAATTATCTTTTTAATTTAATTTTTATTTTTTTGAGGCAGAGTCTTGCTCTGTCGCTCAGGCTGGAGGGCAGTGGCACTATCCCAGCTCACTGCAACCTCCACCTCCCAGGTTCAAAGGATTCTCTTGCCTCAGCCTCCTGAGTAGCTGAGACTACAGGTACGTGCTACCACACCTGGCTAATTTTTATATTATTAGTAGAGATGGGATTTTGCCATGTTGTCCAGGCTGGTCTCGAACTCCTGACCTCAAGTGATCTGCCCACACTGACCTCCCGAAGTGCTGGGATTACAGGCATCCTGCCAGGCCAGGAATTATCGTAATAAAATGCAAACTCTTATTTCTTAAGCCATTTGCCAAAAAGGCAAAGAAAAACCATCTGCAGTGTGATTGCTTCTCCTCATGAGAAGCCCATTTAGATAACCTAGAAATCAAACCTGAAGAATAAAGTACCTGAACTTAATCAGACACAGGAAGAGTGTTTTCAAAGTTATGAGTATAGCATAGCAAGGGAATACATGACTCTTAGTAATTGCATGAGAAGTTTCCTAATTACATTTAAAAATTTAGACATATCAAGAAAAGTCAAGAGTACAGAATCAGGTTATACTGGAGGGAAAGCATTGCTTTTTTAGACTTTCAAGTTACCACTTTTCAGCATTAGGCCACAACAACAGTTAGAACCAGAGGAAAAAAGTTATAGAAGCTGATGAAAAAGCGGAAGGAGAGATTTCTCATTTCAGGCCTTCTCAAGAGGAGAATAAGCTGAAAGCAGTGAGACACAACAAAAGCTGAACTTCTAAGATAAGAATCTGAGAAGTTTTCAAAAGAAATAGGTTTCAGAATTAAAAATCAAAATGTCTTATAATTTCACTAAGATCGGCCAGGCCTGGTGGCTCATGCTTGTAATCCCAGCACTTTGGGAGGCTGAGGCGGGTGCATCACCTAAGGTCAGGAGTTCAAGACCAGCCTGGCCAACACAGTGAAACGCCATCTCTACTAAAAATACAAAAAATTAGCTGCGCTTGGTGGCAGGTGCTTGTAATCCCAGCTACTCAGGAGGCTGAGGCAGGAGAATCGCTTGAACCTTGGAGGCAGAGGTTGCA
>NW_012114622.1:6474368-6475365 GCF_000951035.1 Colobus angolensis palliatus
TGAGGCAGGAGAATGGCGTAAACCCGGGAGGCGGAGCTTGCAGTGAGCTGAGATCCAGCCACTGCACTCCAGTCCGGGCGACAGAGCGAGACTCCACCTCAAAAAAAAAAAATTCACTAAGATCAAATTAATACCATAAGAAAATCTAGTTTTAATATAGAGGACCAATATTAGAAGGACTATTATGAATAATTCTTTTTAAATTGTAGTCAACTTAATCACATACAAAATTCCTCTTGTAAATCCCCCTTCACGAACCTTAGCACAACTTATACACAACACTCATGACTTGCTTGGACACTGATTTGTCGTACATTTTTTTCTTTTTTAAATAATCATATTACTTTAAGACAAAAATGTGCCATACAGAATCCTTTTTTATATACAATCTTTTTTTCTTTATAATTTTTTCTACCAAAAAAAATTTTTTTTTTTTTTTGAGATAGAGTCTTACTCTGTCACCCAGGCTGGAGTGCAGTGACACAGTCTCGGCTCACTGAAACTCCACCTCCCAGGTTCAAGTGATTCTCGTGCCTCATCTTCCTGAGTAGCTGGGAGTACAGCACCACCACACATGGCTAATTTTTGTATTTTCAGTAGAGACAGGGTTTCACCATTTTGGCCAGGCTTGTCTTGAACTTCTGGCCTCAATGATCTGCCTGACTTGGTCTCCCAAAGTGCTGAGATTACAGGTGTGAGCCACCATGTGCAGCCAAAAACAAAATTTTTGTTAATTCATAACTTTTCTTACATTTTCCTCTCTTACTGATTCCTTTCTACCTTCCTTCACAAATAACTTTTAAATAAGCTCTAAATTATATAGAATTTTTTCTCCATTAGAACATAACTTACAAAATTATGTATTAACTAGAATTTTTATTTTTAGTAACCTTAAATTTTTTTTTTTTTTTTTTTTGACGGAGTCTCACTCTGTCTCCTAGGCTGGAGTGCAGTGGTGCGATCTTTGTACAACTGATTGAGGAGAGTGGTAAAGAGT
>NW_012114622.1:6475415-6475727 GCF_000951035.1 Colobus angolensis palliatus
CTTAAATTTTAATGAAAATCTAGGAAGCAAGAAATCCTGAACTATTTATCAGATAATAGCATTTTATAGATGAAACCATGCCACAATTTTTAGAAACATGTCGCCCTATACCACAAAACTTTCTTAGTTGGTAGTGAACCAGACATCCAATGAGCATTTGTTATTTAATTTAAAATAATTTTGAGACTTTAAATTACATAAAAAGTTCACCTACAAGCACTTGTTACATTTACATGTATCAATTTTTTCATTTTTAACAGTTTATCTAGATTATTTTATTTCTAAAAACTGAGCTATCACAAAAAGCTAGTC
>NW_012114622.1:6475982-6478515 GCF_000951035.1 Colobus angolensis palliatus
CACCCAAACTGCTGGGATTATAGGCGTGAGCCACCGCGCCCAGCCAAAGCTACTCATTATTTAAAGTTATTTTCCTATTAACCATTTTTAAAGTCTGTGAACATCAAGTATTCACCTAAGTAAAAATCTTAAAGTGAAACACATGAGCAAGTTGCTAATAACTGAGAAGATTCAGGTGTTTTCATTGAACCAACAATCCTAAAACAGTCTTCTGTATCAAAACACACACACACACACAGATTATTCTCATTTTGACTTGGTTTATACTGTTATAATCTTTGCATCAAACCCTGACATCTTAATATATCTAGCAGAGACAAATACAAAACTGTTTGGTCAATAAACTCAGATAAAAGTGTATGTTGACAATTCTGAAGACATTTTTATCTTACCAATAATTTTAAAACCAGCTTATTTATTAAAGATTTACTTAAGTCATATGAACTTGAAAAACACTAGGACTTATTTACTTAATTTATCAGTGCTCTTTTATTTATAATCCATTTTGGTACCATGTAGACACAACTTATAATACATGTACAAGATACAAACACGCCTAAACATATATATACACACACGTATAAAGATCCTATAGCTTTTACCTTGGTAATCTAGCCATGAGATAGAAAGACAAACTAACCAGTTTACAAAAGATGGCTAGATCCAAATTATTTCTGACAGAATTGGAACCCGTTCACGTGGTTAAACTTTGTTTGCCTAATTGGTAATTCAATGAAGTCTGTAGGCCAAATTTTTGGGAAAAGTCATTTTTGTGGCAGTTTATTTTTTTAATATTTTGTATTTATTATTTATTTTATCTTTTTTTGTATTTTTTATTTATTCTCTCTGGCAGTTTATTTTTATTTTTCTTTTTTTATTTATTTATTTTTTTTTATTTTTTTGGCAGTTTATTTTTAAAACCTCTCTTACCCTTTTTTCCTTCAGCTTCAAATGAGTTTCCAATGTTTACATTTTAGCTAGAACTGGCTGAACTGTATAAGAAAAACAAAATTTCCAGGTATCCTTGAATTAGTGAGCTTTATCTCAATAGCAGTAACTTAATAACAGCAGATTCAAAGTAGCCAGAAAAACAGCCAGGCACAGTGGCTTATGCCTGTAATCCTAGCACTTTGGGAGGCTAAGGCAGGTAGATTGCTTGAGCTCAGGAATTTGAGGCCAGATCGGGCAACACGGTGAAACCGCTACAGAAAAAAAGCAAAAATTAGCCAGACATGGTGGCACATGCCTGTAGTCCCAGCTACTCAGGAGGCTGAGGTAGGAAGATCGCTTGAGCGCAGGAGGTCAAGGTTGTAGTGAGCTGAGTCTGTGACACTGCACTCCAGCCTGGGCACCAGAGAAAGACCCCATCTCAAAACAAACACACAAACACATAAACAAACAAAACCCAAAAACCCAAAGGAGACAGAAAAGAGAGAAATACAGAAATTTAAAAGACTCTACTTAACTCTATAGTTGCAGGTGAACCATTTGAACTCAGAATTTTCTTGCCATAATTTGCCTATCAGTTTAAAATGTACACAAAAATGAGCCATAATGTATAACCAGCTGGAGTCCCAGAAAAATCTAGCATGCCTTTGAACCTTTCTGTTTTTAAATAATTTTTAAAAAGAAGAGAGAAGATCCAAATAAACACAATTAAAAATGATGAAGGGGGCTGGGCATGGTGGCTCAGGCTTATAATTCTAGCACTTTGGGAAGCCGAGGCAGGTGGATCACAAGATCAGGAGTTCAAGACCAGACTGTCCAAGGTGGTGAAACCCCGTCTTTACTAAAAATACAAAAAAAATAGCCAGGCCTGGTGGCGGGCACCTGTAATCCTGGCTACTTAGGAGGCTGAAGCAGAGAATTGTTTGAACCTGGGAGGCGGAGGTTGCAGTGAGCCGAGATCACGCCATTACACTCCAGTCTGGGCAACAGAAAATGTGGTACCTATACACCATTGAATACTATGTAGTCATGAAAAACAACAAGATAATGTCTTTTGCAGGAACATGGATGGAGCTGGAGGTTATTATCCTTAGCATACTAATGCAGGAACAGAAAACCAAATCCCGCATGTTCTCACTTATAAGTGGAAGCTAAATAACTCATGAGCACAAAGAAGGGAACAACAGACACTAGGGTCTACTTGAGGGTGGAGGGTGGGAGGAGAGAGAAGCAGAAAAAATTACTATTGGGTACTACTAGGCTTAATACCTGGCTGATGAAATAATCTGTACAACAAACCCCCATGACACAAGTGTACCTGTACAACAAGCCTTCACATGTACCTCTGAACCTAAAAGTAAAAAAAAAGGGTAAAAAATAAAATAAAGTGAAAAGAAAATAAAATAATGTGAGTAGAAATAAAGAACTACTTGTGATAAAATAATCCATCAATTTATGGCTCAAAATTAAAGTTTGTTTTAATATAATTTTAAGGTAAGCTATGTCTCAAGATAAACTAACTGAAATTCTTTTGTTTGTTTGTTTGCTTGTTTTGTTTTCCAGACGGAGTTTCACTCTTGTTGCC
>NW_012114622.1:6480355-6487536 GCF_000951035.1 Colobus angolensis palliatus
CTGCCAGCTTCAGCCTCCCAAAGTGCTGGGATTACAGGCATTGAGACACCGCACCCAGCCAGAAGTTTTTTTTAATGTTTTCTTCTAGTCACTTTATAACTTCAGGTTTTACGTGTAAGTCTAATTTTTATGTTTATCAAGTAAGAACTGAAGTTTATTTTCTTCCATGCAACTATGCAGTTCTTTTAGAAACACATCTTTAAAAGGCTGTCCTTTCTCCGCTGAATTATCATGGTCCTTTGCTGAAAATCAATTGATCACACATATGGGGTTCTGTTTCACTCATCATTGTTTATCCTTATATCAGTATCATATTATCTTGATGACTGTAGCCTTGTCATAAGTCTTCAAAAGAAGTAGTCTAAGTTCTGAAACTTCGTACTTTCCCAAAAATTTTTTGGCTATTTAATACATTTAACATTTGCATACATTTTGGAATTAGCCAGTCAATTTCTAAATCAAAAGACTGCTGAAAATTTGACTAGAATTGCATTTAATTTATAGAAAAACTTACATTACATATAGAAAAACTAAATTAAACAATCCATAGTATTCTCTTTTTTTTTAGACAAAGTCTTGCTCTGTCACCCAAGCTGAGTGCAGTGGTGCGATCTCAGCTCACTGTGACCTCTGCTTCCCAGGTTCAAGTGATTCTCCTACCTCAGCCTCCTGAGCAGCTGGAATTACAAGTGCATGCCACCATGCCCAGATAATTTTTGTACTTTTTGTAGAGACGGTTTCACCATGTTGGCCAGGCTGGTCTCGAACTGCTGACCTCAAATGATCTGCCTGCCTCAGCCTCCCAAAATCCTGGGATTACAGGTGTGAGCCACTGTGCCCAGCCCATAGTACGTTTTCTCATGTATTAAAATCTTTTAAATTTATCTCAGCAATGTTTATAGGTTTCAGTGTATAGGTGTTACGTATATTTTGTTAAATTCATCCTTAAGTACTTAATGTCTTTTTATACTGTTCCAGATGACATCTTTAAAATTTAATTTTCCAACTTTCTTTCCAAGAGAATTCCAATTATGTTTCCAAGAGAATTGAAAACATATGTTCACATAAAAACTTGCACACAAATGTTTATAGCAGCATTATGCATAATAACTAAAAAGTGGAAACACCCAAATGTTCATCAACCTATGAGTGAATAAACAAAAAGTAGTATATACATACAAGGGGATGTTATTCAGTTATAAAAAGGAATGAAGTGCTGACACATGCCACAACATTGGTGAACCTTGAAAGCATTTCAGTAAGTGAAAGAAGCCAGACACAAAAGCCCACATATATTGGGTGATTCCATTTATATGAAATGTCAGAATAAGCAAATCCATAAAAAAAGAAAGTAGATTAGTCATTGACAGGAACTGTGGGGAGGGGTAAATGATGAACAAGTGCCAATAGATAAGAGGTTTCTTTTTAGGATGATGTAAATGCTCTAGAATTAGATACTGGTGATGGTTACACAATTTTATGTACATATTAAAAACCACTGGATGGGCACGATGGCTTATGCCTGTAATCCCAGCACTTTGGGAGGCCCAGGTCAGGAGTTCACTACCAGCCTGACCAACACGGTGAAACCAACCCCGTCTCTACTAAAAATATGAAAAAACTAACCCAGCGTGATGGGGCGTGCTTGTAGTCCCAGCCACTCAGGAGGCTGAGGCAGGAGAATTGCTTGAACCCAGGAGGCGGAGGTTGCAGTGAGCCTAGATTGTGCCACTGCACTCCAGCCTGGGCAATAGAGGGAGACTCCATCTCAAAAAAAAAAAAACACTGTATTGTATAATTTTAAATGGTGAGTTTTATGGTACAAGAATTATACCTCGATTAAAAAAAGTTATTTTCCAATTGCTTATTGTTAGTATATAAAAATACAATTAATATTTGGCTATTGACCTTGTATCCTACGATCTTGCTAAATTCAACTTTTAGTGCTATGGTTTGCATGTATTCCCCCAAAAACATGTATTGAAAACTTAATCCCCAATGCAGCAGTGTTGGCAGCTAAGGCCTAATGACAGGCAATTAGGCCATGAGGGCTCCACCCTCATAAATAGATTAGTGATGTTATTGTGGAAGTGAGTTCATTATTGTTGAAGTGGGTTCATTGTAAAAGGGTGAGTTCAATGCCCTTTCCTCTTTCTTGCCCTCTTACCTTCTGCCATGAGATCACACAGCAAGAAGTCCCTTGCCAGCCTCTCAGTCTTGGACTTCCCAGCCACCAGAACCATGAGCCAAATAAATTTCTGTTCTTGGGCATCCTGTTACAGTAGCACAAAAAAACAAAAATAGAAAATTGGTACCGGAGAAGTGGGGTATTGTTATAACAGATACCTGAAAATGTGGAAGTGACTTTGAAAGTGGATAATGGATACAGGCTGAAGAATTTGGAGGAGAAGCCTAGAAAAAAAAAAAACTGTACAGAGCATTAAGGCTCAGAAGAAGAGAATAGCTGTTAGGAAAGTCTGAAATTGCTTAGAGATTACTTAAAGGGTCATGACCAGAATGTTGGTGGAAATGTGGACCGTGAAGACTATTCTGATGAGTCTCAGATGAAAATGAGGAAAAAGGTACTGGAAACTGGAAAAAGGGTCATCCTTGTTATAAAGTGGCAAAGAAGTTAGCTGAATTGTGTCCATGCCCAAGGGCTTTATGGAAGACAGAACTTAAGAACCATGAACTAGGATATCTGGCTGAAGTAAAATCTAAGAAGTAAAGCATCATGAAGTTGCGTGGCTTCTCTTAACTATATGTAGTAAATTTAGAGAGGACACACATGATTTAAAGATAGTGATTATCACTTAAAAGGGAAGCAGAATAGAAAGACTTGGAAAATGTCCATTCTGGCCATGTAAAGAGTGAAAAGCCATGTTTAGGAGAGCAAACCAAAGGTGTGGCAAAGCAACTGTTTACTAAAGAGATTAGTAGGGCTGGAAAGGAGTCAGGTGCTATTAATCAAGACAATGAGAGGATGAGGCTGCCCCTCCCATCACAAGCGAGAGCAGGGTATTGAGGGTGAGCTTGCCAGGGAAGCACTAGCAGATGATCAGCATTTACTACCTGCATTCCCTCAAGTCTCTGCTCCCTGCACAGCACTCCTTGGCCACCCCAGCCCTGGCTCAAGTGTGGCCAGGTGTAACATGTGCTGCTGCTCTAGAGGGCACAAGCTCTAAATCTTGGCAGTATTCACATGGTGCCAACTCTGCAGATGCCAAGAGGGTGCAAGCTATGGGCCATGGCAGCCTTCACCTAGATTTCAAGGAATATCTCGGACAGCCTGAGGGCCCAGGCAGAAATGTGGTGTAGGGTCAGAGCCACAGCAGAGAGTATCCTGGAGGTACCAGGGTCCCCATTAGGACATCGCATAGTGGAACTTGTTTGATTTCACAGGCTCAAGGCTGGAAGAAGTTTGCCTCAGAATGAATTGTGCCATGAGTCTCTCCCATATCTAATGTAGATGAGACGCTGGACTTTGGACTTTTGAATTGGTGCAGGAATGATTTAAGACGTGGTGTTATTAGGATGAAATGAATATATTTTTCATGTGAGAAGGATGTGAATATGGGGGGCCAAGGATAGAATACTATGTTTTTAATGTATTCTCCAAAAAGCATATGTTGGAAACTTAATCCTCAATGTAACGTTATTGAGAAGTGGAGCCTAATGAGAGGTGATTAGGCCATGAGGCTCCAACTCTATGAATGGATTAAGGCCATCATCACAGGAGCAAGTTCATTATTTCAGAAATGGGTTTGTTATAAAAGGGCAGATTCAAGTTTGAAGCCCTTCTCTCTCTCTCACCTTTCTCTCTCTCTCTTGTCTTTTTGCCTTCTGCCCTGAGATGATGCAGCAAGAAGGCCTTCACAAGACGCCAGCCCCTCAATCTTGGACTTTCCAGTCTCCAGAACCATGACCCAAATAAATTTTTGTTTATTTTAAATTACTCAGCCTTAGATATTCTGTTATAGCAGCACAAAATGAACGAAGACAATCGGTTCTACTTGTCAAATGTAGATTCCTTCAGATTTTTATGACATTCACAAATAAAAAGGGTTTTACCGTTTAATTTTTGTCCTATATATGCTTTATTTATTTTTCTCCCCTTATTGCTCTGGCTAGATCTCCAGTACAATGTTGAATAGAATGGTAAGACAGAGAGCGATTGATAGCTAATATAAATGTTGATATTTAGGGAATGTTAATAACGGATACAAGGGAGTTCTTTGTACTATTCTTTAACCTTCTTTATGTCAAAATAAATAGTTAAAAAGAAAAAACGGTAAGAAACTATGTACCACACACTGTTCTAAGCATATTTTAAGTTATTTAATTCTTTCAATATCCCTCTGAGGCAGATATTTTTACCCACTTTTACAAAGGAGGAAACTGAGGCATAGAAAGGTTAAGTAGCTTTACCAGGATCACACAGTTTGTAGTTAGCAGAAGCAATATTTGAATCAAGGCAGCCTGGCTCCCGAGTCTTTGTCTTTATCCACTATGCTATTGTGTCTATCCAAAGAGCATATCTTTAGTTTTTATTTATTTTATGAGGACATTCATGGGAACTTTCATAATCTCAGACCCTCTAACTTAATTTTTCCCATTAGGTTAAGTTCTTCAACTAGAATTTCTCTTGGCCTCAGGTTTTGCTTGTTTGTTTATTCATTTGTTGAGAAACTTAAATGTGATAGCTGGAGAAGAACCACGGAACTTTATTGACGTTGATAGATAAGGGTCTGAAAACGTGGCAGAGTGTTGTCACTCTAAATAAGATGGCACAGAAGGTGAAGATGCTCAGGTCAAGACGATGCCTGGTGTAGGGCTTGAGGCAAAGGGACTTAAATGTAACATTAGCACTATCTAGCACTAACTGTAAAGAGAAAAGGGACCAATTATGGTTTTTTGTTTTTTTTTTTTTTGGAGACAGGGTCTTATTTTGTTGCCCAGGCTGGAGTGCAGTGGTGTGATCCCAACCTCTGCCTCTTGGGCTCAGGTGATCCTCCCGCCTCAGCCTCCCAAGTAGCTGGGCTACGGGTAAGTGCCATCATGTTCGGCTAACTTTTATATTTATCTGAGGTATTTTTGTAGAGATGGGATTTCGCCATGTCACACACGCTGTTCTCAAACTCCTGGACTCAAGCAATCTGCCGGCCTCAGCCTCCCAAAGTGCTGGGATTACTGGAGTTAGCCACCATGCCTGGTCCCCAATTATGATTCTAAGCTTCTCAAAACCGTAAGGCAAACGACACAAATATAGGTGTTGCAACCTTATTTTCTTTTTTCTTTTCTTTTTTTTTTTTTTTTGAGATGGAGTCTCACTCTGTTGCCCAGGCAGGAGTGCAGTGGCACAATCTCGGCTCACTGCAACCTCCGCCTCCAGGGTTCAAGCGATTCCCCTGCCTCAGCCTCCACAGGCGCCTGCCTCCACGCCTGGCTAATTTTTGTATTTTTAGTAGAGACGGGGTTTCACCATGTTGGCCAGGCTGGTCTTGAACTCCTGACCTCGTGATCCACCCACCTCGGCCTCCCAAAGTGCTGGGATTACAGGCGTGAGCCACCATGCCCAGCTGCAACCTTATTTTCAACAATATAATTTCAAAGGTATTCATGCACTTGGTGCTGGCACATATGCATTCAAACTAGTACTGTCATATACTGTGCATGGTAGGGAAACTGATAACAATCTTTCTGGAGAATAATTTGACAATGAGCATTGAAGACATCAAGGAGCATTGAGGATCTGGGCTTGGTGGCTCACACCTAGAATCCCCCACGTCTGGAGGCCGAGGTGGGAGGATGGTGTGACCCCAGGTGTTCAAGACCAGCCTGGGTGACAAAGCGAGATCCTGACCCTAAAACAGAGGGGGAAGCATTCATGTTCCATGACAAAGAAAGTCTCCTTCTAGGACTGTACTCTAAAGAAATCAGACGAATTAGATATATGTAGAAAGTTGCTCCTTGCAATATTGTTTATAAAGCAAAAAACTGGAAACAACTTAAATACCCAACAACAGTTGAAGGATGAGATTATGGCATGTAAATATAATAGATTGAAATGTAGTTATCAGAATTTTATTGAAATGAGAAGACTTACAGATAAAAATTGTAGTACCAAGAATCACCCTCCTGTTTCCTGCATATCAGCAACTCTCATTTCTTTTATTTTATTTTCTTTCTTTATTTTTTTTTTTGAGACAGAGTTTCACACTTGTTGCCCAGGCTGGAGTGCAATGGCATGATCTCAGCTCACTGCAACCTCTGCCTCCCAGGTTCAAGTGATTCTCTTGCCTCAGCCTCCTGAGTAGCTGAGATGACAGGCATGTGCCACCACACTGGGCTAATTTTTTTTTTTTTTTTTTCAGACGGAGTCTCGCTCTGTTGCCCAGGCTGGAGTGCAATGGCCCGATCTCGGCTCACTGCAGCCTCCACCTCCTGGGTTCAAGAGATTCTCCTGCCTCAGCCTCCCGAGTAGCTGGGACGGCAGGCATGTGCCACCACCATGCCCAGCTAAGTTTTTGTATTTTTAGTAGAGTGGTGGTTTCTCCATGTTGGTCAGGCTGGTCTCGAACTCCTGACCTCAGGTGATCCGCCTGCCTCAGCTTCCCAAAGTGCTGGGATTACAGGCATGAGCCACCACGCCCAGCCACCACACCCGGCCTAGCAACTTTCATATCTGTGTCCTCTTTTGCTCTCCCGCTGGGCTGTAGCTGCTTGTCTAGCACAATAGTTTTCAAACTGTTTGCCTAGGGGCTTCAGAGTTCTATCAGGTGCCTTGGGAGCTGTGGGTGGGAGCAAGAGAGAGGACCCATATGCCTCAGGATTCCACTTTTTTTTTTTTTTTTTCCGAGACGGAGTCTCGCTCTGTCGCCCAGGCTGGAGTGCAGTGGCGTGATCTCCTGGGTTCACGCCATTCTCCTGCCTTAGCTTCCCTAGAAGCTGGGACTACAGGCGCCCGCCACTACTTTTGTATACTGAAGTAGCATGTAAGCTTTTGTTTAGAAGGATTGCAATGTTTAAAAGAAAAAAAAAAAAAGATGGTCCTGGTGCAGTGACTCACACCTGTAATCCTAGCACTTTGGGAGGCCAAGTTAGGAGCATCACTTGAGCCTGGGAGTTTGAGACCAGCGTGGGTAACATAGGGAGGCTCTGTCTCTACAAAAATAAAACAA
>NW_012114622.1:6487861-6489608 GCF_000951035.1 Colobus angolensis palliatus
ATGGTCTCGATCTCCTGACCTCATGATCCGCCCGTCTCGGCCTCCCAAAGTGCTGGGATTACAGGCTTGAGCCACCGCGGCCAGCCCACTTGGTTACTTTCATAAATGTTCTGTGTGAGTGTATTTTGGTGGAGGGAGGACTCTATGAAGAGGCTGAATTTCAATTTTTCCACTGAACAGAGAAAGCACTCATGGAAGCAGAAAGTTGAAGACGTGTTGGACAAGAGACTGTAAGCCTCTCCAGAATTTGTAGATATGTGGGAGAGGGTTTTGGACTTCCACAAAAGCTTGAGTCTACCTTTTTGGATCTTAAGAAACAGAAAAATCCCTGTGACAAAATTTAACCTGATATCAAGCAACGATATGTTTAGCTAGTGTGTTAGTCTGTTTTCACAAAGCTATAAAGAACTACCTGAGATTGAGTAGTTTATAAAGAAAAGAGGCGACTGGGTGCAGTGGCTCATGCATGTAATCCCAGCACTTTCGGAGGCTGAGGCGGGCAGATCACGAGGTCGGGAGTTTGAGACCAGCCTGACCCTGGTGAAACCCTGTCTCTAATAAAAATACAAAAAATTAGCCGGGTGTGGTGGCACACACCTGTAATCCCAGCTACTCAGGAGGCTGAGGCAGGAGAATCGCTTGAACCCAGGAGGCAGAGGTGGTAGTGAGCCGTGAGGGCGCCACTGCACTCCAGACTGGGTGACAGAGTGAGACCCTGTCTCAAAAAAGGAAAGAACAAAAAAGACCAAGTTCACTTATTTCACCCTCTATGTTGATAGCTTCTTTAACGTTGTCCTAGTTCTGACCTCTTGAATATTCTTTTAGGATGAAGCTTTGAGCACTTTTAGCAACATTACTTTGCCTTGTCTCTTTATTCAACTCACAGCTGACAGAAGAAGACCCAATAGGTAATTAGACTTGAGGGCAAGCCCCTTATGAAAGGACATCCATAAAAAGTTAAAATACAAAAACTAAAATTATATATCAAACAGTAATACAAGCAATGTTTCCCCAAAAGCAGATCCCAAGACAAGGATTTAGGTGCAGGTAGCTTATTTGGAAGGAAGCAAGGATGACAGAACAGGGAGAGAGACAGTGAAAATGGACAGGCCAGGGGTATATTATTAAAGTGGCTGCTGTAGGCAACAAGCGCTCACTTCCATGAGCCTCCTAGAGGTTTGGTTGCCTCCTAGAGAAGGGTGAAGAATGCCTCCTAGAACAGCCCACCTGGAAGCTGGGAGACTGTAGCAGTTACCCATTGACTTCCTGTATTAATTGAGGATTTATTTTGCTTTGTGGGGTGTGTTGGGAAGGAGATGCACTCAGTGGTGTTAAAGGAGAGCTCAGTGGTGTTAAAAAAAAAAAAAAAGCGGCAGGCTAGGTGCCCTGGCTCACATCTGTAATCCCAGCACATTAGAGGCTCTCTTGAGGCCAGAAAGTTTGAGACCAGCCTGGGCAAAAAAATGGGAGCCATCTTTACCAAATAATTAATTAACCTGGTGCAGGGTGGCATGCGCCTACTCTGGAAACTCAGGTGGGAGGACTGAGGCTGCAGTGAGCTGTGATTGTGCCACTGCACTCCAGCCTGGTGACAAAGCAAGACACTGTTTCTTTTCTTTCCCTCTTTTTCTTTTCCTTCCTTCTTTCCTTCCCTCCCTTCCATCCCACTCCTCCCTTCTCTCTTTCTTTCTTTCCTTTCTTTCTTTCTTTCTTTCTTTCTTTCTTTCTTTCTTTCTTTCTTTCTTTC
>NW_012114622.1:6495078-6495918 GCF_000951035.1 Colobus angolensis palliatus
CTAACATGGTGAAACCCCATCTCTACCAAAACACAAAAAATTAGCTGGGCATGGTGGCATGCACCTGTAGTCCCAGCTACTAGGGAGGCTGAGGCAGAGGAATTGTTTGAATCTGGGAGGCGGAGGTTGCAGTGAGCTGAGATTGCGCCACTGCACTCCAGCCTGGTGACAGAGCGAGACTTCGTCTCAATAATAATAATAATAAAATAAATAAATAAATAAAGGCCAGGTACAGTGGCTCAGGCCTTTGGGAGGCTGAGGATGGCAAATTGCTTAAGGCCAGGAGTTCCAGACTAGCCTGGGCAAATAAACGAGACCCTGTCTCTACCAAAATTAATAACACTAAAATAAATTAGCCAAGTGTGGTGATGCACACCTGTAGTCCCATCTACTTCACATGCTGAGACAGGAGGATCACTTGAACCCAGGAGTTCAAGGCTGCAGTGAGCTATGATCACTGCACTCCAACTTGGACAGCAGAGTGTGACCTTGTCTCTTAAAAAAAAAAAAAAAAAGGCTGGACACCATGGCTCATGCTTGTAATTCCAGAACTTTAGGAAGCAAAGGCAGGAAGATCTCTTGAGCCCAGGAGTTAGAGAGCAGCTTGGGCAAGATAGGGAGATCCCTGTTTCTACAGAAAAAAAAAAAATATAGCCAGGCATGGTGGCGGGCGCCTGGAGTCCCAGCTACTTGGGAGGCTGAGGTGGGAGAATGGTGTGAACCCAGGAGGTTGAGGTTGTAGTGAAGTGTGAGGGCGCCACTGCACTCCAGACTGGGTGACAGAGTGAGACCCTGTCTCAAAAAAGGAAAGAACAAAAAAGACCAAGTTCACTTATTTCA
>NW_012114622.1:6497206-6506584 GCF_000951035.1 Colobus angolensis palliatus
AAAAAAGAGGTTAGGAGGCCTCAGGAAAGTTACAATCGTGGCAGAAGGGGAATGGGAAGAAAGGCACGTCTCACATGGCAGCAGGAGAGAGAGAGAGCAAGTGGGGAAGTGCCACACTTTTAAACCATCAGATCTCATGAGAACTCACTCACTATCATGAGAACAGCATGGGGGAAATCCATCCCCATGATTCAATCACCTCCCACCTAGTCCCTCCCCTGACACATGGGGAATAAAATTCCACATGAGATTTGGGTGGGGACCTATAGCCAAACTCTATCAGTTAGTATACATATACTAAAATTAACATGCAGCCTGGTCAACATGGTGAAATCTTGTCTTTACTAAAAATACAAAAATTAGCCAGGTGTGGTAGTGCACACCTGTAATCCTAGCTACTCAGGAGGCTGAGGCATGAGAATTGCTTGAACCTAGGAGGTGGAGGTTGCAGTGAGCCGAGATCATGCCACTGCACCAGCCTGGGCAACAGAGCAAGACTCTGTCTCAAAGAAAAAAAAAAATTAACTTGCATGATAATTAAGTGAAGTCTAGATCTCTCCCAACAAGCTTCCTTTATCACCACCATATCTGGGGCTTTGCAATGAAGGGAACAGAGAAGTACCTAAGGAAAGAGGGAGGATATAACCAGCTGTGCAGAAGGCAGAGTGTGCTTTGGTATCTTAGGCCAGGCTGTAGCAAAGAGAAGCTGAGGCTTGAGAATATATGCTCCACAACCCTTAGTTTGGGGCTCAGTCCTCTGGAGACAAACCCTCTGAAAAATATTTGCCTCAAGCTGTGTTTTCAAACAACTGGGACAACAGTTGTACAATGAGACTGTCCTAGATAATGAATTTTTTTTTTTAATTTTCTTTGTGTGTGTGTGTGTGTGTGTGTAGTATGTGTGTATAAATCTATGAAGGGTCTGTACTTGTCTTGTTGGCATACCAGTTCCAACCAGGCTGAAGATGTAGACTACAGTGGGACATTAGGAAGGGCAAGAGAATATTTTCCATAGCTTTAATCAAATCACCCTCCTGCTTAAAATGTTCTCATGGCTCCCTATTGTGAGAAAGTACACTCCCTATTATGAGAAAGTTTACTAAAGTACTTATATTTTTGGATGATGGTCCAAATCTGGGACTATTTGAACATCAAAATAAACAGATGTGGTAATGGATTATAATCCTATGCTTGGGAACCCCTAAGACCACCCTCAATTTCAATGATTTGCTACAAGAACTCAAAGAACTCAGACACATTGTTATATTCATGGTTATGATTCATTACGGTGAAAGGATGCAAATTAAAATCAACAATAGGAAAAGGCACATAGTGCAGAGTCCAAGAGAGACCAGATGCAGGCTTCCAGTGTCCCCTTTCAGTGGAGCTGTGCAGACATTAATATTATGTGACAACACACGGGAAGTATTTTCAGTCAGAAGCCCACCTAAGCCTTGGTGTCCAGGGTTTTTATTGGGAGTCATTTGCATGGTCATAGTAATTGCTTCTATGGCTGACCTGAACTCTCCAGTCCCTCCAGAGGTCAAGCTGATATTATGTGGCCCAAAGCGCCCACTATAAATTGCACTGTTAGCGTGAATGATCTGGTGTGGCCCAAGGCCTTAACTAAACAAAAATACTCTCTATTAAGAGCCTTGAAACTAGGCAAGGGCCAAACCTTTCTTTGCAATGTACAGGGTTTGAACAATCCACACCTGCTCAGTTAATCCTTTACAAATCTGCTGAATAAAATAAAAATCCATGAGTACATATTGATATGAATAAACAAGGAATGTTAAATTAAGCTTAGCCTAAAGCTGCTGCCTTACATATTTTAACGTCAGCCTAAAAGTTTCTCCATACGTGGTGAACTACAACCTAACGGGATGTGTAAATAGATTTACCTATTCTTGTGCCAGTCACCGAGTTTTAGCCAACCAAGGGTGGCCCAACTGTTCAAACCATGTTCAAATAAGGCAAACACTGAGCCGTAACCAATCAGCTATTTGTATACTTGTATTAGTCCGTTCTCACACTGCTATAAAGAACTACCTGAGACTGGGTAATTTATCAAGAAAAGAGGTTTAATTGACTCGCAGGCTGTAAAGGAGGCAAAGCTGGAGAGGCCTTAGGAAACTTACAATCGTGGGAGAAGGCAAAGGGGAAGCAAGCAATTCTTCACATGGCAGCATGAGAGAGAGAGCAAAGGGCGAAGTGCTACACACTTTTAAACAACCAGATCTCGGGAAAACTCACTCGCGATCACGAGAACAAGGGGGAAACCCGCCCCCATGATCCAATCACCTACCACCAGGTCCCTCCTCCAACACTGGGAATTACGATGCAACATGAGATTTGTGTGGGGACATAGAGCCAAATGATATCAATACTCACTTCCATTTTCTGTATATCACCTTCCTTTTTCTGTCAATCTTCCACCACCACACAACTGTGCTGGAGTCTCTCTGAACCTATTCTGGTCTGGGGCTGCCCAATCCAAGTCATTTTTTGCTCAATTAAACTCTATTAAATTTAATTTGTCTGAGACTTTTCTTTTTAACAGGGATAAGGAACAATCATTCTTGGAGAATGATAACTAATGATTGTAGAAGGAATGATGAAGTTAGAAAAATCACTACAGTTGGTCCTCTGTACGTGTATAGCAGAGCCTCCAGAGGGAGCGTGACCCTGCCAATGCCTTGAGTTCAGACTTCCAGGCTTTGGAACTTTGAGATAATGAATTTCTATTGTCATGTAGTTTGGGGTCATTTGTGGCAGCAGTCATAGGAAACTAATGATATGAACAGGAGACAGGGAGATTGGGAAATTCTGGGTAGAAGAGGGTGGTTCCCTGGCAAAGGCCCCAACTTCAAGCCTGGAGATCACGGCCTTAAATGGAGACAGGCATTCCTATTTTCGTGCCCAAAACATTGCCTTTTGGCCCACCATGCCCCCTATCTTTTACCCACATAAACCTGGAACCTCAGGCTCCAGAAGCAGATGAGCAGACAAGCAGATGAGGAGACAAGGAGACAAGCAGATGAGCGGTGGCACAGCACAGCAGGGAAAGAGAGAAGAGGAGGAACGTCTGAACACCAAGAGGAGTTCGGCTGAGGGCAGTCAGAGAGGAGTTTGGCCGCTGGAAGGCTAAACTCTAGGGGATCATCTTCTCGCTCCATCCTCCCTTCCAGCTCCCCATCCATCCCACTGACAGCTACCTCCGCTACTCAATAAAACCCCATATTCATCCTTCAAGCCTGTGTGTGACCTCATTCTTATGGGATGCTAGACAAGAGCTCAAGATACAGAAAGCTGTCACACTGGCCCTCTTGCAAAAAGGCAGAGGGTCCACTGAGCTGGCTAACACTCAAGCTGTCTGCAGATGGCAAGGCTAAAAGGGCACATGGTAACACACACCCCCTTGTGCTCCTGTGCCTGCCTGTCTGCATGCTCTACCTCCCCTCAGGGGTTTGAGCAGTGGTGGCAACCAAATAGGCAAACCTCACTGCCGTCACACATCCTGCCAGGGAGATTAGGGAACACTCTTGTTTCACTAATACATATGCTAAAAGCAGAGGTGAAAGAATGATGCCTTGGGAATTTTTTTTTGTTTTTGTTTTTGTTTTAGATGAAGTCTCACTCTTATTGCCCAGGCTGGAGTGCAATGGCGTGATCTCAGCTCACTGCAACCTCCGCCTCCCGGGTTCAAGCAATTCTCCTGCTTCAGCCTCCTGAGTAGTTGGGATTACAGGTACCTGCTACCATGCCCAGCTAATTTTTGTATTTTTAGTAGAGATGGGGTTTCACTATGCTGGCCAGGGTGGTCTCGAACTCCTGACCTCAGGTGATCCACCCGCCTTGGCCTCCCAAAATGCTGGGGTTACAGGCGTAAACCACTGCACCGGCCTCAGGAATTTACACAATATTCAAGTATCCACAAAATATTTATTGATTACAAAGTAAAATGTAGTAACTCTTCAGAGGAGAAATCTGGCAGTAACTCCTTAACCAAGCTTATTTGGTTTGGAGTCAAACAGCTGATTTGAAGCTCCACTTTCATCATTTTTTTTTTTTTTTTTAAGACAGTCCCATTCTTGCCGGGGCTGGAGTGCAATGGCAAGATCACAGCTCACTGTAACCTCTGCCTCCCAGGCTCAAGTAATCCTTCTGCTGCAGCCTCCCAAGTAGCTGGTATACAGGCATGCACCAGCACACCCAGCTACTTTTGTATTTTTTGTAGAGACAGGGTTTCGCCACGTTACCTTGGCTGATCTCGAACTCACGGGCTCAATCAATCCGCCCACCTGGGCCTCCCCAAGTGCTGGGACTACACGCGTGAGCCACCAGGCCCTGCCTGCATCACCGTCTTATATTAGCTTGTACAATGTTGGGGAAGTTAATTAATTTCACTAAGCTTCAATTTCCCATAAAACAGGATTAATAATAATCCATACCCACATCTTAAGGATCTTATGAGAATTGTAACAATTCCACATCAAGCCCTTAGCACAGGACCTAAGACATACATGGTCAATATGTATCGGTTATTCTTATGAGAATCACTCTCATCTACAGAATAGGTTTAAATCTCCTGTAATCTATTTAGGGAGATAAAATATCCTCTCAGTGGAAGACTTCATGATAAGGCCACAGTCCTGTCTTTCCAGTTTATACGTAAATTGTACTCCTTTCCCAGATCTCCTGGTTTCTAATCATTCAACCTTGCTTATTGCAGGCCTTGATCAACGAAACCATTCATCAGTGCCCCAAAGTCCCTCCATATCCATAGCTCAGAAAACCTCTCCACACAAAATTGATGATCAAGTATGTTTCTTGAAGCTCTTTCAGGGACACCCCCTAGTGAGGTTGCAGCTTCCAGAGAAGCAGGATTAAACAGCAGCTTTCCTGATTCCATTGCTGTCTCCCTGGAGGGATATGGCAGGCAATAAAGAGCAGAGTCAAAGATGACTGATAGGGTCAAGCCTCAGAGACAGAGGAAATTATAGTGAGATTTCGTTTCTTTTTAACTTTTTTTATTTGAATTTTTCTTTAGAGACAGAGTCTTGCTCTGTTGCCCAGGCTGGAGCATAGTGGCATGATCGTTCCTTATGATAACCTCAAAATTCTGGGTTCAAGTGATCCTCCCGCCTCAGCCTTTGGAGTAGCTAGGACTACAGGTGCACCACCATGCCTGGCTAATTTTTACTTCATTTCTGATGTTTTAATTTAATTTATGATGTTGACCTAAGAGATGGAAACTAGGGCTGCTCTGGCAAAGACAGGGCTTATAGTTTCCCTCAATGACAGAAGAGAAGGGAAAAATTTTAAACCATATCTTCTTTCCCTGTTCAAATCACTTCTCACAAACATATTCCTCGTATTCTCAGAGAAACTGCAAACTTGACCTTCTTGGATCTTTCTTCTTGATGGTTGGTCTATTTGTAACATAGGAGTGTGTGGACTTAACCGACTACATTTCCAGTTAGGCAACCCCAAATTCTGCATTTCCCAACAAGCTAATGAACAAGGCCACCTCAGTGAAGACAGGGTTTCCTGGGTCTCGCCCCAACTGATTCCCTCCATCACCTTATAAAGCAAGTCACTCAATGCCAGGCCTCAGTTTCCTCAACTACAAAAGGAAGGCAATGAACTATGTACTCAATAGAACTACAGTCTTTCTACCAGTTGAAATACTTACTTTTTCTTTTTTTTGTTTTCTTTTTTTGAGACAGAATTTTGCTCTTGTCACCCAGGCTGGAGTGCACTGACGTGATCTCAGCTCACTTTAACCTCTGCCTCTTGGGTTCAAGAGATTCTCCTGCCTCAGCCTCCTGAGTAGCTGGGAATACAGGCACACGCCACCACGCCCACCTAATTTTTTTGTATTTTAGCAGAGAAGGGGTTTCACCATGTTGGCCAGGCTGGTCTCGAACTCCCGACCTAAGGTGATCCGCCTGCCTCAGCCTCCCAAAGTGCTGGGATTACAGGCATGAGTCACCGCACCCTGCGAAATACATACTGATTTTCTAATGGGATGGGAGTTAGGGTGGAAAATGTGGGGAGATTGTTCAAGGGCATATTCTAAGGCATGACTAATTCTAGACAATAAACTCAAAAGGAAGTGGGAGATGGAGGTGAGGAAGAAGGAAAGAGCTTTTTTTGTTGTTTTTTTGAGACAGGGTCTCGCTATGGTGTCCAAGGCTGGTCTTGAGCTCCTGGCTTCAAGCAATCCTCCCACCTCAACCTTCCAAAGTGCTGAAGATTCCTTCTTAAGTGTAGGATTTACTCCAATTCATCTTACAACCAAACTGCCTTTGCTTTTCAAATCTTGTCCCGATTTTAGAATTGAGATAGAAAGTGTCTTTTTTTTGGGGGGGGGGAAGGAAAGGAATATGTAAATTACTAATTGGAACTTCTGAATGGGCATTTTTCAAGTAGCATGCATATTTATTCATTCAATAAATATGCATTTAGAGCCTAATATAGTGTCAAGCATACTACTAAATGCTGCAA
Organism: Colobus angolensis palliatus; assembly: GCF_000951035.1. Classification (NCBI taxonomy): domain Eukaryota; kingdom Metazoa; phylum Chordata; class Mammalia; order Primates; family Cercopithecidae; genus Colobus; species Colobus angolensis. Next base: position 6,503,720 of record NW_012114622.1, read on the forward strand.
ATACGAAAGTAAATTTAATACAACCCCTGTCTTTATGGAACCTAAGACCTTTATGAGGAAGTAAGTAATTTATGAGGAAAAGAGGCAGACACCCAACTAATTGTAACGCAATAGGATAGTGTTAAACATAATAGAAATTGGAATAAAGCACCAGAGGACAAATGAAAAGGAAGTAATTGATTTTGCCTAAGGTAGTTTGGATAATGTCATGATAGATGTAATATTTTATTTGGATCTTGAAGGATGAGTAGGATCTGGGCAAAGAATAAAATGAACATTTTTTTTTTTTCTTTTTGAGACGGAGTCTCGCTCTGTCGCCCAGGCTGGAGTGCAGTGGCCAGACCTCAGCTCACTGCAAGCTCCGCCTCCCGGGTTTACGCCATTCTCCTGCCTCAGTCTCCCGAGTAGCTGGGACTACAGGCGCCCGCCACCTCGCCCGGCTAGTTTTTTGTATTTTTTTAGTAGAGACGGGGTTTCACCGTGTTAGCCGGGATGGTCTCGATCTCCTGACCTCGTGATCCGCCTGTCTCGGCCTCCCAAAGTGCTGGGATTACAGGCTTAAGCCACTGCACCCGGCCTAAAATGAACATTTTTATTTAAAATGAGACCACGGCTGGTGGCTGGAGGCTGAGGCAGGAGAATCGCTTTAATCCGGGAGGCAGAGGTTGCAGTGAGCCGAGATCACACCACTGCACTCAAGCCTGAGCGACAGAGCGAGACTGTCTCAAAAAACACACAAACAACAAACAATCAAAAAACGGGAGACCAACAATGCTCATTCTAGAGTTTGACACTACCTGGATCAGACTTGAAGCAGTTTGGTTATGAATCATTTGAGAGATCCCGAAACGTTCACAGAGCTGGAAGTGTATTTTCAGTAGGAAAGAAGACATTCTTCAGATAGAATCATCAACTGTACAAATTTTTTAAAGATTTATTTACATATATCAAAGCATCACATTGTACCCCATAAATGTATGCAATTATTTGTCAATTAAAAATAGTATTAATACAAAATATAATGATGCTATTTGTAGACATGTAACATTTGAAAATAAATACAATTGTACTGATTTAGAGTGAACTAAGGAAATTTCATTTAAATGGCAAAGGAACATATGGTGACAGAGTAATATTACTAAAAATACTCACTAGAATTTTTCCTTAATATCTTTCTCTGATTTATGTGACATAAACAAACTACATAATGGTATGAGGGACTATAAAGGTTTTATTGCCACTTGTTTGGTATTGCCTGCGTAACTCACTCTGAGTGCCAGTTGTGGGTATCTCAAACTAAGTGCCATAAAACATTTATAGCACGCCACTCCATTTCCTATACTTTTCACAGAGACAAAACTTTAGCGCTCACAAAAGTACTTATAAATATAATAGCTAGTTGTGAAAACTTTTTAATTTAGATCCCACATTTCCAGTTTGCAGGAAGAAAAATAAATGTAATGAAGATTTACGTTACTTCTCTGCAGGAACTCAGATTAGTCGGCAAATTCCTTTTCCAAGAAAAACCACTTTTCAAAGATATCCTCGGTAAATGCATTTTGTAATTAACATAAAATTGGCAAAGTCGCTGTGCCTACACGTTTGAATTCATTTGTAAATAACGACTACTCACTTCCTTGCTTAGCCACCCGGGGACCAGGCTCCAAGCATCACAGGTGCAGAAAGACTTGCAAAAAGGAATGAATAGGAACAAAAGGATGTAGGCGCCAGGAGGAAAACAGGATCTTCCAGAACAAAATTAATCTCGCGAGGCATAGCAGATCCAACACCAGATATTATCAAAGTTTAAACTTTTTCAATGGTCATCAGAGATAGTGTATCAAGTTTATTAGGTCTTTCACTACGGCTGTCTGATTTGCTTAAACCTTTACGTTAGGCTTATCTTGAGGGATAGATTTCTGTGCTAAGCACATAATAGGTGTTAAACCAATATTGATTTTTAAAAGGAGGTGGTCATTAAATCGAAACTTATACTGTTATTTTAACCTTTAAATTTATGGCTCAAGGGCCAAACGATGATTTGTACGATTCCCTAGTTTCACTACTGATGTGTTATTACAAGAAATACAAGTCTGCTATGCAACAGAAGAACCGCAAATAGTCATTAATCACCGTACACCAAACAGCTTGGAAATCAGATAGGAAATGTTTGGAGGGAGAGTCCTGCTTAAGTTCCAAATCTCAAACAAAACCCCTCAACATCAGAGTGCATAGTGAGTTTAAATTTATTGTAATTAAAGTTATCCTGATGGCAGTTGGATTAATCAATGAAGAGGTGGTTGTCTATCTTGGGATAGAAGATTCTGAAACCCAGAGTGAGAAAAATCCTCAAGGTGGGGGTGGGGGCAGTTAATAAGAGCCCTTGGGAAAGGCCCTTTCAGCGAGGATTGGAAAATAACACGTTTGAATTTGAATCTTTTTGAATATAAATCTCCCCTAACAGCAGGAAAAGGCTCCTCTCGCTCAGCAAGCTTTGGGGAGGGAGTAAGCGGAACTGTAGAAGAGCCCGCTCAGCTGTTTCTGGATTGGGGCGCAGGGAAAGAAATCGCGATCAGAGAACTGAGTACTGGAGTCCCTCAAAATAACCCGAAGGGTCAAATAGTGAGCGCCAAGCAAAGCATGACCCGGCTACCCCTGCGCAGCGCCCTACGCTGGGTTCCGCTCCACTTCCCCTCCCCCGCGCGAGGCGATAGCCAGGCGCGGTCCCTTCGCACGCGGGACGCGGCAAGTGCGGACACCTCCCTTCGGGGCTGCGAAGGGCGAGAAGTCTGCGGTTCGCGGGCTCCGGCCGGCGGGCGCCCCTCGGAGTCCCTGAAGTCGGCTGGGCCTGGGCCTCCTCGGCCT
>NW_012114622.1:6507189-6521414 GCF_000951035.1 Colobus angolensis palliatus
GCAGCAGCGGCAGCTGCAGCAGCGGCAGCAGCCCCAGCCTCAAGGCCAGGTAGGGAGGGTGGGCGGCGGGGTCGCGGTGGACCAGGAAAGGCCGGGGATGCGTTTGGGGCCTTCGCTCGGTTGCAGCGCCGCCCAGAGGTCTGGGCCGGGCGGGGAGCCCTTCGCTCGCCCTCGCCTAGCTCGGGGGAGGCGGCTGATGACTCCTACGGGGTGGTCGCGGGTGGGTGGGGGCACCCGGTGCAGGACTCATGCCTGGGGACGGCGGGTGAAGGGAGAGCTGGGCGGGAGTCGTGGGGCTCCGTCACCTCTCGGGTCCTGGGCTCTCACATGGTGAAGTTTGGGTTCGTGGCTGAACTCGGGATCTGGGAGACCCAAGATTGGCGCCGGGGGTCCCAAGGGGGCGCCGAAGAGTTTGGGGCAGTGGCGATCCATTGTATTGGAACCTGGGTGGCCGACAATGCAGTCTTGGGGACCCCGGCGTGTGAGGGTTGCGGAGGCGGGAGAGGAGGAGTCGCGGAGCCGCGTCCCGGAGACACTGGGGGACCCGGGAGGGCTGGGCTAAGGGAGAACCCCCGGGGCGCAGGGCAGAAGAGGGGGCCCGGCAGGGCGCGAACGCGGCTTCCAGGGCCGGGTGACATATGTTTGCGCTGGTGGCCAAGATTCAGGCGATTTCTCTTCCACTCGTTCAAAGTTGCTCTTTGGTTTCCTCCCCTTTTAACAACAGCAGGAAGTAAGGAATCTTTCTTTGCCTTCTATGCCTCGGGGTGACGGAGAGTTGGGAAGAAATGGGGCGGAGGTTGGGGTGGGGGTAGTGAAGGCCATAAAGGTTGAAGAACCAAAGCATGCTTCTCCATCTCGGCCTCTAAGGTCCGGGTGCATTATGTAGCGCGAGGTTCAAGAGTTCATCTTTCCTGCAGCATGACCAAGGGAATCTAAAATGTTGACTCCTACTTGATATTTAAGCTTGCGGGAAATGTGTAGTATAGTAGTGCCACACTGTGAAACGGTCCCATTTGAATGATAACTGGAAGGCGTGGTCTGGTTTGGAGGATTGGTGAGCGGGGTGTTTTAAAGCCACCTCTCCCGAACAATACAGAATCTGGTAGGTGCAGCTTCTGATTACATGGACCAGGGAATCCTGGGTTGCTAATGACTTCATCCTCAGCTACCAACAGGAAGCTTCGTGGCTTTATGATCTCATCAGATTTCTTCATTATTTTTCACGACAGAAGTGAACTTTTGTTTTAAGTTTATACATTACCGTGTTCCAGGTTATCTTCTTTGTTTTTATGAAAGTTCCACGGTCATGATTGAGCATATAAGTGTGAAGAGTAGCTGGTCTTTGTCTTAGATTGTCCATTGGGATGATTGTGAAAGCATGAGAAAAATTTGCTTCAAGAACAGGGATATAAGCTTTCTCAGAAAATTTTAGGCCCTTTGTTTGAAAGACCTGGGAGTTAACAAAAATAATGTGATGTGCCAATTTGGAGCTAAGTAATTAAATGCTGAAACCTTTCAGAAATAGCCATAATTTTGTGTTACATACAAGTAAGCCATTTTAAGGAGTTTTATGAAAGACGGTTGGCACTTCACCCGTTATTTCTTTTTGATGGTAATTTGTCCTTTTTGAAGTAGCTTTTTGCATTGACTAGGATAATTTACAAATTAAAATTACTTTCTCATCATTGAACAGCATGATAGGTATTTATGCCACGTTTTTTATGTTTTAAATGAAAAATATTTTATTAGGTAAATGAAACTGAAATACTACCTAGTTACTTCTTTTAGTAGAATACTTCTGAGGCAAGAAACTAAAATCTACTTGTCATATTTTCCAAATTTATTTATCAGAGTAACACGGAATGACTTCCTAAACACACTTGAAAACAGTAAGTAGATTCACTTGGCACACATAATCTAAAGGAGATTTATTTTCTGTTTAATGGAAGTTATTGAATCTTAAATGTTAGCCCCCATGCCCTCTCCCCCTGCTTTTTTAAAAAATAAGGGGGGCGGGAATCAGCTAAAATACAGCATAGAAAATGCAGGTTTACCCTCCTCCCCCACCAACCTGCTTTGTTAACATCTTGTATTGGGATCAGGCCATCTGTACAGAGTTACACACACTTCTGAATTATACCTCATTTTATTCCTGAAACTGTGCAAATATTCCTCTTTAATTTCAGTTATTTCAAAAATAGCAAATCTGAAATATGCCCTGTAAGTCTAAATATTCTACATTTCAGAAGCTTATTTATATTTTTATACCATTTTAAAAAGCTTTTTCATAATGCATGTATCAGTTGAATGTTTTTGTTCCCCTTTGTGGCAGTTTCTTCTGAAGGTGCAAATGAGTACTAGTTGTGATGATGTAATATGGATGCTTATCCGTAAAGAATTAGCCTGTCTGACACCTTGTTTCCTGTAACCTATTCAGAAGCTGACAGATGGTAATGACATTCAGTTGTTGCTGACAGGGATCTAACATCCTACTTTATGCCTTCTTGGTCTTGAAATACATCATTTTCATCAGTTTATGGGAAAGTACATGATAAAGAGCTTTTCATGAGTTTGAAACAATACTTTTTTTCTGTTAGTTATTAGGTAGTTTTATGGTACTAACAGTTGAAAAATAGAGTGGGAAACTCGAGCATTTTACCTTAAATAGGGCTTATAGAGAGATTTGTGAATATTTCTCAGAGAGTACTTGCTAGGTACTTGGAAAGTGCAGGAATAAGGACTGGCCATATAAATCTTCATTTATTTGTGCTCTTTTCAGTTAGTGTTAGGAACTAAATGAACGAACATGTCCTTTGCTGAACACCACGCAGTTGGAAATACCTTTTGGGGTGCAGTTTTGGATGTTGTAAATACCTTTGCATGACTTGGGAAATAAGAAGGTCATCAGGAGTCTGCAGATCCACTGCCCTATTCTATACTTGATACTTATATCTTGGTCACAACAGGAAGAGGCAGGCTGTTTTATGGTGATAATCGATGTGTTTGTATTTGAATATGCACCAGAAAGTAAGGGAATGGAAATATTTTGTATTTAAATCGTTTTATTTATTATTTATTTATTTATTTATTTTTGCGATGGAATTTCACTCTTGTTGCCCAGGCTGGAGTGCATTGGCGTGATCTCAGCTCACTGCAACCTTTACCTCCTGGGTTCAAGCAATTATTCTGCCTCAACCTCCTGAGTAGCTGGGATTACAGGCGCCTGCCACCACGCCTGGCTAATTTTTGTATTTTTAGTAGAGTTGGGGTTTCACCACATTGGCCAGGATGGTAATTTTTGTATTTTTAGTAGAGATGGAGTTTCACTACATTGGCCAGGCTGGTCTCGAACTCCTGACCTTAGGTGATCCGGCCATTTTGGCCTCCCAGAGTGCTGGGATTAGGTGTAAGCCACTGTGCCCAGCCTGTTTTTCGCCTTTCTAACTTGAAATGATTTTTGGCACCAATTTTTAGAATTCCTAATGCAATTTTTTTTTAGTATGATGTATAATGAGTATGATAAATACTCCTCTGAAAAACCAAAGTAATGATTAGCTCTTCTAAAACCTGACAGTTTCTATATGATGGACATTTGTTTGATACATTTCAAATCTAGAGTTTTCCTCAAGGTTTTTGGAAAAAGGCCTTAAAGATCATAATTTGTAAGGAGTAAGAACAATCTCAGGTTAATAAAAGGTTATTTCAGACAAACTTCCACTGTTAGAGTTCAGAAAGTTTTTTCCCATGGAAACCATGTTGTAAGTAATAGTAGCTGTCATTTACCTCACGAGCAACTAATTTGTGCTAGCTGTTTTAAGTCACATATACATACACACATTCATTTATCAAAATTCATTGTAAAAATTCTTTGAGGTAGGCATTCTTTTTACCATCCTTTTATGGATGAGGAAACTGAGGGATAGAGACATGAAGTAATTTATACCTACAGCTACATAGCTAGTAAATAGTGGAGCTGTGATTGAAAACTGGGCATTGTGGATCTGGAGCCTGCCTGATGGCCAGTGTAACTGCACTGCTTTATTGTAAGATAGTGGAATGCTGTAATCCACCTATATGTGAAATGAGCTTCTGTGAGCTGGCCTGGAAACCTAAGCATCATTAATATCCTTATTTCAGTGTTCTTTGTCACTGTTGACCATTTCCTAGTTGAAATATATTCCTTTTCACTTCCATAACACTGTACTTGCCTGGTTTTCTTCCTACTTTTCTGGCCCACCGCTTTTTCCTGTTCTTCACTGGTGTTTACTCCTCCTCTGTCTAATCTCTGCATGTTAGTGTTTCCTCAGGGCTTGGGATTGGTAAATTTCTTGTTCATTCCTTGCTTTCTCCTGAGGACTCACATCCATGTCCATGCTTTTAAATACTATCTCAGTGGAGATGCCCATATTTGAGCAGACTCTTCTGAGGTCCTCAGACTCTTCTGAGAACCTGAGCACATAACCAACTACCTCTTTGACCTTTTACTTGAGCTTAATCATACGCTTTCCCCACCCATCACACCTCTGCTTCTCTAGTGAGGCCCATCTCAGTAAGTCATTAAGTCATACCTCTGTCCACCTAGTTGCCCAGGCCAGACGGTGGGAGTTGTGTGCTTAGTCACTAAGACCTACTGCTTTTGAATCTAATGTCTTGAAACTCTCTGCTTCTTTTGTATCCACTGCTCCAGCTGATCCAAGCCACCATTACTTTTCACTTGGACAACTGCTGTAGCTTCCTAACTTAGTCATCTTGGACCTTTTCTTTCCTCCCTTCAATTCATTCTTCTTTTTTTTTTTTTTTTTTTTGAGACGGAGTCTCGTTCTGTCACCCAGGCTGGAGTGCAGTGGCCAGATCTCAGCTCACTGCAAGCTCCGCCTCCTGGGTTCACGCCATTCTCCTGCCTCAGCCTCCCGAGTAGCTGGGACTACAGGCGCCCGCTACCTCGCCCGGCTAGTTTTTTGTATTTTTAGTAGAGACGGGGTTTCACCGTGTTAGCCAGGATGGTCTCGATCTCCTGACCTCGTGATCCGCCCGTCTCGGCCTCCCAAAGTGCTGGGATTACAGGCTTGAGCCACCACGCCCGGCCCCCAATTCATTCTTCTTAAACCATCCAGAGTGATTTTTAAAAACAGATCTACAAGTTTGCTCTTGGTCCTTTGCTTAAAGCCTTTCCATGGCTACTCCTACATATTAGGGTCACATTTTTAAACATCCGTAATATGGTCAGGATGTAATCCCAGCACTTTGGGAGGCTGAGGTGGGAGTATTGCTTGAGCCCAGGAGTTTGAGACCAGCCTATGCAATGTGATGAAACCCTAGCTCTACGAAAAATAAATAGAAAAAATTAGCCAAGCATGGTGGCTTGTGCCTGTGGTCCCAGCTACTCTGGAGGCTGAGGTGGGAGGATGGCTTGAGCCTGGGAGGTGGAAGTTGCAGTGAGCTGTGATGGTGCCACTGCACTTCAGCCTGAGCGACAGAGGGGGAGAACCTGTCTCTCTCTCTCTCTGTGTCTTTCACACACACACACGCGCGCACACACACACACAGACTGTAATGTGCTCTGTATGACTCTGCATTTACTGACCTATTTTTTTTTAATTTATTTTCTTTTTTATTCTGGAGACACGGTCTAACTCTGCTGCCTAGGGTGGAGTAGAGTGGTATGAACACAGCTTACTGTAGCCTCGACCTCCTGGGCTCAAGTGATCCTCCCAAGTAGCTGGGACTACAGGCATGTGCCACCACACCTGGCTAATTTTAAAATTTTTTCTAGAGATGAGGTCTTGCTATGTTGATCAGGCTGGTCCGGAACTCCTGGCCTCAAACAATGTTCCTGCTTAGCCTCCCAGGAGTGAGCCACCATGCCTAGCACTGGCCCATATTAAATTCTTTGAATCATCCTAAATTCCTTCTTACCTTAAAGTTTTCATTCATCGTCTTTACCTTCACCTAGATAACTCTCACCCTATCCCTACCTCACACCCTGACTTCTTAAGGTATCTCATGTGAGAAACCTGCAGTATTTTCAACCCTCACTCCTTGTTGCTTTGTGCAATGGTGTATGTTTTCACAGAATATTTTATTTTACTTTCATATTCTTAGAAATATACCTATGTATTGTCTATGTAATAAGTGTTCTCTTCAGAATGGAGGTTATTTGAAGAACCCTATCTGTTTTGCTGTTATATTTGTAGTACTTAGTATTTACTTTAATCCATGGCATATAGTTGGTGCTTAATACATGCTTATATCATGAAAGCCAGAACTCTGCTTCAGTGTGGGAATTGGAAGCCACTTTCTTCCTGCTGCATCCTCTACTGCGATTCCCCCTCTACCCTGTAATTGGGACCAAGATGAAGGGTAAGTTTGTGATTATCTTTGGTTAGCAGCGTGGGGATATGGGCTACTACTTGTTTCTTCCTTTCCTTGCTATGTTCTCTGGAACAATGAGTAGTAAAATATGTCTACCAAAACACAGTTTTCTTTCATTCATTAAACAAATATTTGAGTACCTACAATTGTTAAGGCAGTGTTGCCTGTGTCTCCTTGAGTTACTATATTTCTGCAGTGAAAGCTTGAGAAATCAAGTGACAAACATGCAATCACTCATTAAAATGTAGTGACTGTCTCTGAGTTTCTGTTTCTCAGCTAAGTTCTGCAGGGTGCCACAAAAATGAAGAAAACACTGTCTTGCCTCTTTAAAGAACTTGTGATCTGGAGGGTGACAGGGTAATGCACTTGCTTCCTCTCTGCTTGGCTTCTAAATGTTGAAGTGCTCAGAAACTTGGAGTTCTGTCCTTTTTTCTTCTCTCTCCACTGACCCTAGGTGTAGTTGCCGTATATATGAGATGACTTTCAAATTTATATCTCTGGATTCATATCTAGCATCTGACATCTTCATTTGAATATTGAATAGGTATTTCCAAAATGACACATCCAAAACATGATTGTCACCCTGTCAACCTGGGCCTCCTCTAGCCTTCCCCACCTCAGTAATTATTATCACCATTTACTCCATTACTTATGTCCAGAAGGTTAGAGCCACCCATGACTCATTTCATTCCTTCCCATATCGAGTCCCTCAGCAAATCCTGTTGGTTCAGTCTCCATATTCATAATTTCCTGCATGGATTATTGCAGTTGCTTCCTGTTGCTTTTCTTGCTTCCTTTTAGGCCTTCTATAATTTATTAAGTATGCATCAGCCAGAATTAACTTTTCAAAAGTATAAGTCAGGTAATGTCATTACCCTGCTTAGAACCTTCTAGTGTTAATCAGTAACATCCAATGACTTGGTCGAGTGTGGTGACTCATACCTGTAATCCCAGCACTTTGGGAGACTGAGGCCGGGAGTTTGAAACCAGCCTGGCCAACATGGTGAAACGCTGTCTCTACTAAAAATACAAAAATCAGCTGGGCATGGTGGCAGGCGCCTGTAGTCCCAGCTACTCGGGAGACTGAAGCAGGAGACTAGCTTGAACCCAGGAGGCGGAGATTGCAGTGAGCCAAGATGGCGCCTCTGCACTCCAGCCTGGGCGACAGAGCAAGACTCCGTCTTAAAAAAAAAAAAAAAAAAAAGAAAAAGAAAAATCCAATGACTTATCGTGGCCTACAAAGCCCTGCATGATCTAAGCCTCAGCTAATTTATCCAACTTCGTGTCATTCCCCTCCCACCACCGTCCTTCAGCCATACTGGCTTTACTTCTGTTCCTGAAACATGCTAAGATTATTTGTGTCTTAGGACTTTTGCACCAGCTGTTCTCTTTAACTGAAGTTTTCTTTCCAGGTCTTTGCTTTGCTGCTTCTGCTTTTGCTGATAGTTAGGTCTTTTCCCACATATTACCTTCTCAGAAAGGCCTTCTCTGACTGCTGTGTCTAAAGCAATGGCACATCACTAACACATGAGTTTTACTTCTTCAGAGCATTCTCACTCTCTGGAGTAATTTTGTTGATTTATATGTATCATTTATTACCACCCTTTCCCAATACCACTAACCATCACTGATAGAATGCATGTTCCATGAGAACAGGAACATCTTTGTCTTGTTCACATCTGTACAAGGCAGGTTAGTATAGTGGTTGATAGCATAAGCTCTGGAGTCAGAATGTTTGAGTTTGTATTTTGACTCCATCACTTGCAGTATGATCTTAGACAAGTTTCTTAACCTCTCTGTGCCTCAGTTTCCTTATGTAAAATGAGGACACTTTTCGAATTCTTGAAGATTACATGGGAAAACTTAGAAAAGTATTTAGAGTGATGTCTAGCATATAGAATAGCATATAGATTATTAACTTTATTGTTAGCACTTAGAACAATGTCTGATGCATTGTGCCATTAAACATGCAATGAATGAATGAAATAACTATGCTATTAATACTTGTCAGACTATTCCTTTTCAAGAGGTACAAAAATACTTCAGGGACTTAGTGGGAAAATTATATTGAGTTCAAGGGGGATCATTTGTCAGGTAGATTGCATACAGACTGATCTGAATTATTGCTAATGTTGCATAGTGGAATAAGGGATTAGTACAAAGAAGGAACTTCCAAGAACAAGTGTTCCAAGAGGGAGGAAATGGAATCTGCCAGGCCAGTTATGGACTGGGCCTTGAACTGGCATAGCATCACTTCTGCCAGTGTGTTGGTCAAAGCAGTTCCTGGTCCATTGCAGAATCATCATGGGAGGGAAACTACACAAAGGTGTGGTTCATTGGGGAGCTCAGCGGAGTAACACTGTATCATAGAGCATTGGTACTAGATTGTAGAGGGCTTCTGATGACAGATCATGGAGTTTAGTCTCTCCACTCTAAAGGATAGGGAGTGGCCAGGTGTGGTGACTTGTGCCCATAATCCCAGCACTTCGGGATGCCAAGATGGGCTGATGGCTTGAGCTCAGGAATTTGAGACCAGCCTGGGCAACATGGTGAAACCCTGTCTCCACAAAAATACAAAAATTAGCCTGGCGTGGTGGCGTGCGCCTGTGGTCCCAGCTACTCAGGAGGCTGAGGTGGGAGGATCACTCGAGCCTGGGAGGTGGAGGCTACAGTCAGCCATGATCGTGCCACTGCCCTTCAGCGTGGGCAAAGAGAGTGACACCTGTCTCAAAAAGACGACAAAAAACCCACACAAAATCTCTGTTCTTGTGGAGTTTACATTCTTGGGTGAAGGAGTTGGGCAAGCAAATAATTAAGAAAATTTTCTCCTGGAGGAAGTACACTTCCCTGTTATCTGAGGAAGCAGCAAGTGCAAATGTCCCGAGGCAAGAACAAGCCTGGCAGTTCCCTTCCCTGGCAGGATCTTACTGTAGCTCAGTGGTACTTCAGAACCACCTGGAGAGCTTGTTGAAACATAGGTTGCTGGGCCCAACTCCAGAGTTTCTGAATCCATAGGTCTTGGGTGGAGCTTAAGAATTTGTATTTCTAACAAGTTCGTAGGTAATTCTTATGCTGCTTGTCCAGTGAGGAGATTTTGAGAACCACTGATCTGGATCTCGTCAGTGTTGGCTTCTTGACATTCTTATCTCTCCTTAAATATTGTCTCTTTACAAAGACCTTCCTTGACCAACAGATCTAAAGTCCCACCAGGTTTCCTTTGTTCTAACACTTCTGTTTTCCCCAAAATATTTGTCCTTAGCTGACAAGACCAGAGAGCTGAGTTTAGGAGTCTGACTGGACATTTGTATAGAGACAATAGTGGAATCTCAGAGATAAGGTCTTTGGGGGTGAAGAATGAAGGTCTGAGAACTGAGCTTTTGCCGTTGTAGGTGATAGTGTCTATTACATGCCTACTATGTGCTGAGCACTGGCCTAATAATTTTATAGTATTATTTCATTTAACTTCTCACAATAATTCTAGAATATAGGTACTATTGTTAGCCCATTTTATAGACAAGGAAACTCAAGCAAAGAGAGATTTATTAATTTGTCCAACATCACTGCTAGTAAGTGGCAGAGGCAAGATTTGAACCCAGGAGGTATAACTTCAGAAACTGTGCTATTAATCATAAGCTTTCAGGGAAAAATCCTTTTGGGAAGTTGAGGGTATGAGATTAAATAGAATTGGCAAATGAAGTCAGAAAGAGGTTTAATGATAGAATACTTTGAAGAAGGATGTTGGGTCTTTGTGATTTAACATTGATGCTGGGAGGTTATATTTTCCATTATTTAAAAAATTAGAATCATTTTCCCAGAGCGTACTTTTGCTGAAAGTTTTTGGAGAAAACTTGGGGACATGGGCTTATACCAAATTGAATAGTTGCCATAGGGATGGGTAGTTCAGAGATTTTAACTGACCTGAAGCACCTCTCATATTCTAGACACTGTTCTGGGGGCTTGGGATACATGTGAGAACAAAACCAAGATCCTGAGGCGAATGGGGTGAGACAGTTGATTAAAAAATGAACATAACTGTACATTATCTAGTATGTTGGGAGGTGATACCAGAAAAAGAAAAGCAGAATAAGGAAGAATGGAATGTGGATGGGGGAGGCGTTTCTGATTTACAAACAAGGTGGACTGGGGAGGCTCATTGAAGTGATATTTGAACAATGACTTCAAAGTGCCAGCTTTTGAAATGAGAAGAAAAAATGTTACATTGGGAAACAGAGTGCTTCAGTAAGTTTTTTATTTGTTTGTTTGTGAGACACAGTCTTGCTGTGTCGCCCAGGCTGGAGTGCAGTAGCGCAATCTCAGTCCACTGCAACTGCAACCTCCACCCCTGGGATCAAGCAATTCTCCTGCCTCAGCCTCCTGAGTAGTCAGGATTACAGATGCCCACCACCACACCCAGCTAATTTTTGTATTTTTAGTAGAGATGATGTTTCACTGTGTTGGGCAGGCTGCTCTGGAACTCCTGACCTCAAGTGATCCACCTGCCTCGGCCTCCCAAAGTGCTGGGATTACAGGGATGAACCACCATGCCCGGCCCCAATAAGTTTCTTTTGCCCCTAGTTGAAATGAGACTACAAGTTTTGTAAAAAAAAAATTACCTGTTCCTTGGGTTAACTTGCTTACAGGAAATCTTATTTCTTTGTTTAATGTTTATCCCTGTTGCTGCTTCTGGTGTTTTAATTTCAGCCACATGCTAGGTGACTTTCTGTTACTAGGCTGCTACTAACACAGTTTCCTTACATTGACTCAGGCCAGTCTAGCTGGGGCTTTCCAGTCTAGGCCTTTCTGCAGTTAAGGCAAGAGTAAGCATTTCTTTTTTTCTTTTTTTTGGCGGTGGTGGGGGGATGGTGGGAAACAGAGTCTTGCTATATCACCCAGGCTGGAGTGCAGTGGTGCGATCTCAGTTCATTGCAACCTCCAACTCCCAGGTTCAAGTGATTCTCCTGCCTTGGCCTCCTGGGTAGTTGGGATTACAGGCATGCACCACCACGCTCGGCTAATTTTTGTGTTTTTAGTAGAGACAAGGTTTCACCATGCTGGCCAGGCTGGTCTCTAACTCCTGACCTCGTGATCCACCCACCTTGGCCTCCCAAAGTGCTGGGATTACAGGTGTGAGCCACCGCACCCAGCCAGTAGTAAGCATTTCTTAATGTGCTAGCAGTGAATATGAATATGTGTATGGATGTTGTATAATATGAAGAGGTAAATGAGAGGATGTGGGCCTGATTTCAGTATATCCACTCATTTTGCTTTTTTTTTTTGCAGAACCGTCTTCTCTTTTATCTTTGAATGAAACACACTGTTTTTTCACTGTTCCTTGAATGGTGTTAGGAATGCTCTTATCTACGGGCTTTGTGCTTTTTCCTGTGCCAGGACTACTTTTCCCTGAGATAATCTGCATAAGTTCCTCATGTTGATTAGTGGCCTCTCCTTAGTACCCTCAAAAGAATGGTATGCACCCCCATCACCATCAACCCTGCTTAAGGTTTCTTCATAACATTTATCAATCCTTGATATAAATACTTCTCTGTTCTTGTTTATTGTAGTCTCTGTCCTTTAGCTTGGGTGTTTTTTGACAGTAGAACTTCAGCTGTGTTTCCCCCCACTTGCCTGGCATATAATAAGTGTTAAGTGAATATTGATTTAATAAAGAATATGTTTAATGGGGAATATTCTGCTTTTACTTGTCTAATATTTCAGAGTTTAAATTTGGCCTCTGTAAGTTAAAGACTCTTTAGGGATCCTTACCGTGTAGCTTCTCCTATGTTGCTAGGCATGTAGGCATTTATGGGGTGTAACTAAACGTAAACTAATGAAATTTTCATATGGCCTAATGCCATCATTCTCATTACTGTGTGATCACTGATCCTATTTAAGTAACTTGAGACCAGATTTGTCTGACCCAGTGAAGCAAACACAAATATGTGGATAAGCTAAAATACTTTTGCTTGGATCTGCTTAAATCAGATGGCTTAACGTTTTAAAACATTTCTCATGTTGAGAAAACTGCAAGATGAACACTACTCTGGTAAAGCAGCTGGTACTATTTTCACTTAAACAGACATTAAACTACTTCAAGTCAGAGTTTGATTTGGCCAGAGCCACAAGGCACTGGTGGAATGAGGCCAGAGTAAAAGTGTGAACCATTTGGAAGGATAGGAATTAAGTAGAACTGTGCCTATGCGGAAAACCCCAACTCCTCAAGAAACCCAAAACTTAGAGATGGTCTTTTGCTATTTGTTAATACCTTTGTATTACTTTTTCTTAAACAGCAGGTTTTTGACTCAAATCTGATCCTCTAACATGGTAATGATTAAAATTGTTTCTAAGACTCCTAAGTTGTGTTTTAATAAGGCATAGGAGTTGAAGGTTCCAAACTTGCTTTAAAAAGCTAATCTAGTATACCAGCTAATTAACCTTGATCTACTGGGCTGCCTTTTAAGAAGGTCATGTTAGCACCATCCTTATAGATATCAAGCATACTTCACAGTATGTCTACTATTTGCGCTTTTTTTTTTTTTGAGATGGAGTCTCGCTCTGTCGCCCAGGCTGGAGTGCAGTGGCGCGATCTCGGCTCACTGCAAGCTCCGCCTCCCGGGTTTACACCATTCTCCTGCCTCAGCCTTCCAAGTAGCTGGGACTACAGGCGCCTGCCACCACGCCTGGCTAGGTTTTGTATTTTTTAGTAGAGACAGGGTTTCACCGTGTTCTCCAGGATGGTCTCGATCTCCTGACCTCGTGATCCGCCCGTCTCGGCCTCCCAAAGTGCTGGGATTACAGGCTTGAGCCACCGCGCCCGGCCTACTATTTGCTCTTAACAGATATGCTTATTAGGGGAAATTTAAAAGATAGTAAACTTGTGTGTTATGACATTTGATTAATATGTTATAAAATCTTTTTTAGTGCATAACTTGTATTAAAATATATACTCCTCTAAAATTCATTATAATTTCTTCCTTTACATTAACCTTTGTTGTGAATTCCTAGTGCAGAACAAGAATTAGCCACCTTAAAGTTGATTTTCTCTACTATAAAAAAGACTATTTTTTAGTTTTTTTTTTTTTTTTTTTAAGTTAAAAAAAATTGGGGCTGGGCATGGTGGCTCACACCTGTAATCCCAGCACTTGGGAGGTTGAGGTAGGTGGATCACCTGAGGTCAGGAGTTCAAGACCAGCCTGACTAATATGGTGAAACCCTGTCTCTACTAAAAATACAAAATTAGCCAGGTGTGGTGGCGCATGCCTGTAATCCCAGGTACTTGGGAGGCTAAGGCAGGAGAATCGCTTGAACTTGGGAGGCAGAGGTTGCAGTGAGCTGAGATTGCACTACTACACTCCAGCCAGGGCAACAAGAGCAAAACTCTGTTTTTTTAAGAGACAGGGTCTTATCCTGTCATCCAGGCTAGAGTGCAGTGGCTCACTGCAACCTGAAGCTTCTGGGCTCAAGTGATCCTCCCACCTCAGCCTCCCAAGTAGCTAGGACTACAGGCATGTGCCACCATGCCTGGCTAAATTTGGGTTTATTTTTGTTTTTGTTCATTGTAGAGATGGGGTCTTGCTATTTTCTCAGGGTGGTCTCAAACTTCTGGGCTTAAGTGACCCTCCTGCCTGACCCTTCCAAAGTACTGGGATTATCAACATGAGCCACTGTATCTGGCCAACAACAACACTTTTACAGAAAATTTCAAACCAAACAAATTTAGAGAGAAAAGTATAATGAACCCCTGAGTATCCATTACCCACCTTCAACAATTTTAGCACATGGTGGGTCTTTCATGTATATCCCTACATACTTTCTCTCCCTACTCCCATGTATCATTTCAAAGCAAATTTCAGGCT
>NW_012114622.1:6521949-6557194 GCF_000951035.1 Colobus angolensis palliatus
ATGTTAGCCAGGATGGTCTCGATCTCCTGACCTCGTGATCCGCCCGTCTCAGCCTCCCAAAGTGCTGGGATTACAGGCTTGGGCCACTGCGCCCGGCCCCCCAGACTTAAATTTTTTTTGACATAACTACAATAGGTAGGATATTTTAAGGCAATCTATACATATTTTATTGGTTTTAGTACTTGAAGTCAATCTTCTAATATTATAGTACAATTGAAATAGTATAAGTAGTATAGTACAGTTACAACAGGATAAAATACTACCGGTTTTATTATAAGTCTTTGGCTTACAAATTTGTGGAATTTTCTTAGGAAAACAGAAGCATCAAACTTTTTAAGCTTCTAGATTATTTCAGATTACTTTTCTAAAAGTTTGTAAGGAAAGAACAGCACATTGAATATAAAATGAATAATGCAATTTTGGATTTTGGTTCACCTGAAAATACTCTTTTCTATCCTAAAATGTTATTAAATTCTTGTATTAAACCAAAGATGTGTAAACGTTTGTCTGTAAATCTAGTTCATATCCAGATGTGAATTGTGATAAATATATTTTTAGACAGATTTCCTTTATCTAATGCCAGAAATCATAGACTATGTTAATAATAACACATAAAAGTGTGATGTAGTGAAAAATTGGCTCTACAAGTTTCTCAAACAAGGGAGAAAATTTAATTTGGTAAATGAAAGACTAAGCCACAAACAAAAGGATACATTGAAAAAGCTGAAAAAAACATTTCATAGCACCCATACATTTGAATCATGGAAATATGAACTGTGTTATGTGTTGAGAAGTAACCAGCTATATGGTAGTTCATTTTTATTCATTCCTTTGTAGCCAAAATAAGAGATAACCATCCAGGCAAGGCCCATATAACCACTTTTGTCTATCTCTTAAATAAACATGCCTGGTATTTACAGGTAGTTAGTACATGCAAACACAAAATAATTTGCTTTGATGGATGTATTTCTTTTAAAAGAAAAGCATAGGCTGGGCACGGTGGCCTGTAGTCCCAGTGCTTTGGGAGGCCAAGGCAGGCATGGATCTCTTGAGCCCAGGAGTTTGAGACCAGCTTGGGCAACATAGGGAGACCCTCGTCTCTACAAAAAATACATAATTAGCTGAGCATGGTGGCGTGCACCTGGAATCCCAGCTACTCAGGTAGCTGAGGCAGGAGAATCACTTGAGCCCAGGAAGTCAAGGCTGCAGTGAACCATGATCACCACTTTACTCCAGCCTGGGCAGCAAAATGAGACACTTTCTCAAAAGAAAAGAAAAGCATTACAAAAAAAATTGAAATATTAGAAATGGGGAAAACTTGGGACCTAAAAATCTTGTCTTTGTTCAGAAGAAAGATTGATAATGCAAATGATGACAGAAATAGAAAAGGAAGATGATGAAATGCAATTTTGGAGTTGTCCAATCCAGGCCTTGGTGGCTGTTATCATGGATGTAGCCAAGCATATGCCATATCACCATCACATTTCATTATTTCCCTGTGAAACAGCAGACAGAAATTCTTAGCTGCCTTGAATTTGGCAGTATTTTTCTTGGGCATCTGTTACAAATGCCAACATCTGTCTCTTTTTGTTGTGAATACTGTTTGGAACTGATATATAGGTTTTTTAATATACTCTGCCACCCCACTAGATAGGAAATTCCATACTACTAATTTGACGTTGCTTAGTGAAAACAAACATCTTCTGCTTAACCAACTTGAGTGTATCATTTGTACAAAATAAAATAGGATTTTTGGTAAAGATCATTAATGATGTATATGGCCGAATAATATTTCATTGCATAGACATAGCACATTTTGTTTATCTGAACTCTTTTGATGGACATTTGGGTTGTTTCCCCTTTTTGCTTATTGCAAATAATGCTGCTATGGACATTTGCATGTAAGACTTTGTGTGAACATGTTTCCTGGGTAGATATGTGGGAGTGGAACTGTTGCAAATTTATGTTTAACATTTTGAGGAATTGCCAAATTTCTCTCTCCTAAATTGGCTGTACCATTTTATATTCCCATCAGAAATATATGGGCCAGGCGCAGTGTCTCACGCCTGTAATCCCAGCACTTTGGGAGTCTGAGATGGGTGCACGTGAGGTCAGAAGTTCAAGACCAACCTGGCCAACAGGGCGAAACCTCATCTCTACAAAAAATATAAGAATTAGCTGGGCGTGGTGGTACACGCCTGTGGTCTCAGCTACTTGGGAGGCTGAGGCAGGGGAATCACTTGAACCTAGGAAGTGGAAGTTGAAGTGAGCTGAGATTGTGCCACTGCCCTCCAGCTTGGGCAGCAGAGCAAGACTCCATCTCAAAAAATGAAAAGAAATACGTGGATGTTCCAGTTTCCCCATGTCTGTGCCACACTTGTGATTGTCTTTTTTATTATTGCTCATTCATTTCTTGAAAAGTTTAGCATGTTTGACTCATCTGTCTCTTTTACCTCTATATTTTCTCTAAAATTGGGTTCAAGGGAGGGAAGTATCTTTCATCAACAGCTTTATCAATTTGATATTTTCACTGATTTTTTTTGAAACTAAAAGACGACATGAGATTATTCACCAGTTGGTAGCCAAGTTCATTAAACTCTAGATCCTTTTTTTTGAGTCAGAGTTTCGTTCTTGTGGCCCAGGCTGTGGAGGGCAGTGGCACAGTCTTGGCTCACTGCAACCTCCGCCTCCCGGATTCAAGCAGTTCTCCCGCCTCAGCATCCCAAGTAGCTGGGACTACAGACACACACCACCACACCTGGCCAGTTTTTTTGTATTTTTAGTAGAGATGAGGTTTTGCCACATTGGTTAGGCTGGTCTCGAATTCCTGACCTCAGGTGATCCACCCACCTCGGCCTCCCAAAGTTCTGGGATTACAGGTGTGAGCCACTGCACCTGTCCTAAACTCTAGATCCTTTAACATTTATTTTAAAAGCAATTTCTCTGGAAACTTGGAGCTACTTGGGTAGTCATGTGTATATGGGGGTGTGGTCATGACATTATAAGGTGTATTTTGATTTTAGGATTCCCTTGGTATCGATTTTAGTTTGGAAACTAAGGTAAGTTGTGTAGCAGGTAGCTATGTTTAAAAAATGTAATTTAGACACTCCCATGCCTAAAAATCATTTGGTTTTCCATTGCAGTTGGAATGAAATCCAGACTTATTGTGCCCACAAGGCTTTCCATGTCTGACCCTTAACTACTACCTTTCCACGGATCTCCTGCTGCTCACCCACTTCCCTTAGTACACTCACAATATGCTGGTCTTCTTTCAGCTTCTCTGTGTTCCAGACTCTTCCCAATTCAGGCCTTTTCCTAACTGTTCTTCCTCTTCCTTTGGTTTGGGGCAGGGCTTGCTTAAGATCCCTTCTTCAGGAGGCATTGCTGATCACTGTGTCCTCTTTCTCCCATAACGTCTATATTTAGACTTTTTTCTTCTTTATTCATTTGATAGAGTTTATAATTGTTTTATTAGTTGGTTTCCTTTTATTTACCACTCTGCCTCACAACTAAACTGTAAGCTCTTCAAAGACTTATCCTGTGTGTTTTATTATATCCCCAGTGCCTTGCTTATTGCCTGGTACATAACATCTAATATTTGTTGAATAAATTAATTTACCCTGCTCTGCTATATATTGTTTTATTCTATTTTGTAGAATTGGCTGGACACTTGTATGCTGTTTAATCCCCCATAGTTAACAACAGGTCATGATGGCAAGAACTTTGTCATTGTGTATGCCTTTCCCTCATGCCTTTTGCGTGTATATACTCCGTAAAGACATGTAGACTTAAGGTGAAATTTTCCCTTGAAAATAACATTGAGCATGTTGAAATGGATATGGTAGAAATGTTCTGCAGCTACACTGCCAATATAATGAGAAATTTTAAACAAAAACTTTAAGATCAAAGGTAAATAGAGTAAAAATCAGAATGGACATTTTAGATCTAGGCCATAAATTAGGATTTACAGGCACTTTCTTCTTCCTGTTCCCTGCCTTTTCCTACCTCCCTCATGCCACTGTTATAACTGCTTTCTTGTTCCAGTTGGCTTTTTCTGTTTTGGTCCTAGCCTTCTGGTCCACAGAACTTTGTAGTGCAAGGGGTTGTGGGAGGAGATAGTACAATGTAATAATTGTACAGGTAATGTATGTGTAATATATGTGTCATAGCTATGCTTGATTTATTATTACTGTCTCCTCAAACAGTTTCTCTAACTGTCTAATCTTATTGCAGCAGTTAGTCCTCCTTTCTTGAAACTTAAGTTCCTTTAATTTTTGGAGACATTCCTGGTTTTGCTCTTAAATTTTTGGTTAAACTTTCTTATTCTTTCTTATGGTTTCCTCTTCCTCTACCTGTCCCTTAAATCTGCATCTCAGGTAATTGAGTGTAAAAGTACCAAGTTATGACACGGACACAGGGAAGGGAACAGCACACACCAGGGCCTGTTGTGAGGGGTGGGGAAAGAGGGGAGGGAACTTAGAGGATGGGTTAGTAGGTGCAGCAAACCACCATGGCATAGGTATACCTATGTAACAAGCCTGTATGTTCTGCACATGTATCCCATTATTTTTTAGAAGAAATAAAAAATTAAAAAGTACCAAGTTATGAATGATTACTCGTTGTCTTTAAATAAGATAGAATTGATCCCTATGATATGGTTTGGCTCTGTGTCCCCACCCAAATCTCATCTCAAATTGTAATCCCCATGTGTCAAGGGAGGGACCTCGTAGGAGGTGATTGGCCTATGGGGATGGGGTTCTCCCTTACTGTTCTCATGGTAGTGAGAGAGTTCTCCTGGGATCTGATGGTTTAAAAGTGGCAGTTTCCACTGTACTTGCTCTGCTGCCTTGTGAAGACATGCCTTGCTTCCCCTTCCCCTTCCGCCATGATTGTAAGTTTCCTGAGGCCTCTTCAGCCATGTTGAACTGTGAGTCAGTTAAACGTCTCCTTTACAAATTACCCAGTCTCAGGTCGTTCTTTATAGCAGTGTGAAAATGGACCAACACAGACAGTTGATACTGGGAGTAGGGCACTGTGCTAAAGATAACCTGAAAATGTGGAAGTGACTTTGGAATTGGGTACTGGGCAGATGTTGGAAGTTTGGAAGGCTCAGAAGAAGACAGGAAGATGTGGGAAAGTTTGGAACTTCCTAGAGACTTGTTGAATGGTTTTGACCAAAATGTTGATAGTGATATGGACAATGAAGTCCAGGCTGAGGTGGTCTCAGATGGAGATGAGAAACTTACTGGGAACTGGAGCCAAGGTCACTATTGCTATACTTTAGCAAAGAGACTGGCAGCATTTTGCCCTGACCTAGAGATCTCTAGAACTTTGAACTTGAGAGAGATGATTTAGGGTACCTGGCAGAAGAAATTTCTTAAGCAGCAAAACATTCAAGATGTAACTTGGCTGATCCTAAAGGTGTTCAGTCATTGCATTCATAAAGAGATTATCTTAAACTGGAACTTTTATTTAAAGGGAAGCAGAGCATAAAAGTTTGGAAAATTTGCAGCCTGACTGTGGTAGAAAAGAAAAACCCATTTTCTAGGGAGAAATTCAAGCAAGCTACACAAATTTGCATGAGTAGTGAGGAGCTGAATGTTAATAGCCAAGACAATGGAGGAAAATGTCTCCAGGCCTTTTCAGAGATCTTCATGGCAGCCCCTCCCATCACAAGCCTGGAGGCCTAGGAGGGAAAAATGGTTTTGTGGGACCAGTCTGCTGCCCTGTTTAGCCTCAGGACACGGCACCCTGTGTCCCAGTTGCCCCAGCGCTAGCCATGGCTAAAAGAAACCAAGGTATGGCTCAGACCATTGCTTCAGAGGGTGCAAGCCCAAGCATTGGCAGCTTCCATGTGTCGTTGGGCCTACAAGTGTTCAGAAGACAAGAGTTGAGGTTTGGGAACCTCCAGCTAGATTTCAGAGGATGTATGGAAATGCCTGGATGTTCAGGCAGAAATCTGCTTCAGGAGCAGAGCCCTCATAGAGAGAACCTGTGCTAGGGTGGTGCAGAAGGGAAATGTAAGGTTGGAGCCACGACACAGAGTCCCCACTAGGACACTGCCTAGTGGAGCTGTGAGAAGAGGGCAACTGTCCTCTAGACCCCAGAAAGGTAGATCCACTGAAAGCTTGCACCACACACTTGGGGAAGCCACAGGCACTTGATGCCAACCTGTGAAAGCTGCAGTGGCTGTACGCCACAGAGCCACAGGGGCGAAGCTGCCCGAGGCTGTGGGAGCCCACCCCTTGCAACATTGTGCCCTGGATGTGAGACATGGAGTCAAGGGAGATTTTGGAGCTTCACTATTTAATGACTGCCCTATTGGGTTTTAAACCTGCATAGGGGCCCTGGCCCCTTTGTTTTGGCTCATTTCTCCCATTTGGAATGCAAGCATTTACCTAATGCCTATACCCCCATTGTATCTTGGAAGTAACTAACTTGCTTTGATTTTACAGGCTCATAGTCAGAAGGGACTTACCTTGTCTCAGATGAGACTTTGGTCTTGGACTTTTGTGTTAATGCTGCAATGAGTTAAGACTTTGGGGGACTGTTGGGAAGGCGTGATTAGTTTTGAAATGTGAAAAGGGCATGAGATTTGGGAGGGGCCAGGGGCAGAATGGTATGGTTTGGATCTGTGTCCCCCCGCAAATCTCATCTCAAATTGTAATCCCCGTGTGTCAAGGGAGACCTCATGGAAGGTGACTGGCTCGTGGGAGTGGTTTCCACCATGCTGTTCTCACAATAGTAAAGGAGTTCTCACGACATCTGACAGTTTAAAAGTGGCAGTTTCCCTTGTGCTCACTCTCTTTCCTGCCAACTTGTGAAGACATGCCTTGCTTCCCCTTCACCTTCTGCCATGATTGTAAGTTTCCTGAGGCCTCTCCAGTCATGCTGAACTGTAAGTCGATTAAACTTCTTTTCTTTATAAATTACCTAGTTTCAGGTCATTCTTTATAGCCGTGTGAAAATGGACTAATACACCCTATATTAGTATTATTACTCATTTATTTCTGTGATATCTTAAGTGGAAGAGGGAAGAGTGGTACTTCAGTTGAGTTGCAAGGAATTTTGAGTTGCAGACAAATAACATCCTTGAGAAGCGGGAAATTAATATTATTGGTCATATGTGTAAAGCAGTGTCCCTATAATTTCTGTCCTTAGCCCACTTCTGATGTGACTCACTTTGGGACATTTTCATTCACTTCCATGACTTCAAAAAACACTCAATTTGTAATGATCCCCAATTTTTTATTTCCAGCTCAGATTTCTCTTCTGAGTCCTAAGTAGGAATATTCATTACCCCTTTCAATTATTTCTCACAGTATGTCTCTTTTTAACACCTCAAACTCAGTGCTTTCAAAATTGAAACTGTCTGTGTTTGTTCAGCCTTATGGGTGGCTCACTGTCATTCATGATTCCTCTTTCTTCCATGCAAGTCTTCTCAATTGTGTTTTTTAAGAATTCCTAAGTATCTAACTATTGCCACTGTTTTGCCCTCATAATTTCTTACCTGGATTTCTGCAATAGGATCTTGGCCTTCTCTTTTTAAGGTTTGCTCTGTTCTGCACAGTATTTATCAGACTAAGATAGTGATTCTTTTGAACTTTTCAGAGTGAATTTATAGGGTCCTATGTCACATGTCAGAACTACTAATCAATAATTTCTGAAAGGGAGATCTGGATGTATGTAGTTTGAAAATACTAACCAGGTGATGCTCATGAGCATGCCTGGTTACAAACCATTCTTTAGGACAGGCAAGGTTTCCCATGCCTGTAATCCCAGCACGTTAGGAAGTGGAGGTGGAAGAATTGCTTGAGCCCAGGAGTTCAAGACCAGCCTGGGCAACACAGGGAGACCTTGTCTCTATAAAAAGATATTTAAAAAACTGGCAAGGCATGGTGTCACACATCTTTGGTCCCAGCTACTCAGGAGGCTGATGTGGGAGAATTGCTTGAGCCTGGAAGGTCACACCTAGGATGAGTTATGATCACACCACTGTACTCCAGCCTGGGCAACAGAGCAAGACCCTGTCTCAAAAAAGTATAAATTTAACTCTTACTAAAATTCTCTCTCTTTTTTTTTTTTTTTTTTGAGACGGAGTCTTGCTCTGTCGCCCAGGCTGGAGTGCAGTGGCCGGATCTCTGCTCACTGCAAGCTCCGCCTCCCGGGTTTACGCCATTCTCCTGCCTCAGCCTCCCGAGTAGCTGGGACTATAGGCGCCCACCATCTTGCCCAGCTAGTTTTTTGTATTTTTTAGTAGAGATGGGGTTTCACCGTGTTAGCCAGGATGGTCTCGATCTCCTGACCTCGTGATCTGCCCATCTCGGCCTCCCAAAGTGCTGGGATCACAGGCTTGAGCCACTGCACCTGGCATACTAAAATTCTTGAGAGGCTCTTGATTCCCTTGAAGATAAAATGTGAGATTCTTATTTTGGTATATAATATTCCATAGTTTGATTCCCATCTACCTCATATCCCTATTCTCCAATACAACCATGCTGAATTACTACAGTTCTAATGTGCTATGTTAGGGATATTTCTAGGTCTTCGTATATGTGATTTTGTCTTCTTGAAACCTTCTTTTCTTTTTCTTTCCTTGGATAATTTCTCCTCTTCCTTTTTTTTTTTTTTTTTTTTTTTTTGAGATGAAGTCTCGCTTTGTTGCCCAGGCTGGAGTGCAGTGGCGCCATCTCAGCTCACTGCAAGCTCCGCCTCCCGGACTCACACCATTCTCCTGCCTCAGCCTCCCGAGTAGCTGGGACTACAGGGGCCCGCCACAACGCCCGGCTAATTTTTTGAATTTTTTTTAGTAGAGATGGGGTTTCACCATCTTAGCCAGGATGGTTTCAATCTCCTGACCTTGTGATCTGCCCACCTCGGCCTCCCAAAGTGCTGGGATTACAGGCGTGAGCCACTGCACCCGGCCTCTCCTCTTCCTTTTAATACTCAGTTGTTATGTCCTAGAGGAAGTCTTCCCAGATTGTGTTATGTTTATTTACTTATGCTGTTTTATTTCTGTAGTCCCTAGCATAACACTTGGCAGTCAGTAAATGTCATTTGTTTAAATGCAGACCTTACCTTTAGGTGCAACAATAATAGCATTGATTCAGCATTCATTATGTGCCAGTTGCTGGACTGTGCTAGTTGCTGCTGACCATACATGCTTTAATGTTTATTCTCACAACAACCTGATGAAGGTAGGTTTTACTATTACCCATATTTTACTGTTGAGGAAACAGAGACTTGGTTAAATCTAACTAATTATCTGTGTGGCTAGCCTCTAAGTCACAGAATTTATATAGAACTGGATTTGAATCCTGTAGCTTTGTTTGCAGAGCTGTGCTTTTATACAGCTGTTACACAGTTGTTTCAAAGTTTCCTAGTTTATTTTTTAAAATTCATGATAAATAATTTCTTAATAAGAGCTGATTATTCTTAGGCTACATGCTTTTACTTTTAACTTATCAAACTGGATTAACTAAAACAAAATAAAGATTTAAAAATATTTGGCATTTAGGTATGAATGGGATAGGTATATGCTAGAGTTCCATGCAGACTTAATTCAGTGGACTTAGTGTTTATTTCTGTTCAGATTTTACACCAAAGAATACTGTGTGCTAAATGAAGTAAAAATATTAATCTTAACTGAGAATATTAGAACTACAAAGAACATTAGGCTTTTTAAGTAGGAAAACAAGTATTCTACAAGAGTATGCACTTTGCTCAAAGTCTTGTAGCATTTATTTGCAGAAGCAGGACTGGAATTTGGGGCTCCTAACTTCCAATCCAGAATGTTTATCTTTCTCAACTATGAAAAGCTGGTATACCTAAAACTGTAACAATATTTTCAAAGCTTGAAGAGAATTCTATTTTTATCATATTCTAGGCATTAGTGACCAAATTATTTAACACAAAAAGGACAAAGTGATATGACTCCTTAAGGCAAAATCATTTATTCAGTGTTTAAGTAACTTATTACTTGTGTGCAAGTACTCCTTTGTTTTCTCAGATTTAACATATTTCATGAAACATTTGCTAATTGATTTTTAAATCTGGAATGTGTTTTATTTCTTAAGCATCAAGGAGTAGGTTTATATGTTATTAATATCTGCATATAAACCATAAGAGCATATATTTAAAAGCATTTTATCTTACAGTCATATACCGTCTTCACTGCATGAGTGGACATTTTAGATGAATTTTTTTGCCTTGGCTATATCTGCTTTAGAAATTAATTTTCTTTGTTACAGTGAAGTTGACTAAAAAATGTTCACACTTAAACAGTATAGAAAGTGGTAACCAGATAACTAATCTTTGCTGGTTTGTTTTAGTTTTTTGTTGTTGTTGTTTTTGTTTTTGAGATAGTCTCACTCTGTTGCCCAAGCTGAAGTGCAGCAGCCTGATCACGGCTGACTGTAGCCTTGACCTGCTGAGCTCAAGCCATCCTCCCACCTTAGCCCCCTGAGTAGCTGGGACCACAGGTGCCACTATGCCCAGCTAATTATTTTTTGTAGAGATGGAGTCTCACTGTGTTGCCCAGGCTGATCTTGAATTACTGGACTCAAACAGTCCTCCAGCCTTGGCCTCCCAAAGTGCTGGGATTATAGGTGTGAGCCACTGCACCTGGCCTGTTTTGGTTTTATGAGGAAATTATAAATTTTTTTTAAATGTGACAGTGACTGAAAGAAGATGGTACTTCCCTTTGCAAAATTCTAACCTTCCGGAAGTCCTCAATTTCATGCCTTTATTAATGAGTGTGTGGGGAGGAGATGGAAGATTTGTTTTATGCTAGGCTGGGAATATGAAGATTGAGACTTCATTCATTTGGTTCATTCTTCTCTAGGATTTAGCTGAGGTAATACTTGGCGTATGTAAGGTGATGGTAAAAGTTTACTATTCTCTGCCTACCATGACTACCCAGGGCTTGGGGATTAAGAAGGGCTATGCTGGGCTACCGTAGGTCCTATCTTACATAAATGTACATATATTCAAAGAAGAGTCTGTACTGGTCCAAACGTGGGAATTAGAAATCAAGACCATGTTTTGAGGCATGCTTTTTCCTTTTAGGATTATAAAAAAGAAATTCTGGCTTTTGTTTAAAAAATAAGCAATCTCAACAGTCCAGTGACTATCAGATTATTATTCCTGGGATTAATACCTTCTGAAATGGATTTTAAAACCATAAAGCATACAGATTTTTAAAAAACATTATTATGTGGTATATGGAGATGGGCCAACCTTAAGAGATTGAACACATGCATGACAGCAAGGCTTATCTAGAAACCACCTTCTTGTTTGGTAGCGTTGCATAGTTCATGAAAAATTAAAAATGATCACTAAGGTTGGATGAATATAATTTTTTTGTTTGTTTGAGACAGAGTTTCACTCTTATTGCCTAGGCTGGAGTGCAGTGGCATGATCTCTACCTCCCAGGTTCAAGCAGTTCTCCTGCCTCAGCCTCCCAAGTAGCTGGCATTACAGGCATGTGCCACCAGAGCTGGCTAATTTTGTATTTTCAGTAGAGACAGGGTTTCTCTATGTTGGTCAGGCTGGTCTCCAACTCCCGACCTCAGATGATCCACCCGCTTCAGCCTCCCAAAATGCTGGGATTACAGGCATGAGCCACTGCACTCGGCCAGATGAATATAATTTTTATTGATATAATTTACGTGGATAAGTGACCATTTTAAAGCATACAATGCCATAATTTTTAGAATATTCACAAGGTTGTACAGCCATCACCATTATCTAATTTCTGGAACATTTTCATTACCTAATAAAGAAACACATACCCAGTAGCAGTCTTTTCTAGTTTCCCCTCTCCCCAGTCCCTAGCAAATACAGTAATCTGTCTCCATGGATTTGCTTATTTGGGACATTTCATATATAGCCATGCATCACTTGACAAAAGGGGTATGTTCAGAGAAATGTGTCGTTAGGCAGTTATATCACTGTGCAAACATCTTAGGGTATACTTACACAAACCTAGATGGTGTAGCCTACTGCACACCTAGGCCGCATGGTATAGTCTGTCAAACCTAGGCTACAAACCTGTACAGCATCTTACTGTACTGAATACTCTAGGCATTTGTAACACAATGGTATTTGTGTATCTAAACACACCTAAACATAGAAAAGGTACAGTAAAAATAAGGTATTGTAAGTTGTACATATAGTCTATTGATCGAAACATTGTTATGTTGGGCATGACTCTTTTTTTTTTTTGAGATGGAGTCTCGGAGTCTCGCTCTGTTGCCCAGGCTGGAGTGCAGTGGCATGATCTCTGCTCACTGCAACCTCCGCCTCCCAGGTTCAAGCAATTCTCCTGCCTCAGCCTGCTGAGTAGCTGGCACATTCCATCATGCCTGGCTAATTTTTGTATTTTTAGTAGAGACGGGGTTTTGCCATGCTGGCCAGGTTGGTCTCAAACTCTTGACCTCAGGTAATCTACCACCTAGGCCTCCCAAAGTGCTGGGATTACAGGTGTGAGCCACCATGCCCAGCCGGACATAACTCTAAATGGAATTACATGTGGTCTTTTGTGTTTGGCTTCTTTCATTTAGCATAGTACTTTCTGATTCCTCCAGGCTGTAGCCTGTATCAGTATTTCATGCATCTTCGTGGGTGAATAATATTCCGGTGTTTGACTACATCACATTTTGTTTATTCATTTATTAGTTTTTGCACATTTGGATTGTTTCCACCTTTTGACTATTATGAATAATGTTGCTATGAACATTTATGTACAAGTTTTTGTGTGAACATGTTTCCATTCTCATGGGTATATACCTAGGAGTAGAGTTGCTGGGCCATGTGGTAATGATGTTTAACTTTTTGAGGGAGGCATGAAATTTTATTAATATTTTCTTAATTCAGTTAACTACTATTGCTTTATTCACAGCTAATTTTATGTCAAATGTAATCTTTATCCCATTGCACATAAGATACCAAAAAACCCTATTTTATGGCCAGGCATAGCGGCTCATGTCTGTAATCCTTGGGAGCCCGAGGCGGACGAATCACTAGAGGTCAGGAGTTCAAGACCAGCCTAGCCAACATGGTGAAACCCCATCTCCACTAAAAATACAAAAATAACTGGGCATGGTGGCACAGGCCTATAGTCCCACCTACTTGGGAGACTGAGGCAGGAGAAGAATCACTTGAA
Organism: Colobus angolensis palliatus; assembly: GCF_000951035.1. Lineage (NCBI taxonomy): Eukaryota > Metazoa > Chordata > Mammalia > Primates > Cercopithecidae > Colobus > Colobus angolensis. The sequence goes on from NW_012114622.1 coordinate 6,535,115, forward strand.
CCCCAGAGGCGGAGGTTGCAGTGAGCTGAGATCGTGCCACTGCACTCCAGCCTGGGTGACAGTGTAAGACTCTGTCTCCAAAAAAAAAAAAAAAAAACCCAGCATTTCTCTGTATTGCTCTTTGTGACTTATGATGTAGAGCTCTCTTGATTTGTGCTTCAATAATTAATATCATTAGATGGTAGCTCAAGTAGGTTTTGGCCTTATATGAAATCCTGATACAATGCCTAAAATTAATAATATTAAGTCTCAGATAATTCAGTTTTTAATTAGCATGGACTGACCTACTGGCTTAATCTTTCATTTCTGAGTCCCTAGTCCTTAGCAGAATGCCTGCCCAGTCAAGTAGGCACTCAGTAAAAGTTTGAGAGATGATTCAGCTCTAACTTGAAGGTGATTTCTCTTCCGATACTGTACATGGGTTGTAATTATTTATGAGTACCTACTGTGTACCACATACTATTCTGGGTGCTTGGGATATACCAGTGAATAAAGCAAAGGCTCTGTCCTTAAGGAGTTTACCTTTCAGTGCATACTGGGCAAACTAGCACACTATATATAGTAAATATATATAGTATGTTGAGTATTAATGCATGGAGAAAAATAAAGAGGGTTAGGGCATGTGGAGAGAGAGGACAGAGTAAGAATGTTGTTTTATATGAAGTGATCAGGGAAATCTTGAGTGAGGTGAAATTTAAGCAGAGACCTAAGGGGAAATGAGGAGTGAGTTTGAGGGATGAGGCAAGAGACCTGTGTGGCTAGAGTAAAAAATAGGAGCTAAAATCATAAGTGTAAGGGAGCAGCAACTAGATCATGTAGTGCCTTGAGAACTTTGTAAGAAGTTGTGGCTCTTACTTGTGAGGTGGGAAGCTGTTGGAAAGTTTTTCGTGATTTGATTTTACCTTTTTAAGAGAATGACTCAGGCTGAGGAGGAGGGGAAGGAGGGGCAAGAGCAGAGGCAAGGAAACCACTTAGGTTCAATAATTCCTTGCCTGTTCAGGAGGTGACTGGAGTTAGCAAAGATTTGTAAGGAACACCCTCTTCCTCCCGAAAACCCCTGATATTTATAAATCAGATCAATAATTATTCTAACTCTTAGGAAGTTGTGTTTAGGTTTAGCATGGCTTACATTTTTTTAAATGTAGACTTCATTTTTGGAAACTGTTTTAGATTTACAGAAAAATCAGGAACATAGTATAGAGTTCCCATACACCGCCCCCCCCCCGCCCAGTTTTCCCTATTATTGCCATCTTACATTGGTATGGGACATTTCTTACAATTAATGAACCAATATTAATACATTATTATTAACTGATGCCTATAGTTTATTCAATTTCCATAGATTTACTTAATGTCTTTTTCTGTCTCCTCTTATCTATAACAGTTTCTCTAGCTTAGTTTGTTGTTTTTGTTGTTGCAGGTTTTTTTTTTGGAGACAGAGTCTTGCTCTGTCATCCAGCCTAGAGTTAAGTGGCATGATCACCTATGAACTCCTGGGCCAAAATGTGTAGCTGGGACTACAGGCAAGCACCACTATGCCTGGCAAATTTTTAAAAGTTTTTTAGAGACTAAGTATCGCTGTGTTGCTCAGTCTGGTATCAAGTACTCCTCCGGCCTCAACTTCTTTTTACTTTGCTTTTGATAACCTTCACAGTTTTCAGAAGTCCTGGGCAAGTATTTTGTAGGACACCCCTCTTTTGGAATTTGCCTAATGTTTTTTCTTTTCGTGTTTAGACTGGTGTTACCGGTTTTGAGGAGGGAGACCACGGGGCAAAGTGTCACTTTCATCACATCATGTCAGTGGTACATACTATCAATGTGATTTATCACTAATGATATAGGCCTTTATTACAGGTCAATTCTCGTCAGGTTTCTACACTGTAAAGTTACTCCTTTTTTTCCGTCTTTCAATACTATACTCTTTGGAAAGGCATGACTGTGTGCAGTCCACACCTGCGTGGGGAGTTATGGTCTCCCTCCTTTAGGATAGAGAATCTACATAAATTAATTGGGAATTCCTCAAGGGAAATTTGTTTCTTCCTGTCTATTCAATCATTTAATTATCAGTATGGACCCATGGATATATATTTTATACTTAGGGTTACAATCCAGTACTATTTTGTTGCTCAAAATGTTCCTGCTTTGGTCATTGGGAACTCTTTCAATTAGCTTGTGTGTTCCTTTGACATAAATGTCTTTTTTCTCCCTTCTTTTCTGCCCCCTTTCTTTTTAGCACTTTCTTACTTTCTGGCACTACAAGATGCTCCAGACTCATCTTGTATATTTCCTGCCCCAGTACTAGAATCAGCCATTTCTCCAAGGAGCCTCGGTTCCTTTTTCTTGGAGAATGGTGCGAGAAACCCATCTGGGTACTGGGTATGTTCTTTGCTGCTGGATTGTCATTGCTTCTGGGCTCTGTCCGCCAGAGTAAGGAAATACACATGTAGCCTGTTTTAATATAGAGAATGATTGCTATGATCATTTTAAAAGCATATAAAATTGTAAGAGTATTTTGAAAATAACAGTTGGGCATTTGGGTTTTTGTATTAAGGGATTTCTACATTGCACTTTGAGTAGCAAAAGAATGAAGCTGGACTCCTGCCTCATACCATATAAAATAATTAATTTGAAATGGATCAGTCATCCTAAATGTAAAAGCTAAAACTAAAAAGAGAAGACATAGGCATAAATCTTCATGACCTTGGATTACAAGTTATTTCTTAGATATGCTATCAAAAGCATGAGTGACAAAGGAAAAAATAAATTAGACTTCAAAATAAAAAATTTTTGTGCTGTACCTGATACCATCAGAAAGTGAAAAGATAACCAATGAATGGAAAACAGTGATTAAAATAATAGATTTTTCAGGGACTTGTATGCAGCATATTTAAAGAACTCTTGTACTTTAATAATAAAAAGATAACCCAGTTAAAATATGAGCAAAGCATGTGAATAGACCCTTGTCCAAAGAAGATGCAAGTGGTCAATAAGCACATGCAGAGATGCTCTACATTATTAGTCATCATGAGGTAAATGTAAATCAGAACCACTCCACACCTGTTAGGATGTCTATTATAGATAATGAGAAATATAGATAATAAATATTAGTGAGAATGTTGAGAAATTATAACTTACACTTTGCTGGTGGGAATGTAAAATGGTACAGCCACTTTGGAAAACAGCCTGGCCATTTCTCAAAATGTTAAACATGGAGTTTTCATTTGACCCAGCAAATTCATTCCTGGATATATATACCCAAGAGAAATTAAAGACATACATCTATGCAAAAACTTGTACATGAATGTTCATAGCATTGTCATGATAGCCCCAAAGTAGAAACAACCCAAATGTCCATCAGCTGATGAATGGATAAACAAAATGTGGTATATTCATACAACAGAATATTCAGCCCTAAAAAGGAATGAGGTACTGATATATCCATGTTGTAACAAGGTGAACCTCGAAAACATATTTAGTGAAAGAAGCCAGTTATAAAAGGCCACATGTAGTATGATTCAGTTTTTATGAACTGTTTTGAATAGGCAAATCCATAGAGACAGAAGGTAGATCAGTGATTGCCAGAGGCTGAGAAGAGGAGGGAAATAGGACCAAGTGCTCATGGATACACGTTTATTTGGGGAGTGATTAAAATATTCTAAAATTAGATTGTGGTGACAGTTGCACAAGTCTGAATATTCTAAAAACCACTGATTAGCATACTTTAAAAGGGTGACCTTTATGGTATGAAAATTGTATTCCAAGTTTGTTTTTTTACAAAAACATTTAGAACAGAATAGCAAAAGATATTTAGGGATAAATTTAACAAAATACATGTAAGAATTATACACTAAACACTACAAAAGATTGTTGAGATAAATTAAAGACCAGAAACAGCTATACTGTATTCATGGCTGAAAAGATTCAGTACTTTTAAGATGGTATAGTTTTTCCCAAATTGGTGTTTAGATTCAGTGCAGTGTTTTTGTTGTCATAGAAATTGACAAGCTAACTCAAATGTATGTGGAAATACCTAGCACAGCAAAACGTTTTGGAAAAAGAACAAATTTGGAAGATTTGTGTTATTGAATTGAAAACACTATAAATACAGTTGTATAAAAATATAGTTGTTTGTGGATTGATTTATATGAACAGACATTGGTCAGTGTAATACTATAGTCAAGAAATATGGTTTATTGATTTTTGACAGAGGTGCCAAGACAATTCAATAGGTAAAGAATAATCTTTTCCATATATAGTGTTGGAACCATTGCACATTGAAATTTTAAAAATGAGTATCAACACTTTACACCACATATAAAAAATTAACTCCGAATGGATTATAGCCCTGAATGGAAAAGTTGATACTATAAAACTTCCAGAAGAAAACACAACAGAAAATCTTTGAGGTTTTAAACTTAGACAAAGATTTCTTAGGTACAGCACCAAAAGTACAATAGGTAAATTAAAAACTGATCAAAATTAAGAGCTTTTGCCCTTCTAAAGATACTGTTACAAGACTGAAAGCCACTGGGTGGGAGAAAATATTTGCAAAACATAACTGGCCAAGAATTTGCTCCAGAATATATAAGCAACTCTCAAAACGCAGTAATAGAAAACAACCCAATAAAAATGGGCAGAATATTTCAGTAGTACTTTTACTAAAGATTTCTACATGGAAGATGGTGAGATATTTATTGCACATCAATTAGAATGGCTTTTTTTTTTTTTTTTTTTTTTCCAGCCAGAGTCTCACTCTGTCGCCCAGGCTGGATGGAGTGCAGTGGTATGATTTCGGCTCATTGCAACCTCCAGCCTCCCAGGTTCAATCGGTTTTCATGCCTCAGCCTCCTGAGTAGCTGGAATTACAGATCTGTGCCACTATGCCTAGCTAATTTTTGGATTTTTAGTAGAGATGGGATTTTGCCATGTTGGCCAGGCTAGTCTTGAACTCCTGACTTCAAGCAATCCACCCAACCTCAGTCTCCCAAAGTGCTGGGATTATAGGCGTGAGCCATCACACCCAGCCTAATTTTTTTTTTTTTTAAGTAACAACTTACAAACTAATAATACCTAGGGCCCACATGGAAGCAGAGTTACTAGACATACATTATTGGTGGGAATGTAATATGTTATAGCCACTCTGGAAAACACGCAGTTTATCTGAGTTAAACATACATTACTGTATAACTCAGTCATCTCCCTACTCAAGTGAAATTAAAACTTATGTTCACACAAAAACTTACGCACATGGGTATAGCAGCTATATTCATGATTGCCCCAGATGTCTCTCAACTGGTGAGAAGGTTTTAAAAAACAAATCAACCGCCCAGGCGTGGTGGCTCACGCCTGTAATCCCACACTTTGGGAGGCTGAGGCAGGCGGATCTTGAGGTCAGGAGATCAAGACCATCCTGGCTAACATGGTGAAACCCCGTCTCTACTAAAAAAACAAAAAATTAGCCGGGTGTGGTGGCGGGCGCCTGTGGTCCCAGCTACTCGGGAGGCTGAGGCAGGAGAATGGCATGAACCTGGGAGGCGGAGCTTGCAGCGAGCCAAGATTGCACCACTGCACTCCAGCCTGGGTGACAGAGCGGAGACTCCGTCTCAAAAAAGAAAAAACAAAAACAAACAAACAAAAAAAACCAACCTTTGGTGCATCCATGCAATGGAATACTGCTCAGCAATAAAAAGGAATGAATCACTGATAGAAATAACACATAGATGAATCTCAGAGGTGTTACACTAAGTGAAAAGTGAGACACAAAGACTACATATTAAATGATTCCATTTATATGACATTTTGGAAAAGGCAAAATCACAGAAGCAGAAAACAGATCTGGGGACTTGATGGTAGGATGTGTTTACTGCAGAGAGACGGAGAATCTTTGTGGTGATGGAGGTGTTCTCGCCCTTGGTTTTTGTGGTTTGTTTATGCAGGCATCAGAACACACACTAGAGGGCCAGGCGCAGTGGCTCACTCCTGTAATCCCAGCGCTTTGGGAGGCCGAGGTGGGCAGATCACCTGAGGTCGGGAGTTCAAGACCAGCCTGGCCAACATGGCGAAACCCTGTCTCTATTAAAAATACAAAAAAATTAGCCTGGCGCAGTGGTGCGTGCCTGTAATCCCAGCTCCTCAGGAGGCTGGGGCAGGAGAATTGCTTGAACCTAGGAGGTGGAGGTTGTGGTGAGCCGAGATCGCACCACTACACTCCAGCCTGGGCGACAGAGTGAGACTCTTGTCTCAATAAAAAAAGACCAGGCACGGTGGCTCACGCCTGTAATCCCAGCACTTTGGGAGGCCGAGGCGGGCGGATTACGAGATCAGGAGATCAAGACCATCCTGGCCAACATGGTGAAACCCCGTCTCTACTAAAATACAAAAAATTAGCCGGGTGTGATGTGGGTGCCTATAGTCCCAGCTACTTGGGAGGCTGAGGCAGGGGAATCACTTGAACCCGGGAAGTGGAGGTTGCAGTGAACTGAGATCGTACCACTGCACTCCAGTCTGGTGACAGAGCACGATTCCATCTCAAGAAAAAAAAAAGCCCCAGAAAAGGTGAATTCTACCCATGCAAATTATGCCTAATTTTTAAAAAGCGAAAATATGAAAAAATTTGAACCTTGAACTTTACCTCACACCATACAGACAAAAAAATCTCAAAATGAGTCATAGACCTAAACATAAAAGCAAAAACATTAAAACTTATAAGACATAGGAGAATATATTAGTTGACTTTGGGTTGGTGAAGATTTCTTAGGACACCAAAAGCACAAACTATAAAACAAAACATCTTGATAATTCACATTGAGCAAAAATTAAAACCTCATTATTTAAAGACACTGGAGGCCAGATGTGCTGGCTCACGCCTGTAATCCCAGCACTTTGGGAGTCCAAGGTGGGTAGATTGCTTGCTTTAGTCCAGGAGTTCCAGAACAGCCTGGGCAACGTGGACAAGCCTTGTCTCTACAAAAAAGTTGGCCAGTGGTGGTGGCGCATGCCTATAGTCCCAGCTAGTCAGGAGACTGAGGAGAAAATCACCTGAGCCCAGGAAGTTGAGGCTGCAGTGAGCCATGATCATGCCACTTACTGCACTCCAGGTTGGGCGACTGGAGTGAGACCCTGTCTCAAAAAAAGAGAAGGGGAAAAAAAAAGGAAAAAATAAATAAAGACACTGGAAAATGAAAGAGAATGAAAAGGCAAGCTAATAGACTGGGAGAAAATACTCCCAGTACATATATTTGACAGTGAATTCCCTGTCTCAAAAAAAGAGAAGGAAAAGAAAAAAAAAGGAATAAATAAATAAATAAAGACACTGGAAAATGAAAGAGAATGAAAAGGCAAGCCAATAGACTGGGAGAAAATACTCCCAATACATATATTTGACAATGAATTTTGATCCAGGATATGTAAAGAACTCTTAAAACCCAATAAGAAGGGAAACAACCCAGGTTTGGTTTTTATTTTCAGCTTTTATTTTAGATTCAGGGGGTACACGTGCAGGTTTGTTACAGCATGATGCTGAAGTTTGGAATACAAGTGATCCTGTTACCTGGGTACTCAGCATAGTAGCTGACAGTTTGATTTCCAGTCCTTACCCCACTTCTTCCCTCCTCTAGTAGCCCCCAGTTTCTATTGCCATCTTTATGTCCGAGTACCCAATATTTAGCTCACACTTATTAGTGAGAACATGTGGTATTTGGTTTTCTGTGCCTGCATTAATTTGATTAGGATTATAGCCTCCAGCAGCATCCATATTGCTTCAAAGGACATGATTTTGTTCTTTTTAATTAAAGGTTGTGTGGTATTCTAAGATGTTTGTGTACCACATTTTCTTTATCCAGTCAACTGCTGATGGCACCTGGGTTGACTCCATGTCTTTGCTATTGTGAAAATGCTGCAATGAACATGCGAGTAAATATCTGTTTGGTAGAATGACTTGTTTCCTTTTGGATGTGTACCCAGTAATGAAATTGATGACAACTTAGATCTTTTAAAAGGGCTAAAGATTTGAATAAACTTCACAAGAGAAGCTAAAAGAATAGTCTTACAAACATACAGGAAGGTGCACCTCCTCGTATGTTATCAGAGAAATGCAAATTAAGCCACAATGGTACTCCACTGAACTCACCTAGAATGGCTAAAATTAAGAAGACTGAAAAGATCAAGTATTGACAGATGTAAAACTACTGGAATGTTGATACTTCACTTTTTTTTTTTTTTTTCTTGGAGACAGAGTCTTGTTCTGTTACCCAGGCTGGAGTACAATGGTGCAATCTCAGCTCACTGCAACCTCTGCCTCCTGGGTTCAAGCGATTCTCATGCCTCAACCTCCAGAGTAGCTGGAATTAGAGACCTATGCTACCATACCCAGCTAATTTTTGTATTTTTAGTAAAGATGGGGTTCTGCCATGTTGGCCAGGCTAGTCTTGAACTGCTGACCTCAAGTGATCCACCTGCCTCACCCTCCCAAAGTGCTGGGATTACAGGCATGAGCCACCACACCAGGCATTACCTTAACCACTTCAAGCTCAGAATCATCAGTAATGAGACAAACTGACATCGTGTGCCTTCTCCTGTGATGCAATAAGAAGTACACAACAGGCCAGGTGTGGTGGCTCATACCTGTAGTCCCAGCTACTTGGGAGGCTGAGGCAGGAGGATTGCTTGAGCCCAGGAATTGGAGGCTACAATGAGCTATGATCCTGCTGCTGCACTCTAGCCTGGGCGACAGAGACCCTGTCTCTTAAGACAAATCCAGAATTTGGGACATCTTATAATTTAGTTGCCCTGGATTCTTCAAAAGGTCAAGGGATTAGGGATTAGGGGTTGGGTGAAGGCACTGATACTAAGTTAGAGAAATAACCAAATGAAATCACTGAATTTTGATTGAATCCTAGTTAAAAAGAGCTTAAAACTTCTAGATGTTTGGCAACAATGGGGGAAACTGGAATATGATCTATATATTATATGATTATTGAATTAATGCTAAATGTGTTTAAGTTTAATAGTGATAACTGGTTATATAAGAATGTCCTTGTTCCTATGAGATGCACCTGATGATATCTCCCAAGTTATTTTCAAGTTGTTTAGCAAAAAAAAAGTGTGTGTGTGTGTGCGCGCGCAGAAAAATAAATGGTGTTACAAAATCTTAATAGTTGTTGAATCTTAAGGGACAGGTATATGGGTGTTCACTGAAGTTTCGATTTTTTCTATGGGTTTAAAATATTCAAAATATTTCCCCTTTCCAAGGGGAGGGGGTAAAAAATCTTGTTTTGGACTATTCTGAAAATGTTTGAGCTTGAAGTTTTCTCAGTGAGTTATTGGGAAATAGTATTAATTCTTTATTTGAATTATCTGTTATTCCATAGACTACTATAATTAGGTTATGGAGGTTATTTCATCTGGTCCTTTTTTTATACAGATGAAATTAGTCCAACAATAATTGGGTCACTTATTTAAATTACACTGTAAGCCAGAAGTAGAGCCTGTACAATGAATTCAGCTCTCTGTTGTCCAGGATATTGCTTTTTCTGCTGCACCACATTACCTCTCCCAGTAAAAAGACTCTTGTTTGAGGTAGAGTTGAATTAAAGAAAATACTGTGTATTATTTTTCTCCTAATACATCTTAAATATATTTTCTTCATTGTGATAGTATCGTCAGACTGTGTTTGATCCACTAATCTATAGGTGAGGAAGTTGGTCAAAGGTTTCTACTACTTTTATAGTTGCTCTTCTAGAAGTTTTTTTATCAAATGGTTTGGACTGTATATTTTGTTCACTGATTTTTAATGTCCTCTAGTTTAAGCTATGAAGAAGGACATCCCTCACACTCTGAAACAGATCTCCTTCAGAGACAGAGTTTTGCAGCCTCTCATCAGCTTCCTGGATATGCTCCCACACCTCAACCTACTGGTAACAATTCTCTTGTGAAATATACTATGAGTCTGGGTACATTTAGTGAATAAGAAGGAAAACCAGTTTTCATGTGTTGGGTTCTCAATGTGTAGGACATACTCATGCCATGGGAAATGAAATGAGAGTATAAGCTTGTTTATTGTTTTTGTTTTTGACATTGTTCTCTTGGCCAGGCTGGAGTGCAATGGCGTGATCTTGGCTCACTGCAACCTCCACCTCCAGGGTTCAAGTGATTCTCCTGCTTCAGCCTCCCGAGTAGCTGGGACTACAGGTGCCTGCCACCATGCCCGGCTAATTTTTGTACTTTTTAGTAGAGACGGAGTTTCACCATATTGGCCAGGCCGGTCTCAAACTCCTGACCTTGTGATCCTTCCCCCTCGGCCTCCAGAAGTGCTGGGATTACAGGTGTGAGCTGCTGCACCCGGCCAAAGCTTTGGTTTTTACCAACAGGGAATATTTATATAATTAATAAATTAAAAGATCTTCTTTCATGCATCTTTGGAGATTTTAAATTATAAATACGCTTGGTCAAATTGATATGTTTACTATCAAAATAAAACCATTTGGGGTTGTAGAATGTTTTGGCCTCAATTTTCAGAAATTTTAAAATAGAGTCAGGAATATAATTTTATACAAGTACATATTTTTTTTTTACTTTGGGATATATTTTATCTTCAAATATAGGTCTTTCTGGAATATTTGATACTAGTGTGAACAGTGCCAGCAGTAACACTAAAGAGTCTTCAGTGATGAATTTTCTGTCTACTGCTGAATCCCGAACTGCTCAGGCTGCTGCTTCAGGAACTACTCTCTTACCACAGTTCAGGGCTCCATCCTGGCAGACAGGTGATTCTCTGTTTTTAGAATTTTTAAGTCCTATAAAAATGCTGATGAAAAATATACATTTGATGGCCTTGTCATTGTGGCTGGGAGTTTTGTTACAATATTGATTTTCCACTGAACTTTAAGACCTGGAATTTTTCAAAATTTTCAGGTGAATAAAATTCAAGAATTTATTACTGGCAGAAATTTAGTTTTAGCATTCTGACAAAAACTAATAAGTTGACATTGAGGGGTAGATAATGATTAAACAAGGTCTGATATAAGGTTTATATCTAGCAATTACTTGTCTACTTGAAAGAAGCAAAGATTTAAATTTATTTTAGTGACTTCAAAATGGATAGGTGGTATAGTAAAAAAATTCTTGGGACTCATTTCATTGTTAGTGTTATATAAAGTTATCCTTAATTGGATAGATTAAATCATTAATAAGAACCACTACAAGTTGATATTATGATGTGCCCATTTTCCAGCAATAATTACAAGGTCTATAATGTGCTTTTCTATTTTTTCTATCATTTTTCTTATTTTACTTTTCAACCGTTTCTCATCAAAAGTTGTATATATATATTTCTGTTTTTTGTGGTATGACAGGAATTTTTTTTTGGAGTTTTTTTTTGAGTTTCGTTGTCTTAAAGAAGAAATGTCATAGTGTATTTGAGAATATGTTTTTAAAGGATAGCTATAGGAAATAGTATTTTAACATTCTCATGTAAATTCTACTAATAGAAGTTTCTCAGTATACCTTAGTGACTTTTTCTTCCTGCTTCTAAGGAGATAATGATTTGGTGAAATAAAATATTTTAAAACACAGCTTTATTTTTACTGCCTGAAATAATTTTATATTTCATGTATTTTCCTATTAGTATATTAGTTAGATTTTCCTATCTGTATAGTAGTGCTGAAACTTGAGAGTTGAAGAAATTTTAAAACAAAAGAAAATCTGTTAATATTTCTGTAAAGTGTTTTTACTCTTGTGTAGTTTGTTTGTAAAGTTTTTTTGGCTTTTTAGGTTTCAATTTTGTTTTGTTTTGTTTTTTGAGACAGAGTCTCACTCTGTCGTGCAGGCTGGAGTGCAGTGGCACAATCTTGGCTCACTGCAACCTCTGCGTCCTGGGTTCAAATGATTCTTGTGCCTCAGCCGCCTGAGTAGCTGGGATTACAGGCATGCACCACCATGCCCGGCTAATTTTTATGTTTTTAGTAGAGATGGGGTTTCACCACATTGGGCAGGCTGGTCTCAAACTCCTGACCTCACGTGATCTGCCTGCCTTGGCCTCCCAAAAGCGCCCGGCCTAGGATTCAATTTTTAACAATTCATTTTTACAATTATTTGTTAAATTGCATTTAACAATTCATTTGTATCTGATCCTATAATTGAATTGCATTCAGAAGGGCTTGGACTCTCAGGTTAGTAGGTAGAAGTTTTTTTATTTTTATTTTTTCAGAGCACGACTGATATTACTATCATATAGATATTTAAAAGAAATTTAATGGATTTTTGAGCACATTAAACTGGACCTAAACTAATGTACTCTAAATGGGAAATAAAAATGAAATTGAGACAAAAACATATACAACATGTAAGGAACATCTTTTGACATGTTTGAGATTATAATATGAGCATTAGATGCATTTCAAAATAGCTTCTGTGGGCATACTGTGGTGAATTTGCTAGCCTCTGTGACTCCCTTCTACATTAATCTAATAAATCATGCAGAAGTAAGTCAAGTAAGAAAGATCTTTTATCACTCTACTGGATAGAAGGATTTCAAGAAATAGAAGCTCCTTACCACCACTTTAAGCCCCAGATATTCTCTGTCCTTTCTAACTAGCCTCTCCTCATTCTAGGCATAACTGTGATAGTGTCAGTCACCATGTAATTATAATTGGTTCTTTAAATATGATTTGATATATGTGACATAAAACACTTACCTCATAATAACCATTAAAATTGAATCCATTATTTGTAACTTTACATTTACTTAAATGTCAGTTCTTTATTGCTGTTTACTTATTATGTTTTAACGCCCCCCCACCCCCACCCCAACACACACAAAAGAACAATAGGAGATCTTTGGTAAAGAGCAGTAGAGTCAGTTGGTTGGAGTTTCATGAATGTCACATGACCCTCAGCAAGTCACATCACCAGTCAACCCCCGTTTCCTCATTGCTAGAGCAAAGGAGTTGAACTATATTATCTCAAAAGACTATTCTAGTTCCTGTCAGTTTCAGTGTATTTTAAACATTTCTAAGTGTTATTTATTCTTTCAAGTGCCACTAGATATTTTCTATCTTTGTAATAGTAATTCTTTTTGGATATTTAATGGAAAGTAGGAAAATATTTTTCAAAGAGCCAGAGAATTGTTTTCCCCATTTTTCCAAAAATGAAAAAAAAAAAATTTAATGGAAGTTCACATAAAACATTTAAATAGTAAAAAGGTATATAAAGTGGAAAGTGATAGTTCCTAAGTTAGGGACTAACAGTTTGTTATTTATTTTTATTGGATATCCTTCTATGTCAAAACATATACATCCACCTTCATCAATGTTTATGGCAATAGTATTATTATGATATGCCATAATTATTTGATTGATCCCTTGTTTATGGACTTTTTGTTGTTTCTACTTACTGTAAACAGTAACTATAATGAACATCTGGTACAAATATTTTTGTATGCACTTATTTCTATAGAATACATTTCTACAGAACTATCGGATCACAAGGGTATACCCAGTTTTACTTTTGCTATATGTGGCTAAAATGCTGTCCTGAAATGTTAACAGTCTCTTTCTGACAGTACTTTATTAATTTCTGATCAACTTTTCGTGATAAACATGCATCTGTTGTGATTGGGAAGTTGTTCATAGGAAGTCAAAGCTTGAAATGCAAGAGATTTTTTAAGTGAATATATTGTGGTAAAAGAAACTGCAGTTCACTGACTGGTTTTTTATATTTATTTATCATGTTAGATGTAGGCAAGTTAGTGTTTTTTTTTCCATTTTAATGTTATGTACATTTTAGTTTGTCCAATGGTATTTTGCGTTGGGACTTTGGGATAAATTAATCACTAGAGATAAGTACATTTTTATTGATTTCTTCATTTTCCTATAACCTTATCAAACTATATATAAATTCTCTTATATAACAATTACAGATATGAATTGCTGATATCATTGTAACTTCATTGCACCTATAATCCCATCACTTTGGGAGACCAAGATAGGAGGATCACTTGTGCCCAGGAGTTCAAGATAGCCTGAGCAACATTGCAAGACCCCATATCTCTACAAAATTTAAAAATTAACCAGGTTTTGGGGGCATGACCTGTAGTCTCAGCTACTTTAGACACTGCAGCTGCAGTGAGCTATGATCGCAACACTGCGCTTTAGCCTGGGCAACAGAGTAAGACCTTGTCTCTTTTTTTTTTTTTTTTTTGAGACGGAGTCTTGCTCTGTCGCCCAGGCTGGAGTGCAGTGGCCGGATCTCAGCTCACTGCAAGCTCCGCCTCCGGGTTTACGCCATTCTCTTGCCTCAGCCTCCCGAGTAGCTGGGACTACAGGTGCCCGCCACCTCGCCTGGCTAGTTTTTTGTATATTTTAGTAGAGACGGGGTCACCGTGAACATCTTGTCTCTTAAGAAAAAAAAAAAGAGGATGGAAGTGGGAAGCTAGCTATTTTGAAATGTCATTTCAAAATTTACATGCAGAACTTACTGGTCAAGTTTTTCAGTCTTAAGACATTTTAATAGGTTATGTAAGTCACTACTATGAAAACATATTAAAGTAATTGTACCATAATTACATAAAAATCTTTGTGCCTTTTCTTTATAGGCATGCATTCTTCAGCAGCAACTGAGCTGTTTGCTACTGGACCTTTGCCAAGCACTGGAACACTTCCACCATCTCTCTCTGCTTATCAGCATCCCACCACCTTCAGCAATAGAAACTTTGCTACCACTTCACCTTTGGTGCTTCAGGATTCAACTTTTAACACTACATCAAATGGAATTTTAAGTCATCATGACCCTTTGCTACAAATCAAGACTTCCCAGGGAACTATTCCAACTGCTTTGGCATTTGAGCGCCTGGGCAGTTCTGTATTAAGTAACAGCATACCACCTCAGTCTTCAACATACCGCTCAGCTCAAGAGTCTGCACCCCATCTTTTACAACCTCAATTTAGTTTGTTGCCTTCAGCACTTGGGGGAGCCCAGCAGACTCCTCAAGCCTACAGTTCAACTCTCTTTACTAGTTCTACTGCTTCCATTGAAAGAGCTCTTCTTCGAGAATGTAGTGTTATTAAACACCATCAGCGGCCTTCAGGTACCCAGTCAATTCAGGCACAACTGACTGGTTCACAGCACTCCTTACATAGTTATCTATCAAATTCAAGTGTAGCTAATTTTCAGGAAACAACCAGGCAGTCTTTATCCTGTAGCCCAGTTGGAGATTCCACTCAGGTGAGCAATGGAGGATTACAACAGAAGACCTCCCAGGTCTCAGTGGAACTTGCTCAGTCTTACTCATCTGCGATTCCATCATCAGGGTATCCTCCTTCTACTACAAAAGTAAAAAGCTGTTCTACAGAACAACCACTAACATCAACCAAGACCCCTAAACCTCAAAGTATAATTCCTCCTGTGCAAACACTAAGCTATTCCAAACCTTTACATAACCAGAGTTCTGTAATATCGGGCCAAGCACAAATTTATTCTACAGCGCAGCTACCAAGCCTTTTATCAGTCAGTCAGTCCCAAAATTATGGTTTAGTACAGCCACATAATGTGCCATCTATTGTTCATTCACAGGTTTATAGGTCCAGCAAGGTGGAGAAATTGCCACCCTTGTATAAAACATTGACTTTTTCTGGGTCATCTCAGACTATAACTCCTGAAAATCAGACGCTTAGTTATTCATCTAATCAGCAAGAGGTATTGTCTTCAGTTACAAATGAGAATTACCCTGCTCAAACAAGAGATCTGTCTTCAGTAAGTCAGTCTCAAAGTTACTCATCTGGTCACTCTCAGGGTTTATCACCAGTTAGCCAGACACAGGTTAGCTATTCATCTCAATCACAAGTTTTGTCAGTTGTTAGTCCTTCAGAAAGCTATGCTTCAGGGGAGTCCCTAACATTAACAGCCCCTTCTCTTTCTTATTCTTCTGCTTCTCGGGCTCAGAATTTGCCAGACTCTAGCCCGACCCAGAATTATATTTCTATGCATTCTTCTCAAAATGTTCAGACTCAAGAGTCATCATCTCCTCAGTCCCAGAAGTTTTTGCCTGGTGTCCAGTCATCATCTTTTGCATCCTCTACTCATTGTCAGACATTACAAAATAACATAACTTCCCCTGACCCAAAGTCTTATGCTGAAAGAAAGCTTGACTCAGATGTGTATACGTCTTCAAAGCAAGAAGATGGTTTTCCAATGCAAGAGTTACAGGTATTGCAGCCACAAGCATCTCTTGAGTCGTCAACCCAAAGGCTATCTGATGAGGAAATCAATGCTCAAGAATCAACTTATAAGGTGTCAAAGGCAGATGACAGATATTCTCAGAGTGTAATCAGAAGTAATTCCCGTCTTGAAGATCAAGTTATTGGGGTTGCTCTACAAGCGTCAAAGAAAGAAGAAAGCGTTGTTGGTTCAGTGACACAACTTAACCAACAAATTGGCCAAGTCAGTAATGCAGCTACCCTTGATCTTAAGAATGCAACTAATTTAATACAGACTCCACAAATAAGGTTGAATACTAAAGACTTAAAGCAGCAGCATCCTCTTGTACTTAAGGTGCATGAATCCAAGGTCCAGGAACAGCACAATCAAATAATTAATGCTTCATCTCAGATTCAAATTCCAAATCATGCTTTAGGGCATGGCCCTCAGGCATCTCTTCCTAATACACAGGTCCTTTTAGATTCTGCCTGTGATTTACAGATTCTTCAACAGTCAATACTGCAGGCAGGTTTAGGTCAAGTAAAGGCATCTTTACAAGCACAGCATGTTCAAAGCCCTCAACAAATAGTACATCCTTTCCTCCATATGGAAGGTCATGTTATTCAAAGCAATGGCGATCATTCTCAGCAGCAACTCCATCCTCAAAATTCTGAAGTTATGAAAATGGACCTCTCTGAGTCTTCAAAACCGTTACAACAACATCTAACAACAAAGGGCCATTTTAGTGAAACAAATCAACATGACTCAAAGAATCAGTTTGTTTCTCTTGGATCGATGTGTTTCCCAGAGGCAGTGCTTCTTAGTGATGAAAGAAATATTTTATCAAATGTAGATGATATCTTAGCAGCTACAGCAGCAGCTTGTGGAGTTACACCTTCTGAATTTTCCAAGTCAACTTCAAATGAAACCATGCAGGCTGTTGAAGATGGTGATTCTAAATCTCATTTTCAGCAGTCATTAGATGTCAGGCATGTGACTTCAGATTTTAACTCTATGACAGCTACAGTAGGAAAGCCACAGAATATAAATGATACCTCCTTAAATGGAAATCAGGTTACTGTGAACCTTTCACCAGTACCTACCCTTCAGTCAAAAATGACTCTTGATCAACAGCACATTGAAACACCTGGTCAAAATATACCAACTAAAGTAACTTCAGCAGTGGTTGGACCAAGTCATGAAGGCCAGGAGCAAAGTTCTGGCCCATTCAAGAAACAGTCTGCTACCAATCTTGAATCTGAAGAAGACAGTGAAGTTCCTGTTGATAGTACATTAAATAATAACAGAAACCAAGAGTTTGTTTCTAGTAGTAGAAGTATAAGTGGAGAGAGTGCTACATCAGAGAGTGAATTTACCTTAGGGGGTGAGGATAGTGGTGTGTCAGTGAACCCAGCTAGGAGTGCACTTGCACTGTTGGCCATGGCCCAATCTGGGGATGCAGTCAGTGTCAAGATTGAAGAAGAAAACCAAGATTTAATGCATTTTAACCTTCAAAAGAAAAGAACTAAAGGAAAAGGGCAAGTTAAAGAGGAAGACAATAGTAATCAGAAACAGCTGAAAAGAGCTGCCCAAGGCAAACGCCAGAATCCAAGGGGAACAGATATATACTTACCATATACTCCTCCTTCCTCAGAAAGCTGCCATGATGGTTATCAGCATCAAGAAAAAATGAGACAGAAGATCAAAGAGGTGGAGGAAAAACAACCAGAAGTCAAAACAGGATTTATTGCGTCTTTCTTAGATTTCCTGAAATCTGGGCCCAAGCAGCAGTTTTCCACTCTTGCTGTACGAATGCCTAACAGGACTAGACGGCCAGGGACCCAGATGGTTCGTGCATTTTGTCCCCCACCACTTCCCAAGCCTTCATCTACAACACCCACACCTTCAGTGTCTGAAACTGGCAGTAACAGTCCATCAGATAAAGTTGATAATGAACTTAAAAACTTGGAACATTTATCTTCATTTTCTTCTGATGATGATGATCATGGATGTAGTCAAGATGCTTATAAAAGCATCTCTACTCCCTTAACTACTTTGGATGCTACTTCTGATAAAAAGAAGAAAACAGGTAAAGTTTTAAAATTTAGATTCATAATTATTACTTCTTTTTCGGGCTATAGCCCACATTTTAAGCTTTTTTCACTTAAAGCAGGTCTGCAAGTGTATTTTCAGGACAAAATGTATAGGTAGGTATCTTAAGGACTTTTTAAAAAAAAATTCTCTTGCCTGTAGGAAAGGTCTGGGTTTTAGGTTAAGTAGTTCTGATTTTTCTTGGCTTTTTGCCAAAGGCAGCATAATCTGTACAGTGTGCCATCCAGATTTCTCTAATCTGAGACATCGTGAGGTAATTGAGGCACTGTATCATGGGTATTGCTGTAGTATAAACCTGATACATTTTCTTAGTTTGCCAATTTTATCTGAAGATTAACATTTTAGTATTAAATATGGCTATGTTTAAATATGTTGCAATAGTCCAAGTGACAAATGATAGCTTTTTTCAGATGAGACAACAGGGATGTTATAGAGTTAAAATCTGAACCATTAAATACGGTTATGTGCAGCATGCATATAATAATTAAGATAAAATTTAAAAATTTTGTGCTGGCTCCAGATTATATACCCAAATCTTTGGGTATGTGTTTCACTTGACTCTGTGGCTAAGGGAGCTTTAGAGGAAATATTTTAAGAAGCATTGACTTATATAAACAATTGGCAGTAAGTATGGAATTTTCTATTTTAAGAAACATGCCAAGGAAAAATTTATTTGTAACAATAATACAACTGCCACCTCTGTGCCAGGAACTAGTAGCAATGTTGTGAGGTACACATTGTTATCTCCAATATACAGATGATATAACTGAGAATAAATGAATTATGTGGGCCCATACCCCTAGTAAGTGACAGAGCTGGAATCTGAACCCAGTTTTGTCTGGTTCTAGAGCCCACATTCTTTCTCAGCTCTTTAGGATAAATAGGGTGGTGCTTGAAGACTTAAACTTTGTTTTGTAACATACTTCCCAGCTTCTCTCTGGACTTGACTACCTTTAACTTCTAAAGTGTTACGTGACAACTGGTATCCAAATAATCTGTTAGCATAAATATCTGATAATACATTTCTAAAGAATTCTCATTTCATTACACAGGGAAATTAACATGATAGAAGGTCAGTCTTAGATTCAAAGACATTACTACCATGGATGTGTCTAATCCTAGTACGGTTTTATAACGTCTCCCCCAGTTCAGAGTGCTTTGCAATCACTATTATATTCCCTCTTACATTCCCAGAATAAACCTTTTGTAATCTCGGTTCTAAAACATGAGTCTAAAACTAGTTTCTTCCAGATATATGTTATCTCATTTTTAGTTAAAATCATCACTATCAACCTAATCCTTACTATTATGTCTTCAAAGTTCTCTTATCACCATCCCTGTTGCCTCATCTGAAAAAAGCTATCATTTGTCACATGGACTATTGCAACTGACTACTCATTACAAACTTTTTTCTTTTTTTATTATTTTAAGAGACAGAGTCTTGCTCTGTCACCCAGGCTGGAGTACAGTGGTGTGATATTGGCTCACTGAAGCCTCAAACTCCTGGGCCCAGGCAATCTTCCTTCCTCAGCCTCCTGAGCAACTGGGACTACAGGCACATGCCACCATGCCTGGCTAATTTTTTAAAAAATCTCTTGTAAAGATGGGATCTTGCTATGTTGCCCAGGCTGGTCTTGAACTCTTGGCCTCAAGCAGACCTCCCGCCTTGGCCTCCCAAAGTGCTGGGATTATAGGCATGAACCACTGTGCCTGGCCTAGAATTTTTTCTCACCAGTCTCTATGCCAGTCCATCTTCCACATTGTCAACAGATTCATCTTTATAAAAAAGGAGAGCTGATTGTTACTTCTATTTCAAAACACCTCTGTGCTTCATGGGAAAAATAAAGATTATATGTAAAAATTCCTTTTTCTGTGTTTTACTCTCTCTCCACCGTCCCTCTTCTGTGACAATTGAATTTTTCATTGTTTCTTGGATGTCTGTCTCCCTTCCACAGTTGTGAACCTTTGAACACATTTTTCTCTGTGTAGACTACTCTCTCCGCCAGTTTTTAGTCTAGAAGATACTTACTGATCTTTAAAGACTATTTTCAAAGTCATGTTGTAGACATTTTTCCAGACAGAATTAGTGCTCCTATCCTTTCAATTCCCACAGCCCTTAAATGTCAATGAAAGCATTTACTTTTGTGTTTTAATGTGTTCATTTATATTTGCGTATTTCATTAGAAAGTGAATTCCTTCAAGCTAGTGCAGGGTTATGGTTGAGAATTTAGGCTTTAGAGTTAAATCACCTTGGGTTCAACTTCTAGAATCATAGCTCTGTGACTTTAGGGCATGTTCCTCATCTGTAAAATGGGACATAGTGATAAAGTCAGTATATATAGATATAGTCAGTATATAGTAACTTCTCGGGTTTTTGAAAGGACTCAGGGACATAAGAAACGTAATGCACAATCTGAATCATTAATTGTAGTTATTATACGGTATTCATCTTTGTATTTGAAAGACCTGAAATGTAGCAGGTACTCGAATAATGAGTGAGGGTATGTAAAAGAAAAGTAGAACACTGAGGTGACCATGAGTTAAAGTAGCCAGGTTTGGGTTTTAATTTTGTGAGTAGAATTCTGAGTTTTGCACATAGGTTGTACAGTCCCAAACAGTTAAAATGAAGTCACAGAGATATGATGAACCTGTGGTACTCCACATTTCACAGTTCCATGGTAAATAACTTAAAAGTGAGTATATCTTCCACTGATGCCAGTTTCCAAATACTTGTAATATTTTCTGTAACATAGGCTTGCTGTTAGTTTTTTGTGGACTGCTGTAGCCATTCTAAGCATATGAAGATGTCTTTAGTTGCAGCTGTTTCCTCCTGTTTTTTGACTTTTAAATTATTTTTGACTTTAAATTATTCACATGCCTAAAGGGCATATTCCTTGCTCTAAAATAATAAAGTTTTCTAGTTAAGTTTGTGATAAAATAATTATCTATAAAGTAAGAAATTTACATATTTACTTTCATTATAGGAGTTGGATTAAGAAAAAAAGAAAAAACTAATGGAACTGTATCTTGTATCAACAACATAAACTAAATCCTGGGCTCTTTTAGGCAAGATGGTGCACAGTTGTCTAACACTCTGAATTCTGTGTTTGCATTAAAAAGACCAATGGAATATAAAAACCCACCCCTAGTTTTGAATCCTGAAACGAGGGATGGGTGCTGTTTTCACCATTCCTTACTCCTTTCAGATTGAATTAAAGTTCAGTATAAAACTAGTTTTTACATTACTAAAATGCTTCTGAATCTGTATCAAGTAATTTACTATTATCAAGTCAGTGGAAGCAGAATGTTAGAGTATACAGTCTAGTTAACAACTTGATTTCACTCAAAGTGACTGGTATATTTTTTCAAAATGAAGGCCAAGCTGATGAACAGCACTCAGCCCCGACTTCTTAGGGGAGCCATGGGTATGCAGAACATCTTTGCACCATACTTTGACCATATATAACGGTTTCAGTTTATAATGGTCTCGCTTTCTTTTCAAACTGGTTTATTATTTCAGTTTTGATTTCATTTTTAGCCCAGGAGTTATGAGGAATGATCAGGGGTTTTCTAGTAGTTTTTATTTTAATTATTAATTTGACTCTTTTGTATTGTGTTCAGGGAATATGTTCACATTTTGAAATTTATGGAAATGTTGTTAGTAGCTTGGTAAATGGTCCGTTTTTATAGATAGTCCAATTTTTATAAATACTAAGTATTAATAGATTTTATTAATAGTGTTCAAATCCTTTATATCTTTTTTTTTTTTTTTTTTTT
>NW_012114622.1:6557434-6564913 GCF_000951035.1 Colobus angolensis palliatus
GCCACCGTGCCTGGCTATATCTTTTTTATTTAATAAATGATATTAGGTTATTTAAGAAAATGTTTACATATGAACCAAAATGTTTGTGCTTGTTACAGCTGGGTTGTAGTAGGGTTTGTATTCTCTACTTTTGTGTAGTTTAAAATTTCATAGTAATAAAAAGTTTTAAAACTCCTCTCTACCCTTATTTGTTTTTAGATTGCTTGATCTGTTGATTCCTGAGAAAGGTGTGTTAAAGTTTCCCATTATGTTATATTATTTTTCTAATACTGTTTACTTGATATTTTGAACCCGTGTAATTGAGTGCATAAAATTTTACTACAGTTAAATTTCCTTTTATCATAATAAAATCTCTTTTTCCCACTTAATGATTTCTGTTTTTAATATTGTCATACTAATTTTGTTGTTATTAGCATTTTTTAGTATATTTTCCATATCTATGTTTTCTTTTGGAATATTTTTTCTTGTGAAATACAACCCACATATGAAAATTAAACATGCATAAAGAAAAATACAGAACAAAACTTCCACAGATTTGAAAATGCAGACATTATTCAAGCTACATTCCCTGGATACAGTGCAGCCATTTCTAGAAAGAAAAAAGAAAGGAACAAAGAAAAACTCACCCTTCTAAATAACTCTTGGCTTAAAAAGGAAACCAAAACTGGAATGACAAACTAATTGGAATGGACAGTGGAGCATTATATACTGAAACTAATAGGATGTGGCCAGGGTTTGGTGTGAAGAAGCAGATTTATAGTGTTAAATGTCATTCATTGGAAAGCAAGAAATTATCAAAATTAATTGAGTATTAAATTAAACCCACTGTTAACCTCGAGAGCAAATCACTAACTGACTTGGATGGTAATCACTTCCTTCCTTAATATAATTTTACCACGTATGTATGCATCTCTAAAGACTATATTTTTTAGTTTGGGAAACATAGTGAGATCCTAGCTCTACAAAAAACAAAAAACAGCTGGGCATGTTGGCATGTGCCTGTCTTCCTAGCTAATGGGGAGCCTGAGGCAGGAGTATCGTATGAGCCCAGGAGTTTGAGGCTGCAGTGAGCTGGAATCACACCATTGCACTCCAGCCTGGGTGACAGAGCTAGATGCTATCTCTTAAAAAAAGAAAAGACTATTGTTTGGTTTGTTTTAAAACTTCCTATAAAGGGCATATAAATAAAGTATTGATGAACTTTCCCTCTACTAGAAGTTATACATTCTTTTTAAAAAAATTTTTTTTTTGCTTTTTTCATAGAAATTTTCAAACATATACAAAAGTACAGAGATTGGCATAATGAAACCCAATTCTGGGGGCATCATCCATTTCAATAATCATTATGTGGTCAGTCTTGCTATTTATTCGTACCTTTATCTAGCTGCCCACCCCCTGATTATTTTGGTGAAATACTTCTGTTCTTTTCCTGGTTACAATAGAAATTACAACATGCACTTTTAGCTTCTCCAAATCTGTCAGTATCTTCCTTTTTCTGAATAATACAGATTTTTGAACAGTGGAGCTCCATTTAATCCCCTCCTGACATAAATGTTATTGTTACACATATTTAATTCTATCATCATTAATAGTCTTTTAGTCATTTGTTTACATTTACTTATACATTTCCCAGTTTACCCTTCATTCATTCTTATACCTCATAGCTTCTCCTTGGGATTATTTTGCATCTGATTAAAGCAAACTAAATACTAAAATACCTTTAGTATTTCCTTTTCTCAGAGTGTGCTGCAGCATCTCTGTTTTGGTTCACAGATAGTTATGTGATTTGTTTTGCCATATAACTTAGAAAGTATTTGCAGAAGTCAGTGACACTGCTATAACAAAGTCACTTTTATTCCTTAATTTGTCCATTATTTATATGAACATGGTTTCGCAGTTCTTATATCAATAAAAGTGAAGGACAAATAAAATTGGTTGTAAAATCTGTCTCAATAAGTACTATCCATGGATCCATGTATGAATAATTTTAAGTGCCATGTCCAACAGAAGCATGATTTTTACATTTAATACTTGTCTAAAATGTGAAAAGATATTAATTTGGGTCAACTATACAATTGTATGTTAGAAATGTGTAATATTTTGAGCCTTCAGTTACAAATCAGTTTCCATTTACACACATATTTTTGTGACAGAAAAGTATGACCATGTAACTATAGCATTATAGAAATATGTTAGGATAAAATAGTATGGGCTCCTAACATGATTAGAATATTCATCTATATTTCCTCAACAGGCCTTTTCCCTTGAGTGGGAAATGTGTAAATGTATGAGGATGGCTTTAATTTGGGACAGGAACAGGTAGGCTGGCTGGTAGCAATAAGGAGGTCTTTACTCTATTTGTCAAGCACTTTAGTTCATTCATGGATTTCCCCTGCTAGTCTGCGTTTCCATTTTTTCTGTATTGGAAGTCTGGCTTTGCCTCAGGCCCTGCTTTGGTTTTCTCTCAGCTCCTCCACCATTCTAGGCAAGTAGAATTCACTTTCTTCAGAGTACAGCTTTAGCATTTTAGCCTGTGGTCAAACAATCCTTCTGCCTATAGCTCAGAACAGTTAAAGGGATCACTGGCCTTCCTTTCTTTTTTCTTTTTTTGAGAAGGAATCTTTGCTCTGTCACCCAGACTGGAGTGCAGTTGCACAATCTCGGCTCACTGCAACCTCCGCCTCCCAGGTTCAAGTGATTCTCCTGCCTCAGCCTCCCGAGTAGCTGAGATTACAGGCATCTGCCATTATGCCTGGCTAATTTTTGTATTTTAGTAGACATGGTGTTTTACCATGCTGGCCAGGCTGGTCTTGAATGCCTGACCTCAAGTGATCTGCCTGCCTCAGCCTCCCAAAGTGCTGGGATTACAGGCATGAGCCACTGTGCCCAGCCTGGCCTTCCCATTTTTATTTACTTATTGTTGTATATGTGACTATTTTAGTTCATCAGTATTATTCAGACTTACCACTGGAATGCTACATGGTCTTTATATTTGTTCCTCAGCCCAGAGTTCCTCTGTCAGCTCTGGTATTTGAAGTATTTTTAAGTTTTATTGAATTATAATTCATACACAATAACATCCACTCATTTAAAGTGTACAATTCAGTGGTTCATAGACTTGTGCAGCATTTCCATCTTTCACAAAGAAATCCTGTATCCATTAAGGAGCCCATTCCCATACCCACACCCAGCCATAGGCAACCATAAATCTTTCTCTCTCTGTAGATTTGCCTATTTGAGATGTTTCGTGTAAAGGGAATCCTATGATATGTGACCTTCTGTAACTGGCTTCTTTCATTTAGCATAGTGTTTTCAGGGTTTATCTATGTTGTAGCATGTTTCAGTATCTAATTCCTTTTTATTCCCTAATATGGATATATCACATTTTGTATATCCAATTATCCATTGATAGAGTTTTTGGCTCTTATGAATAAATCTGTAAACATTCATGTACAAAGGTTTGTATGGATGTTTATTGTCTCTAGGGTACACATCCAGAAGTGGAATTCCTCAATCATATATCTGCATGCTTAATAGAGGAATGGCTAAACTATTTTCCAATGTGGTTGTACCATTTTACATTTTCATCAGTGATGTATAAGGACTCCATTCATTCCACTTTCTTGGTAACGTTTGTTAATGTCTGTATTTTTAATTATAACCATCATAGTAGGATGGTTGACTATTCTTTCTCTATTAGAATGGTTCTGGCACCTTTTTTGAAAATCATTTGCTCATAAGTATAGGAGTTTATTTCTGAACTTTCATTCTATTCCATTGATCTCTACCTATGTATGTCCGTGTCAGTATCACAGTCTGTATTTCTATAGCTTTATAGTAAGTTTTGAAATTGAGAAATGTCAGTCTTCCAACTTTGTTCTTTTTTTCCAAGATCGTTTTGGCTATTCTGGGTCCCTTTCATTTCCATATGAATTTAGGAACAATTTTTCAATTTTTGTAAAAAATGAAGCTCAGATTTTTATAGGAAGTGGGTTGATTCCATAGATCAGTTTGGGGAACGTTGCCATCTTAACAGTGTTGCGTCTTCTCATCCATGAACATGGGATGTTTTTCCAATTATATAGATGTTCTATAATTTCTTTGAACAGTGTTTTCATAGTTTTTACAATGTAAGTTTTGCAGTTCTTTTGTTAAATTTATTCATAAATGTTACTTTTGACCCTATTATAATGGAATTGTGTTCTTAATTTTATTTTTGGGTTGTTTACTGCAAATGTATAGAAATACATTTGATGTTTATATATTGATCTTATACCCTGCAATCTTGCTGAACTCATTTTTTAGTTCTGATAGTTTTTCAGTATATTCCTTGGGATTTTTGTTTGTTTTTTGAAATGGAGTTCTTGCTCTTGTTGCCCAGGATGGATTGTAGTGGTGAGATCTTGGCTCACTGCAACCTCCGCCTCCCAGGTTTAGGCAGTTCTCTTGCCTCAGCCTCTCAAGTTGCTGGGATTGCAGATGTGTGCCACCATGCCTGGCTAATTTTT
Organism: Colobus angolensis palliatus; assembly: GCF_000951035.1. NCBI lineage: Eukaryota > Metazoa > Chordata > Mammalia > Primates > Cercopithecidae > Colobus > Colobus angolensis. The sequence goes on from NW_012114622.1 coordinate 6,561,943, forward strand.
TTGTATTCTTAGTAGAGACGGGATTTCACCATGTTGGCCAGGCTGGTCTCGAACTACTGACCTCAGGTGATCTGCCCGCCTCGGCCTCCCAAAGTGCTGGGATTACAGGAGTGAGCCACTACGCCCAGGCCTTGAGATTTTCTATATACAGGATCATGTAATCTGCAAATATAGTTTTGCTTCTTCAGATATCTTTCTTAGGGAGAAAGTTTACAGTTTTAACCACTAAGTATGATGTTAGTTACTGATTTTTTCTAAATGTCCTCTGTAAAGTTGAGGAAGTTCCCAGGTAGTTGAATGTTTTTATCATAAAAGGGCATTACATTTTGTCAGATGCTTTTTCTTTACCTATTGAGATGATCCTGTGCTCCTATGCTGTTTTCTATTAACAGAGTGTATTACATTGATTTTCAGGTGTTAAACTAACTGCATTCCTAAGATAAATCCCACATGGTCACATTGTATGATTCTTTTTGTATGTTGGTGGATTTGCTAGTATTTCATTGTGGGTTTTTGTATTTATATACTAAGGGATATTAGTCTATAGTTATCTCATGCTGTTTTTGTCAGGTTTTGGTATTGGAATAATACTGGCTTCACAGAATGAGTTGGGAAGTGTTTCCTCCTATTGTTTGGAGTTTATAAAAGATTGATATCTTTTAATTATTGATAGAATCATCCAGTGAAGCCATATGGGCCTATGCTTTTCTTTGTGGGATGTTTTGAAATTACTTTTATTTTCTTTACTTTGTATTGGGGTATTCAGATTTTCTATTTCTTCCCGAGTCTTTTTTTTTTTTTTTCTTGAGACAGAGTCTCTGTTGCCCAGGCTGGAGTGCAGTGGCACAATCTTGGCTCACTGCAACCTTCGCCTCCCGGGTTCAAGCAGTTCTCCTGCCTCACCCTCCTGAGTTGCTGGGATTACAGGCACACACCACCATGCCTGGCTAATTTTTGTATTTTTATTAGAGACAGGGTTTCACCGTGGCTGGTCTCGAACTACTCACTTTGGCCTCTAAAATGGTGGGATTACAGGCATGAGCCACCGTGCCCGGCCCCAATCTTTGTTAGTAGTTTATGTCTTTCTAGGAATTTGTTCATTTCATCTAACTTATTTAATTTGTTGGCATATAGTTTTTCATAGTACTACTTTATAATCATTTTAATTTTGATAGCCTCTAGTGCTGTTTCAAAATGTTTTGGGTTTTTTTTTCCCCACATGTATTTGGTTTTTCATCTTCTATGAAGAGTCACAGTTTTGGCTGGCCGACCCTTCCTTATCTTTTATCACTTTCATGTCTTTGTTTTTATTATTTGTTTAGGTAGGGTCTTGTTCTGTCACCCACACTGGAGTGCAGTGGCACCATCATACCTCACTGTAACCCACAAACTCCTGGGCCCAAGCACTTTTTGCATCTCATCCTCCTGATTAGCTGAGACTACAGGCACACAACACTATGCTTGGCTAATTTTTTTGTTTTTTTTTAATAGGGCTGGGACTACAGATGGTGAGTCACTACACCCAGCCTCTTTTAAAAATAGTTTTGCTCTACTTACATGGAATTGGCAGCGGGAGGGTAGGTAGATAGTTGCAGGTTTGCAGTCTACTTGTCATTCAGACTCAATTCTCACATCTTTGATTCTTGAAAATTAACATCTGTTGTCTAATTTCTTCCTGTGGTTTTGTTTCAACCAATTTTATTACAAAATAATTAAGTCTTTCTTTTTAAACTGTTTTAAGTTTTACACAAAACAAGTAAGTGTTTAAATATTTGTAATACTGATTTCCATTTGTTTGGTTTCGTTTCAGAAGCCTTACAGGCGGCAACTACTAGCCCAACTGCCAATACTACTGGTACGGCTACTACTTCCTCCACCACTGTGGGTGCAGTTAAGCAAGAACCTCTCCACTCTACTTCATATGCAGTAAATATTCTGGAAAATATAAGCTCTTCGGAATCCTCAAAGCCCATTGAACTTGATGGTCTTCCTTCAGACCAATTTGCAAAAGGACAGGACACTGTTGCCATAGAAGGTTTTACAGATGAGGAGAACACAGAAAGCGGAGGAGAAGGCCAATACAGAGAGCGTGACGAATTTGTGGTAAAGATAGAAGACATAGAGACTTTTAAGGTGATGTCAGTGTTCACCAGTGTAAAGGTCATAGTTTAGCCGGTGTGCCTGTGATAGCCTTCATTATGACTTTAATAGCATGCATCTACTTTGAATTATAGAAAGTTTTATCCTGTTATAAGTGTTTGATAAAATCAAAATATTAAGAGTAGATGTCAGATATCATTGAAGATAATTTTAACTTTAACTTAGTTGTATGTATTTCTGTACAAATGTAGTCAGTTGCATTTCAGTATTAGTAATTACAGTAGTTTTAAAATGTTGACTTTTTTCATGGTTCCCAACTCATTATTAGTAGTTTGGAGAAAATCGTTATTTATATAATTTAAACGTTTAAACAAAAATAACAGAGGACTATCACATAAAAGTAGAATTAAATTTAATTTCATAATTTCAAGTTGTATAACCATGAAGAGAATGTAATAATTTTATGTAAGAAAGTTTTAGCTGTGTTTAAAATAACATATTTTGGGGTTTCTGTTTGCTTGCTTTGCTTTTGCCTTTTTATGTATTTTTTTAAATAGAGATGGGATCTTGCTATGTTGACCAGGCTGGTCTCAAACTTTTGGCCTCAAACAGTCCTCCCATCTTGGCCTCCCAAAGTGCTGGGATTACAGGCATGAGACACTGCATCCAGTCACTTTTGCCTTTTTTAAAAAACATTGGAATGACATTAAAAAGTGCAGTGAAGGCCGGGCACGGTGGCTCACTCCTGTAATCCTAGCACTTTGGGAGGCCAAGGCGGGTGGATCATGAGGTCAGGAGATCGAGACCATCCTGGCTAACACGGTGAAACCCCATCTCTACTAAAAATACAAAAAATTAGCCAAGTGTGGTG
>NW_012114622.1:6564963-6570645 GCF_000951035.1 Colobus angolensis palliatus
GGTGCAGGTGCCTGTAGTCTCAGCTACTCAGGAGGCTGAGGCAGGAGAATGGCGTGAACCCGGGAGGCGGAGCTTGCAGTGAGCTGAGATCACGCCACTGGGCGACACAACGAGACTCTAGCCTGGGCGACAGAGCGAGACTTCGTCTCCAAAAAAAGAAAAAGAAAAAAAGTGCAGTGAAGAATATAACATTCCATATTCTCATTATTCACAATTAACTCCTTTTAATATTTTAACGTGTTTGTTTAGGGTCTTTTAAGATATGTATATATACACGGTTATAAAATTGCATATGTAACATAGGACAGTGTCATTAGAAGAAAACTTTCCAGTAGTTTTAGCTGCACAAATGGGTAATGGGCTACTTTGTGTGTTAATGAACTCCCTATTTCTGGAATAATTTAAGCAGAGACTGAATAACCTAATCAGCTTATAAGAATTATTGCAGAATATCAGATAGAGAGGTAAGATAAAAGGTTGAGCTAGGCTAGCCTTTCAGATTCCTTTCATCTCTAACATTGTAAGATCTAAAATATGTTGCTGTGTTTTATAAAGTATCATTAATTCTGGTTATTACAGGAGGCTTTAAAAACGGGAAAAGAACCTCCAGCTATTTGGAAAGTACAAAAAGCTTTATTACAGAAATTTGTTCCTGAAATTCGAGATGGTCAAAGAGAATTTGCTGCTACAAATAGTGTAAGTAAAATGCATATTTATATTAGCCTTATTTTGACAGTGGTCCCGAAAAAAACAGAATGATTTAAATTTAGAAGTATTTTATATTGAATAATTTTGATATAAAATAGCATATAATTTGAACTAGAATATTGACGCTCTTTGATAGTCTAATATAAAAATAAAGTAATTTGTTAAATATCAGCTATTTAAAATTAATTGACCTTGTACTATTGTTTAACTTTTTTTTTTTAAATAAAGGAAAGGGATTAATGTTAGCCTATGAAGAGTTCAGATGAACTCAGAGGCTCATTTATATTGATTATTCTACTAGTCAGATATCCTGATTTACCAGAAGACTGATGGAAGTTATTCTGTCATACTTATGTAACTGGAAGTAAGAATATGCCTAATGAGATTGCTTGTACATATGGACTTGTACATATGAAATCAATAGTGAGCCTGGGATCAGTTTTTTAGACGGTAAAATTAGCCCGGCCATAGCTGCATTTTAAAAACTTAAAGGTTGGCTATGTGATAGTCAATCGAACCAACAAAGTAGCATTTATATATAGATTGAACAATTATGTAACTCAAAGTGTTTCTTTCCTCAGTATCTTGGATATTTTGGAGATGCAAAGAGTAAATACAAAAGAATATATGTGAAGTTCATTGAAAATGCAAACAAGAAGGAATATGTCAGAGTGTGTTCTAAAAAGCCAAGAAACAAACCTTCACAAGCTATCAGGTATGTGTTTTCTTAGGTGATATATTTGTGCATATATATTGGTGTATTATTAATGATACCAATGTACAAAGGAGCATATCAATTAAAGAGATTTTTTTTTTTTTATTATACACAAGTCAAAAAATTTCAGAGCCTGATGAAATAAGTGATTCTTTAGAAGGCATGAGATGGTCACTGCAAAGCTCACGGCTTTCTGTGGTGGGTGGGTGCCCTTTTCTCTTCCCTGAGTCCTTTTGGTGTCACCCTAGTATTGTGAAAAAAAATTGTAGAGGCAAAAAGTTTGAGTCCAGCTTTATGTGACCTAAAGAAGACAACTTCCCTGATGCTCCCTTTTTCATCTATAAAATGTAAATAACAATTCAATAAATTAAATTTAAAATAATTTTTGAGAAAAAAACTATGAGAACTCTACATTACTGGACAAGTGTACACAGTAGAATTATTATTGTGTATTAATGTGACTCTGGGTTGTCTGGAGCATGAATCTGGAAGATAACTGACTTGACCCTGTGGTCTGTATGAGAAAGCAGGTATGACCCTAGATATTCTTAATCGAGTGCCAAGTAGGTCCAGTTTCATTAACATTCCCACCTACTGGAAGCAGCTTACCTTATTTTTATGATGGAATTGTATCCACTCAAATCTTCAGACCTGGCAGAGAGCAAATATTTTTTATTTGAGACAGGGTCTCACCCTGTCACTAAGGCTGCAGTGTAGTGGCGTGATCACAGCACTGCAGCCTCGACCTCCCAGGCTCAGGTGATCCTCCTGCCTCAACCTCCCAAGTAGCTGGGACTACAAGTACGCACCACTGTACCCAGCTAATTTTTGTAGGAATGGGATTTTACCATGTTGAGGTTGGTCTTGAACTCTTGGGCTCAAGCACTTTGCCCGCCTTAGCCTCCCAAAGTGCTGGAATTACAGATGTGAACCACCATACCCAGATGGCATAGAGCAAATCTTGAGGGACTCTAGGACAGATGCATTTGGGTTTCTTTTCTTTTCTTTTGAGATGGAGTTTTGCTCTTGTTGCCCAGGCTTAAGTGCCATGGCGTGATCTTGGCTCACTGCAACCCCCACCTCCCAGGTTCAAGCGATTCTCCTGCCTCAGCCTCCCAAGTAGTTGAGACTACAGGTGCATGGACCACTCCCAGCCGATTTTTGTATTTTTAGTAGAGATGGGGTTTCACTATGTTGGCCAGGCTGGTCTCGAACTCCCGACCTCAGGTGATCCACCCGCCTCGGCCTCCCAAAGTGCTAGGATTACAGGCATGAGCCACCGCGCCTGGCCACATTTGGGATTCTACATCAAAACCTGACACTACCAGAGCTTGTGAGAGTTTCTTAGGGTCAGAGCTAGATACGGCAATTATGGTTATATCATTCATTACCTTCCTAAGGCCACTGATCATCTGTTGTACAGCCTCATAGTCTCTGGGAAATAAGTCCATAAATCAAGGAGGGGAATGAGGAAGTAGAAATAAGGACTGAACTAAAAGTCCCTTAGTAACTGAATATTGAATGCTACTGGTGAAAAGAATGTATTTTAAGAAAATGTTATGGGAATCACCATTGAGAGGTATAGGACTTGGACTGTATATTTTGGAGGTATTGGTGAGGGTAATTAGATAATCTTCTCCTGTGATTCTTTTGTATTTTTCTATTTTATTTTAGTTTAACAAGATTTCAGTGTATTAATGAAGTTTGTTTATAACATTGCAGAACTGTTCAAGCTAAGCCAAGTAGTAGTAGTAAAGCTTCTGATCCTCCAGCATCAAAAACTACAACTACAAAAACCCCGTCCGTGAAACCCAAAGTTAAACAGCTAAAAGTAAAGGCTGAGCCACCACCAAAGAAACGGAAAAAATGGAAAGAAGAATTTTCATCATCCCAATCTGACTCATCTCCTGAGATCCATAGTACTAGTAGTGATGAAGAGGGTGAGTTTTCCGTGAAATGGCTATCCTGATAACTTTAGATTATGTACATGAGTGGCGAGGAGCGGTGATGCTGACAATTCAAAATGTATTTATTTTTCAGGGAATTTATCTACCTAATAAATTCTGTTTAGGTTTTTATGAAAGTAAGTTCACATTCCCTGAACATACCAACTGAAGCACAATTGACCCACACATGCAGCCTTGTAAATAGAAAAGGCAGAACTTACCTTAGTAATGCCAGTCATCTCAACTCTGGATAAGATGGAAGTTAGATCAGATGATTACTAAGAATCATCTAGTTCTAAACGTTTTTTTTTTTGAGACAAGGTTTCATTCTGTCACCCAGGCTGAAGTGCAATGGCATGATCCTAGCTCACTGCAGTGTCGAACACCTGGGCTCAAGTGACTCTCCTACCTCAGCTTCCAAAGTAGCTGGGACTACAGGTGTGCACCACCAAGCCCAGCTAATGTTTTTTTTAAGAGATGGGCTCTTGCTTTGTCACTCAGGATGTCTCAAACTCCTGGGCTTAAGCAGTCCTTCTGCCTTAACCTCCCAAAGTGCTGGGATTACGGGCATGAGCCTCTGCGCCCCGCCTAGTTCTAAACATTTGAGTCTAAGTTTATGCTAGAAGAAAAGAATAATTAAGCCTAGGAAAGAGGAACTCAAATTATAATATAGTAATATATTTAATAACGTATACCACTACATTATTTAATAAATGCTTACTACTGTATATCTGCCACTAGCTAATCATGTACCTATGACTAAGGTAGGATATCCTCTGTCTTAGTTTTTTCTTTTTTTATAAAATGTAAAGGTTGAAATAATCTGTTATTTTTCTTGACTTCAGAACCATTTTACATTCTTAAAAATTACTGAAGATCCTAAAATGCATTTATGTAGGTATATCTATTGATATTTACTATATTAGAAATTAAAATTGAGATAGTTGTAATACATAAGATTATACCAGCACACAAATCATGGTGTGTGATATATGTAAGAAATTTCAAGTGGTTCAGTAGTACAGAGGTTGCCAAATGGCTTGCAGACTGAATCTGACCCTCAGCCTGTTTTTATAGTTTTATTGGAACACAGCTGCATACATTCATTTGCATATTTCCATACAGTTGCTTTCCCACTACAGTGGCAGATTTGAGTAGTTCTACAGAGACCATATGACAAAACCTAAAATATTTACCTATAGCCCTTTACAGAAAAAGTTTGCTGGCCCCTATTTTTCTAGAACATAAAGTTGAATATAAGATAAGGGATGATGAAAGACCTTGTATGCCATAATAAAGCTAAGAAGCTTGGGATCTTGTAAACAAATGAGAGTCCTTAGAGGGATTTATAAAGGGGAAACATTATGGTGAAACTGAGTTTGAATTACAGGACATAATTCAGGCATAAATTGAGTCTGCACCTAAATAGTGGCAGCAGGGATGGAGATGAGGGGACAGTTTTGAGAAATTCAGGATGTAATCTTGGCAGAACTTGAATGATGAATTAGTTGTTGGGGCTATGGTTGAAGTTGATGTCCAAGATGGTTTCTGACATCACAAGTATCATTGCTTGAGAGATTATCTTAGAAATTATCTGATTAGAAATAGAACCACAATAAAAAAAATTCTTCAGTGCTGAAGTCTACTTTAAATTTACTGTTTTTATTTTTTATTTTTTTATTTTTTGAGTCAAGGTCTACTCCATTGTCTAGGCTAGACTGCAGTGGTTCTGTCATGACTCACTGTAGCCTCAACCTCCCAGGCTCAAGTGATCCTCCCACCTCAGCCTCCTGAGTAGCTGGGACTACAGGTGGGCACCACCACACCCAGCTAATTTTTAAATTTTTATCATTGTAGACACAGGGTCTCACTGTGTTGCCCAGGCTGATCTCAAACTCCTGGGCTCAAGCAATCCTCCCACTTTGGCCTCCCAAAGTGCTGGGATTATAGGTATAAGCCACTGTGCCCAGTCTAAATGTACTGTTTTTAAATGCTATTTGTGGGCAAGTGCAGTGGTGCACATCTGTACTCCTAGCTACTTGGGAGGCTCAGGAGAAAGGATTGCTTGATCCCAGGAGTTCAAGACCAACCTAGACAACATAGTGAGACTCCATCTCTTAAAAAATAATAATAATAAAAAAAGCTATTTGTAAATGGTTGTTTGGAAATATATACATCAGGCTGGGCGCGGTGGCTGATGCCTGTAATCCCAGCACATTGGGAGGCCAAGGAGGGTGGATCGCCTGACGTCAGGAGTTCAAGACCAGACTGGCCAACACGGTGAAACCCTGTCTCTACTAAAAATACAAAAAA
>NW_012114622.1:6570695-6604493 GCF_000951035.1 Colobus angolensis palliatus
AAAATACAAAAAATTAGCCAGGTGTGGTGGCAGGCACCTGTAATCCCCGCTACTCGTGAGGCTGAGGCAGGAGAATCACTTGAACCCAGGAGGCGGAGGTTGCAGTGAGCCAAGTTTGCGCTATTGCACTCCAGCCTTGGGCAACTAGAGCAAAACTCCATCTCAAAAAAAAAAAGAAAGAAAAAAAAGAAAAATAATACATCAGAATATATAAGGAAATTCAATGCCTTGAATATGCATAGAAGGCATTATACGTAATTTTTGCAGTTAGCAGTCTTGCCTACTGCTTAGAATCAAAATGTTTGGTTCTGAATTTGCTCTCAATTATAGTTTCTTCAAATGACAAGATAACATTTTCTTCCCTTGGTAATTTGAGTGACCACTAGGTGTCACTAATAGTTAAGCAAACACTTTCAGTGCCTTTTTGTTCCTTGTTTTACATTCTCAGGCTAACGAATGGATTTAGTTCTCTTAAGTCAAATATTGATAATAAACATATATTCATAGGCTGGTGATTTTCAGACTCTTTGTTTCAGGACTCCAATGAAGTCTTCGAACACATTGAGGATTCTAGATACTTTGGTTTATGTGTGCTAAATCTATTGATACTAAATACCAATTCAAAGTTTTAAAATATTTATTTAAAATGAACCCATTACTTATTAATGTGAGGTGTGTTTTTTAAAACAAAATTAACAGTATTTAGTGAGATGAGTACATACCTGCTTCTACATTCAGTTCGTTATTATATGTTGTTTTGGCTAAAGTATCAAGAATATCCATACTTAACTGAGAAAGCAATTGAAATATTCCTTCTGTATGTAGTTAGGAAAAGGAGGAGGATTTCAGTTGCCTTCTCAGATATTTATAGATGCTCCTGATACTGACAAGTAGTAGTTTCTTGAGTTTTCATGCTATTACATTAAAATCTATTGGTTTGTCTTAACTTTTACATATCTCTCATCCATGCATGGATTTATAACATTGTTAATTGGTCATGTGAAAATATTAGTTAGCTTGGTGACATAGATTTTCCAGTATTTTTTCATACTTTAAAACACTGTGGTTAAATATAAATTTGCCTTTTTAACCATTTTTAAGTGTGCAATTTATTAGCATTATTTACATTCAAACTGTTGTATAACCCTCACCTCTATTTCCAAAACTTTTATCATCCCAAACAGAAACTGTAACTATTAAGCAACAACTACTTACCCTCTTTTTCCTCCAGCTACTGGTAACCTCTAATCTATTTTTTGTATATTGATTTTATCCATTCTAAATGTCTCATATAAGTGGAATTATACAATATTTTTCCATTTTTGTCTGGCTTCTTTCACTTAGCAGAATATTTTCAGGGTTCATCCATGTAAAAGCATATATTAGAACTTTATTCCTTTTTATGGCTAAATAATATTCTATTGTATGTTTTATTGATGGACATTTGGGTTATTTCTTCCTTTTGGCTAACTGAATAATTGGTGTAATAAACATTGGCATACAAGTATCTAAGTTCGTATTTTCCATTTTGGAGGCATATACCTGAAGCAGAATTGTTACTGTTGTCACATATAATCCTGTGTTTAGCCTTTAGAGGAACCACCAAAGTGTTTTCCGTATGGTTACACCATTTTATATTCCTACCAGGAAAGCATGATGGTTCCAATTTTTCCACATCTTTTGCTAACACTTGTTATTTTCTGTGTGTGTGTGCATTTTTTAAAAGTCATCCTAGCAAATGTGAAGTGGTGTCTCATTGTGGTTTCAATTTGAATTTTTCTAGTCATTAATGATGTTGAGCATTTTTTCCATGTCCTTATTGGCCATTTGTTTATCTTCTTTGGAGAAATGTCTATCCAGATCCATTGCCCATTTTTAAACTGGGTTATTTGTCTTTTTGTTGTTAAGTTGTAGGAGTTTTTACATACATTTTGGATATTAAACCGTTAATCAGATATATAATTTGAAAGTGTTTCCTCCCATTTCGTAGGTTGTCTTTTTCACTTTCTTGATGATGTCCTTTGATGCACAAAAGTTTTAAATTTGGATGAAGCCCAATTTACTTATTTTTTCTTTTGTTGCTCAGCTTTTGTTCACATAGAATCCATTGCCAAATCCAAGGACATAAAGATTTACTCCTACATTTTCTTCTAAGAGTTTTATGGTTCTTGCTCTTAAGGTCAGATATTTCATTTTACACTATCAAAAAATAGCACTCATCAATTCTATGAATGATCTCATTAATGAATTCTTAATTGGGAAGCTGTCAAACTCACAGTAGGGATAGAAGATGTCCAGAATTCTAATTTTCACTTGAAATCTCAAATTTTATCATTGGCAGCAAATACTGTCAGTTGTTTTCCTTGAATGAACAGATTCTCTTAATTTATTTTTAAGAAAATGTCTGCCAAATACCCAAGTCTGGATAGCCATAGTGTATCTGTCAGTCATTCTTTCAAATAAAAATGGTGTTTTGTTGGGGGAAAGAATAGCTAGTTCATCTTGTAACTCACACAACTGTATGGGTGCTCCTCCTGGTCATACCCATTATACTTACACAGAAGTGCTTTATGTGTACCTGCTGTTTCATCACACAGAATATTTAAAAGACATCTATTCAAGAGTAGAAATTTCATAAAAGTAGTAATTTTTACTCCTTCATCAAGGACTATTATTTTTTATTTTATCTTTTTTTGAGACAAGGTCTCACTCTTACCCAGGCTGGAGTGCAGTGGTGCAATCACAGCTCACTGCAACATCAATCTCCCAGGCTCAGGTGATCCTCCCACCTCAGCCTCCTGGGTATCTGGGACTACAGGCGCATGTGTGCCACCATAGCTGGCTATTTTTTGGTATTTTTTAGTAGAGACGAGGTTTTTCCATGTTGCCCAGGCTCTTTTTGTTTGTGTTTGTATTTTGTTTGTTTTTTTGAGATGGAGTCTCGTACTATCATCCAAGCTGGAGTGCAGGGGTGCGATCTCGGCTCACTGCACCACCTCCCAGTTTCAACCAATTCTCCTGCCTCAGCCTCCTGAGTAGCTGGGATTACAGGTGCCCGCCATCACACCTGGCTAATTTTTTGTATTCTTAGTAGAGACAGGGTTTCTCTATGTTGGCCAGGCTGGTCTTGAACGCTTGACCTCGTGATCCACCTGCCTTGGCCCCCCAAAATGCTGGGATTACATGCGTGAGCCACCGCATCTGGCCTTGCCCAGGCTCTTTTTTAATTTTGTATTTTTAGAGACAGGTCTCACTCTGTCACCCAGGCTGGAGCGCATGGTGCAATCATAATTCACTGTAACCTCAAACTTCTGGCACAAGCAATCTTCTCACCTCAGTCCCCCAAGTAGCTAGGAGTACAGGTATGCACCACCACACCCAGCTAATTTTAAAGTTTTTTGTAGAGACTGGGTCTCAGTCTGTTGCCCAGGCTAGTCTTAAACTCCTAGCCTCAAGCCATTGTCCTGCTTCAGCCTTCCAGAGTGCTGGGATTACAGGCATGAGTCACTGCACCTGGCCCTAAGACTATTCTGGTTGTTAATTTAGAGATGGGGTCTTATTCTGTCACCAGCAGGAGAAGAGCGGTACCTTTTTAGCTCACTGCAGCCTCGAACTCCTGGGCTCAAACAATCCTCCTACCTCAGGCTGCCAAGCAGCCAGTACTACAGGTGCATGCCACCACATCTAGCTAACTTAAAAATTTTTTTGTAGAGATGGTATCTCGCTAGATTGCCTGGGCTGGCCTTGAACTCCTGACCTCAAGCAATCTTCCCACTTTGGCCTCCCAAAGTGCTGGTATTATAGGTGTGAGCCACCATGCCCAGCCCCTAGGACTATTCCTAAGTGAAACTGACTTTTTCCCCCTCCAAATACATGGTAGTGACATGACAAAGTCATGCAAAGTATATTACTACTAGTACAGTTTGTTGTCATTGCCTTCATTTGTGGTAAGTAAGGCACCATCAGTTTTACTCAATATTAGTTTTGCAAATGGCAATGCAGTGAAGAAAGTACATAATATCTTAATATTATCATGAAAACAGTTTTGATATCAGAGACCACTGAAAGGGTTTTGGGGTCCCTCCTGGGGTCCATGGACTGTACTTTAAGAACTGCTGTTTAAAATACATATACCTACTATAGGCCAGGCACGGTGGCTTACAGCTAATCTCAGCATTTTCAGAGGCTGAGACAGAAGGATCACTTGAGGCTGACAGTTCAAGACCAGCCTGGGCAACATAGTGAAACCCCATCTCTAAGAAAAAAAAAAATATATATATATATATGTGTGTGTGTGTGTGTATGCACATATACACACACACATGCACACTATATACCCACAACATTAAAAACATTTTTAAAACTGCTATTTAAGGGTGTGACTTGATTATATATTTGAATACAAAAAGTCAAAATTGAAACAAACTTTTTTTTTAGATGGAGTCTTGCTATATTGACCAGGCTGGTCTTGAACTCCTGGGCTCAAACAATCCTCCCACCTCAGCCTCCCAAGTAGCTGGGACTACAGGTGTGCACCAGCACACCCAACAAGTTAATCTCGTAGTTCTTCCCATTGGATTTGAATGAAATTTCTTCTGTGCACAGGCTATGTTTACATTAAAATGATTTTTTTCTTTTTTTCTTTTTCTTTATGAGACAGGGTCTTTACTCTGTTTCCCAGGCTTGAGTGCAGTGGCGCAGTCACAGCACTCTGCAGTCTCAATCTCCTAGACTCAAGCAGTCCTCTTGCCTCAGCCTCTTGAATAGCTGGGAATACTGGTACATGCCACCACACGTGACTAATTTATTTTTTTTTTAATAGAAACAATGTCCCACTATGTTGCCCTAGCTGGTCTTGAACTCCTGGGCTCAAGCAGTCCTCCCACCTTGGCCTCCCAAACTGTTGGGATTACAGGCATGTGCCACTGCACCTGGCATACTTCTAAAAATTTTAATACATCCTAGGCAAGAATTTTATAGCAATTTATGTGTAGGAATAAAATGGAAATCTATGCATTACTCATACATTGGATGTCATACAATTTCTTTACTACTAAACATAGAGAAACCATCAAGACTAGAGTAGCACCACCTGGCACCAGATATCTGTGGTGGGATCCAGCGGAAGACAAATAGTTTCTTACCCAGTCTACTTTTTCTGGTGTTGGGCTTCAGAATCACTTAGGAAGGGCCAGGCGTGGTGGCTCACGTGTGTAATCCCAACACTGGGAGGCTGAGGGGGCGGATCACCTGAGGTCAGGAGTTTAAGACCAGCCTGGCCAACATGGTGAAACCCCGTCTCTGCTAAAAATACAAAAAAATTAGCCAGGCGTGGTGGTGTGTACCTATAATCCCAGCTACTCGGGAGGTTGAGGTGGGAGAATTGCTTGAACCTGGGAGGCGGAGGTTGCAGTGAGCCAAGATCGCGCCATTGCACTCCAGCCTGGGCAACAAGAGCAAAACTCTGTCTTAAAAACACACACACACACACCACAGAAGAATCACCTAGGAAGCTTTTTAAGAGCATAATACTTAAGCTTTGTCACCACTACCACGACCACCACCACTACCAAAGATTCTGTTTTAGGAAATCCAGCAGTCTGGTTTTTTGTTCTATTGGTAACAAAGCTCTGCAGTCATTGTGATGTGCAAACCAGCTTTGAGAACCTCAGACCTTTTAAAGGTAAGGTGAGAAGTCTTGAATTTGAAGAAATTGTATCTGCAATCTGCTTCTAGGGTCTCGTTATAGAGAAAAGAATTTTTAAAATTGTCAGGAAGGAAAATTTAATATTTAACCCTTTCTCCCTCCCAGAATTTGATCCTCCCGCTCCCTTTGTCACTCGCTTTTTGAACACAAGAGCAATGAAGGAAACCTTTAAGAGCTACATGGAATTGCTTGTTAGCATTGCCTTGGACCCTGACACAATGCAAGCCTTAGAGAAGAGCAACGGTACAGTCTTCTAAGCAGTACTTTCTTGGTAGTAATTCCTGGAATTAAAAAAAGAAATCTTGTCCATTAGTTATATGTTTATATGTAGTTACATGTTTATAGGTGGCTTGTGTAATATATACCTATAAATTGTCAGTTAAATACATAGCATCTTAATTCTATAAAATGGTCATATCTTTTCATGCATTCTCTGAATATTTGAACTTTTATTGCTTTCTACTTGTGGGAAAATTGTATAGCTACTAACCAGTTTCTTCCAAATCTAGAATCTAATCATCTTCATAAATAGTTTACTAAGTTTTGGTATTACATGGAAGGTCTGTATGTCAGTGTATTTTATTTTCCAATAATTGAAAAGATGAACCAGATAAAAGTGGCATAAAGATTAAAATCATATACTTATATATTTAGTAAAAGATACATCATAACAATTATTTTCTAATCAATTAGTATTAAACCAGTAAATGCACTGGGTTATGCCAGTTAATATTATTCCTTTTAGTTATTTGAGAAATCTCCATACTGTTTTCCATAGCAGTTGTACTAATTTACATTCTCACCAGCAGTCCCACTACTGAGTATCTACATAAAGGAAAATAAATCATACCAAAGAGACACCTGCACACGTATGTTTATTGCAGCACAGTTCACAACTGTAAAGATATGGAAAGTGACCATCAGCCGATGAGTGGATAAAGAAAATATAGTGAATTCTATTCAGCCATAAAAAAGAGTGAAATAATGTCTTTTGCAGCAACTTGGGTGGAACTGGAGGTCATTATTCTAACTGAAGTAACTCAGGAATGGAGAACCAAATATCGCATGTTCTCACTTATAAGTGAGAGCTAAGCTATGGGTACATAAAGGCAGCATATACGGTATAATGGACATTGGAGACTCAGACGGGGAGAGGGTGAGAAAGGGGTAAGGGATGAAAAACTACCTATGGGGTACAATGTACACTACTTGGGTGATGGATGCACTGAAATCCCAGACTTCACCACTATACAGCTCATCCATGAAACCAAAACCACCTGTACCCCTAAAGCTATTGAAATTTTTAAAAAGTTGTTGTTAAAGAAGAAAATAAAAGGTACAGTAAGAATATGGCATTATAGTCTTATGGAACCACCATTGTATATGTGGTCTGTCATTGCCAAAAATGTCATTATGCAGTGCATGACCATATGCTGTTTTATTATGTTCACATACTTAGGCACATATTCTAGTTTAACCTTAAAACAACTTAGCCATTTTGTGGATTAAGACAGGTTCAGAGAGGTTAAGTGACTTGCTTAAGGGCCCACAGACTGGAAAGTGGCAGAGAAAGGATTAAAATAAAAAGTCTTCTAATTTCTGGTTCAGTTCTTCTTACCACATAATCAGAGACAGTAACCTATATATCAGTCATTTTCGAATAATGTGGAGCTGGAAGGGACTTTAGATATTAACTAGTCTAAAACATTTATTTTGTAAACTAAAGTTCAAAAGAGATTAAAGTTAGATAACAAGTTAGAGGTTGAAGAACCATGATTAGAACTCAGTTAATCCCAGGTCAGCATTTTTGCTATTAAATGTTATATTCCTTGCATCATAAAATATGCTTCTCTTTGTGGTAGTCATTTCTGTGTAGTTGTATTTTGAAAGATTTTTAAAAATTGCTTATCAGTGTTTTCTGATTTTTCTCTAATACAAGGGGAGAAAAAATTTTAAGGTTATTATTTTTAAATCACAAATGTTTAAAACTTGTTTTTGTAGAATGTAAATACAGTATTAGAACAGATTTAATCAGTAATAGAAAGACTATGTAAACAATCATTTTACTTAGCTGTGAAACTTGTGACCTGGATTCTGGGAATTTTTTTTTTTTTTTCCCAGAAAGGTTATTAGAGGCAGTTAGTATTATAAAATATAATAAATTACTATGCTGATAAATTAAGAGTCTAATACTAATAATCTAAAATGTTTAATGCTACACCAAAACTAATTATATTCTAAAAGTGCTTTTCTTAATGGAGCTTAAAGTTCAGAGTGGTGACATTGAAAGCCAAAAGCTTTGAATGGGAATCTTTGTCATAATTTTACTCTCCCCTCTTTTTCTAAAATAACTATTTTGATTCATATTTTTGGTACTGGGTTTTGATCATTTTTCTTCCCCTACTTTTTCTTTGCTTCAAATTAAAGTGACTTAATATCCCTTGGTCATGCTCAGTGTTTTGTTAGATCAGTTTCTATTTTGTAATAGTACGATTGTTCAGATTTTGTTCAGAGGGTAAATGAGGTCTGAAGAAATTAGGCAGCTTGCCCATTGGTCACATAGCTGCCACATATCAGTTCTATTCAGTTAAAAGCCAGCTCTAGTTTATCCAGCAGTTCTAGTTCAGCTAAAACTTAGGACTTTGGATCCTCATGTAGTGCTCATCCCATCATCATACTGAGCTGCCTCTTTCTCACTTGCTATTATAAACCTACTTTTCAAGTTAACCTTTGTTCAGAAAGCTTCATGTCCAGTTTTTTGCAATCAATATTTTACATATGCCAATGAATTTAGTGTATGTTAATACATGTTTTGAGAAAAAGTTGGAATTTTTATTGTGTTTATTGATAGTTTATCCTGTTAAATTATAATGTTTCAGATGAGCTGCTTTTACCTCATATGAAAAAAATAGATGGCATGCTAAATGATAACCGAAAGAGACTTCTTTTGAATCTTCATTTGGATCAATCATTCAAGGTATTTCCTTCTGATGACTTATTAGCAAAACTCAATGGCAATCATTAGCAAAACTCAATGGCAATATAATAGGAAGGAAATTTATGAAAATCATTCACTTACAAAATTTTTCACCTAACAAAAATTTGGTTTTTATTCATTGTAAGTCTATTTAGTTTGTCTTTTTTAGTGTTAATCATTTGCTTTTCTCCACTTAAATTTATTTTTTAGGCATTTATAGTTATCTGTTGTATCTTCTATAAAATAATTTCCAAATGTCTCCAAAAATATTTCCTTTAAACTACTGTATTCTAATTTTTTCTTTTAACATTTCAAAATTTTTACTTTTTGTCTGTAATTAAAATTAGCTTTTCCTTAGCACAGTTATCAAAATTCCCCTTACTTGCCTCATTTATTCAATATCAGAGGAAAGATGGATTTTTATAAGGGTAGGAAATGTATATAATTCTATCTGTTAATATATCTTGGCAATATAAGTTGGTTTTGGTGTTATCAGAAATATAGAAAAGAGCTAATCTAAACTCAGATAATTTATCATAGAAGCTACTTAGTAATTTTAAAATTTCTAGCTTTTTTTTTTTGAGATGGAGTCTCGCTCTGGTACCCAGGCTGCATTGCAGTGGCACAACCTTAGCTTGCTGCAACCTCTGCCTCCCGAGTTCAAGCGGTTCTTGTGCCTCAGCCTCCTGAGTAGCTGGGATTACAGATGCCCACCACTACACCCGACTAATTTTGATGTTTTTAGTAGAGACAGGATTTCACCATGCTAGCCAGTCTGGTCTTGAACTCCTGACCTCAGATGATCTGCCCACCTTGGCCTCCCAAAGTGTTGGGATTACAGGCGTAAGCCACTGCACCCGGCTGAGCTTTTTATTTCAATTGGAGAAAAGGCACGCAAATTTATTAACATGCACATGGGAGAGAATCACAAAGTGATTACTCCCTAGCCTTTCTTATTCAAAGTATAATATCATATTGAGAATCATTTGGTTATATCTACTTTGGGGAACATTTTTTAATTGATGGTAACAATATTATACATTTGAATAACTTGTTCACATCCCTATTTATGTGAACTCCATGTAAAAGTGAACATTGACTTCATTTCAATTAGGTGAAAACTGAGGCTTTTAGATTGTGTTCAAAACTAAATGACACTAAACTATCATAGTAGTCATGTATTCTTCACTGCTGTGTACTTGCAGCAGGAAAAACATGTTAGAAGCTAGTAAGAAATCTAGTACTAAGAATTTGGTCTCCTGACTCATAGTCCAGTTTGTGTTGGTTTGTTTTTGTTTTTGAGATGGAGTCCTGTTCTTTCGCCGAGGCTGGAGTCCAGTGGCATGATCTCAGCTCACTACCATCTCCACCTCCTGAGTTCTAGAGATTCTCCTGCCTCAGCCTCCCAAGTAGCTGGGACCACAAGCATGCCCCACCACATCCAGCTAATTTTTGTGTTTTCAGTAGAGACGGGATTTCACGGTGTTGGTCAGGCTGGTCTCGAACTCCTGACTTCAAGTGATCCGCCTGCTTCAGCCTCCCAAAGTGCTGGGATTATTGGCGTGAGCCATGGCACTCAGCTCTAGCCCAGTGTTTTCTACTTAACTGCTGCCTTCAAATAAATGAAATATTCTTTTGTGAAATACTATATTTTGTGGAGACAAGGGAACATTTTTAGATAGGTGTTTTCTAAAGACTTACTAAATTTTAAAAATTACCAGGTTTGGCTAATCACTGTAGAAACGTCAAACCAGTTCTTTAACAAGATTTCTAATTCTGTTATTAGTTATTAATTTCGATAATTGTCATATAAAGCAATTTGCATTTCTTTTTCTTTTTTTGAGACAGAGTCTCACTCTGTCTCCCAGGCTGGAGTGCAGTGGCGCTATCTCCGCCCACTGTAACCTCCTCTTCTCCTGCCTCAGTCTCCGGAGTGGCTGGGATTATAGGCGCCCACCACCACACCTGGCTAATTTTTGTATTCTTAGTAGAGATGGGGTTTCACTGTGTGGGCCAGGCTGGTCTTGAACTCCTGGCTTCAAGTGATCTGCCCGCCTCCACCTCCTAAAGTGCTGGGATTACAGGTGTAATCCATGCCCAGCCTTAGCAATTTGCATTTCAAAGCCAAATTACATAATATTAAGAGTTATAATGATTTGAAGTAAAATATTATAAATAGTAGATGAAGAAAGATTTTTCTGTTCTTTAGAAATAATTAGTGTGCTTTCCTATGTTGATCTTGGTGATGTTAGGAGTCCTGAAGCCTTTTCAGGTTAATGATGTTCTGCCTCTTTCTGAAATCTGTGTACTTCGGATCATCTTAGGCATCTTGTGGTCATTGGAAAGATTTACATTTTCTTCTTTCATCTCCACTGACTTAGTGTGTGTTGTTTCCAAATTTAGAATGTTTAGACTTTAAATTCTATTTGTTGCAAATAGTAATTCTGGATCCAAAAATTGTCAAGGTGCAAGTTTTAAATGGAAAACACCAGAGTACATGATAAGATCACAAATAATCTGAGAAAGGAATGAAGCTAGAACGTGATGGTAGCTCACTCTGGTAGAAAATGCCAAAAGTGTTATTGTTTCTATCAAATGAAATTGAATTCCTTAATACTCTTATACTAAGAAAAATTTAGGTTGCCTGTTTTTAAAAAGGTACCATTTTCAGGGCCCCAGTACCAGGTGCTTGGAAACAATAGATGAGTTTGGAGAAGAGTGGCCTTAAAGGTTGTAACTGTTCGTAAAACATGCTTATCGCATGAGGACTGCATTCTGAATCATAAATATTATAGGAGGACTTCAACATTTTTAATGTCAAAATAAATGATGGTAGGAGCTTGATTTAATTTTTATAAAGTCATAATCGAACTAGTTAAATGTCACTACAAGTATCATTCAGTTATTGTTTGTAGCTTTTCAGTCAGGCAGGATGATTTGCCAAGTAGGTAAGGGCATAAATAGGCCAGTGGCTTATTTATTTATTTATTTATTTATTCATTTAGAGACAGAGTCTCTCTCTGTCACCCAGACTGGAGTGCAGTGATGTGATATTGGCTCATTGCAACCTCTGCCTCCCAAGTTCAAGCGATTCTCTTACCTCAGCCTCCTGAGTAGTTGGGATTACAGGTATGCACCACCACACCCAGCTAATTTTTGTATTTTTAGTAGAGACAAGGTTTTGCCATGTTGGTCAGGCTGGTCTCAAACTCTTGGCCTCAAGTAATTTGCCCACCTTGGCCTCCCAAAGTGCCGGGATTACAGACATGAGCCACCTTGCCTGGCCACCAATGCCTTTTAAAGGATGGAGTGGAATTGGTTTTACCACATGACCACTGTCAAAAAACCCATCATGCTCTGTTTTAGGATCTTATCTTACAGATATTTGTCTCGCAGTCAAAATAAGCAAGAGAGGAGTGAAGTCAGGGAAGCACTACAGTGCTGCTTCTCCTCTGTCCTCATCTTCACCAGAGGCAGATGACTTCTTTATAGCAAGGTCCAGCCACATTTCACGGGGCGAGCAGTGGTTTAAGTGGTAGGGCTTTACTGAAACATATATGTGTCTCTTTCTCCTGCCTTGAAGCCAGAGACATTACTAGAAATTAGACATTACTAGGGTTCCCAGTGTGGTGTGCTGTTGCTTAAATAAGCAGGTCATAGAGTTGGCTCAGATTCAAGGGACGGGGAAATAGATTACATATCCAATAGGAAGAGCTGCAAAGAACTTGTGACCATGTTTAAACCCTAGCCTGTGTATGTATATGTATGCATATGTGTATATATTTACCACATCCCATCAGTACACACACACTTCTCTGCGAATAGGTGTTTGTGTGCACACACACTTCTAAATTTTAGATAGCTAGAAGTAGTTTAGGTTAGTTTTCTTCTGGTGTCAGTTATTTTGCTTCATTGTTTTCCAGAATGCTTTGGAAAGTTTTCCTGAACTAACAATAATTACTCGAGACTCTAAAGCAAAGAGTGGAGGAACTGCTATTTCTAAAATCAAAATGAATGGCAAAGCTTATAATAAGAAAACTCTAAGGACTTCTAAAACAACCGCTAAATCTGCACAAGTAAGTGTAATTGATTATTAATGTAACTGTACCTTTTCCAATTGTTAATATAATTCCTACTTAAAACATTGAAACAAGCAAATATTTTACTATGTTGTCATTAAGTGTTAAGGTTTTTCAGGTAGGTATAAGCAGCACTGGCCTAAGGAAGAGGGACACATGGTTGTTTATTTTTTTTCTATAGCACAGTATCAGGCATATAATATGTGCTCACAAATTTCTTAAATTGACTAATATGGAAGAAATTATCTCACATTCATGTTGATATATTCGTAGGTAGTTTTTAATTTTTTTAATTGCATATATTATGTACAAAATGTATGTTTTGAAATTTGTATACATTGTGAGATGGCTAATTTGAACTCATTAACATATGCATTACCTGTAATATAGGTATATTTTTAATTGGGTATGCATGCACATAGATAAGTGAGTGTGCACAACACATTCCATAAAAAGATGAAATGTTTATTTCATATCTGCAAAGTCATTAAAATTGGAATTTGCTCATCTTCAGACATAGTATAAATTGTTACAACCTTTTTAGAAAACAGTCTGGCAACATATCAGCTTCACAGCAAAAAGGTATTCAGGCCTAAGCACAATGGCTCAACCTATAATCCCAGCACTTTGGGAGGCTGAGGCAGGAGGATCACTTGAGTCCAGGTGTTCGAGACCAGCCTTGGCAACAAAGCAAGACCCCATGTCTACCCTGCGGGGAGAAAAAAAAATTAGCCAGGCATGGTGCTATGCACCTGTAGTCCTAGCTACTTGAGAAGCTGAGTGGGAAGATCGCTTGAGCCCAGGGAATTGAGACTGCAGTGAGCTGTGATCACATTCCTGCACTCCAGCCTGGGTGACAGAATGAGACACTGTCTCAAAAAAAAAAAAAAAAAAGTATTCTGTAGAAACAGATTCCAGAAATGCATAAAAATACATACCTTTGCTCATTGTAGGTTTGTAAGAGCAATCCAATTATGTACCACCAGTGTGAAGTTAGATAAATGAAGAGCCACTTAATGTCATACTATGTGCTTTTTATAAACAAGAGATAGATTTGTTCATTCTTTCAAAAAAATTTTTTTGAGTGCCTATAGCATGCCAAGTACAGTTCTAAGTACTAAAGATACAACACTGAAAGCTGGTTAAAAGTCCTCACCCTCATATAGGGACAGCTATATGTACTAAATGAAAAGATAATCAATTTTTAGTTAGGTCAAAAAACAAGTTGGAAGAAAGAAGAAAAGTTGCTGGACAATATGTATAGTGTGATTCCCTTCTCAATACAGAATTAGTGTTATTAACATACATGTTATACCTAGGGGAAAAACATTTAAAAATATGTAACATGCCATCAGCATTGTTTAGCTCTGAAGCAGGAGATTATAGGGAGCTTTTATTTTATAAATCATCTCATATGTTTATTATTTAAATTTTCCTATAATGCTTAAGTTTTTTCAATAATGCATATTTATATTCAGGATAAAGAGTAAGATTTTAAAATATAATTTAAATTCTTACTTTGAATAAGTCTCTCCATATTAACACAACTGAATACCTACCCATATATGTCATTTTTGACATTGCCATTGAGACTTTTGATCCAGTATTTTCCTCAAAGTGTTCTTAGCTCAGATACTCCATGAAATATATCTATAAACTTTTTTCTTTTTATAGGAGTTTGCTGTCGATCCAGAGAAAATACAGTTGTATTCTTTGTATCATTCACTCCATCATTATAAATATCATGTTTATCTGATATGTAAGGATGAGGTAATTTCTTCTCATTTATTTAAAAAAGAAATGTTTTTCAGAACGTTAAGGAGATTCTAGCTATAGTATTTTGGAATGTTTTAAAGAGAATTGTGAAATACCTGTGTGTATATATTTTGCCTATGTGTTCTATAAATAATGACTCAATTTATTGTTCTGAGTCTCTCTGCTATGTTTTGTGCTCAGATTTACCCTAGCCTCACCACCTCTTGTAGCAGCTATAATTGGTAATGTTTTAAAGCTGTTGATGCTTGCTTTACATCTCCATAATAAATGATGTTTTATTGCGTTTTGTTCTCTCACAGTGTATGATGATCTGCTTTAATTCACTTCAGTCACTGCTTTGACATCTCGCTGCTTTACTTATTACTTAGAAAGGCCTTATCCCACTTAATTGCAGAGAAATGGGGTTTTGTGCCTTGGCATGAAAAACTAAAAGTTAAAATTTAATTGTAGCTTCTAAGTTGTTCAGAAATTATACATGACAAAATATTACCTCATGGATGGGATATAAGCATTAATTTCCACAGACAGGTTAAATGGTTGTAGACAATACTACCTATTTAACCAGCAGTATCACTTCTGTTAATTAAAAAGGGTTAAGTTGGTCCCAGGCTATATCTAATGTGTTTGACAGTAGTCTGGTATGGAAAGATGCTCATAAATCTAACCTTTATATAGCAAAAGACAAAGCAAAGATGGTGATGCAAAATAGGTTGACTACTTTTACAATGCTCTAAAATGCAGAATCGACTCCAAAATTTGTCATTTGGCTTTTAATGTAATTGGAAGAAATGGAGGAAGTTTGAAGTACGTTTTCTAGCCTTCCTTTCTGCCCCCTTGGAGCTAAAGATTAGATCTCACCCAAATTTATCTGAAATAATAATTCTCCATGGATAGAATTAAGAAAAAAATTAAATACCAGTACTTGTAGTTGAACTTAAGTATGAAGTGATAAGTATAAGCTAATTTGGCAATTTTCTTTTTTTAGATTTCTTCGGTGCAGAAAAAAAATGAAGATTTAGGACAGGAGGAAATTGTTCAACTTTGTATGAAAAATGTAAAATGGGTGGAGGACCTCTTTGAAAAATTTGGAGAACTTCTAAATCATGTACAGCAGAAATGTTCCTAACTTTTCCACAAAAATCCCATCTTTCTGTAGCACTAATGAAATGGCAGATATGGGGTGGTCAGAGATAATCCGATGTCAAGTAGTGGTCGTCTGCAGGCCAGCCGCTTCCATCACGGACTGTCATTGCCACCTCTGCTGAAGGACAGTGGAGCGCCTTTAGGAAGGAAGTTAGTCCTCTGGAAATGGACCTAAGTCCCACCACATTTTTACCCTAATGAATGATTTTTCTATTTTGTAAACCATTGGGTAACTTCAGTTATATTTTCAGAAACATTTTTTGACAAATGATGAAGCATGCACTAAGTATAATTTTTCTTTATTGCTAGAGAAATAACACTTAAAGTAACGATTTTTTTTTTCTGACTCTGGCTAAACACCAGAATGACAGAGAAGTGGCAGAAACCATACGTTTGTACTCACATCTGGCCACAAAACCAGAAATATTGTACATTATGTAAAGAGGTCTGGTGTGGTGTGACATCCTGTATGAGAATATCATCAATTTAAAATATAAAATTTGGAAACTGTTCTGCTTTACAGACTCCTTTTACTCTTAACATGTTCAGGAAACTGGATGTGGAATTGGTGCAATTCTCTGACTGCTTTTTGTGTCAAATTATATTGTGACAAAAAAACAATGACATACTATTTTCCCTATCACAAAGAAAAGTATTTTCGTTTATACTGTGTTTTTTCCTTTGGAAAATTTTCAATTGTACATTTTATTTCACTAATAGTTGTATTTTTCACAAGGAAAATGTTGTGGTTATAATTATGTTTGATATATCTCTACAACACCTTTTGTTATTTTCAGTAAATCTTATTTAGTTATATGTTGAATTTCTATTGCGAATTCTATCTTGAAGTAACCTTCATACAAATTTTCTTCAGTGTTATCCAGAATATGCATTCAGTACTAGAATTAGTTTAGCTTTATAAATAGGGCTGTGTTAGACACTGCAGTAATTTTCTAATTCATAAAATAAACTTCTTACTAAACTAGCACTTGATTAACTTGTCAAGGTAAAAATCTAACTACATTTACATTTTGAAGAATAAAACTGATAATTAGACTATTTGCAGTGTTAAACACAGCTTCCTTAACTCTTAGAACTGGAAGTTGTAGAGCTCTCCTTTTGGTGCCTTTCTAATCTTTATACACACTATTGTAGCTTTCTTAGGTTTGATAGGTAGCGTTTCAAGTAGTTTAGCTGAGACAGTGAATGTATTAGGTGCAACATGACCTTGTGTTTTATTTGTGTTTGCCAACAGGATGCCTTATTTGTTTGAGAAAAAGATTCACTAGTGTCATTCTAAACTATCTCCTTTTTTAGGATTCTAAAGAAGTTAATCATCATCCTTTTGTTTATTTTACCACCATTTAGTGCCTTAAATCCTATCAAGAAAGCAGTGTTACTGCTCAATGCCCAAATAAGACACGTGGATATTGCTATTGTCTTGCTTTTGAGTTAACAGGCCAACTTTTTATACTTAAAACCTCAGTAAACTGGCAAAGAATTGAAGGTAACGTGATTTGATTTGAGAAGAAAACATTGTAGCATTGGGTGAAAAATGAGTATTTGAGTTAAGCTTACATATTTATTTCTGATGGTTATCTTATTAAAAGCAATAATCCTTAATACTGTACTTGCCATTAGACTAGGTACTCAGTAATGGAAGTTTCTCTCAAGGGTTAAATGTTCCATATTTGAAAGTTTTAAAAAACCTGTTTGGGTGGTTTATTTTGAAAACAAAAGTAACCTATTAGATTCATTTTGCCTAACTCATATGAGAGTCACAGAGTATCAATGGTGAGAGCATCATAAAATGAATTTTCCAAGTGGAGAAGAGTAGGAAGCAGCCATATTTCTTTCTGATATTATTGACTCTGGACAGAATTGATGTCTTTCATTTCCAAAGTGCAGAGTAGGGAACTACATCTCCTAATGTAGCATTATAAATATACATCTTTATATTACTCTTCCAGCTTATGTTCCTAAATCATTGATAATTTAAACATTTTTAAAAGCCACCTTAATTTAGGTGGCTCTTGGAGTTGATGTGTGAATTCACTAGCCACATTTTCTTCATGATATGCCTCGTGGCAAACAAAGATGTTTCCTTAAGATGAATTTTATGTTTCCCATAGAAAATAACTCATTTCCTTTGGCACTGCAGTTGCCCTCCAACTGCTTGCAGTTGTATTCATTTTAGTACAACAAAGGTTTTCATAATACGGGAGGCCAAGTCTATGATACTGCCTCAAAGAGACCCTATTGTTTAGATGCATCATCTTCTCTCATTTGATCCATAGAGCATAGGCAAAGACATCAACCTCAGGCCTTAGAGAAAAGTGGAAATGTTATTATGACAAGTATCCATGAGTTACTGCTTTTTATGAAGTTAAATACAGTCATGTGTTGCTTAACAGCAGGGATACATTCTGAGAAATGCATTGTTAGGCAGTTCCGTTGTGCGAACATCATAGTGTACTTACACAAACCTAGGTGGCATAGCCCACAACATACCCAGGCTATGTGGTAAACCTGTACAGCATGTTGCTGTACTGAATACTGTAGGCAGTTGTAACACAATGGTATTTGTGTATCTAGACATAGAAAAGATACAGTAAGAGTATGGTATTACAATCTTACGGGACCACTGTCAGATATGCGATCTGTCTTTGAAAAGTTGTTACACGGCGCATGACTATAAATACCTAGCTGGTTAGCATTTACATTCCTTGCCAGGGAGTTTGAAATTTATAATATAGAAATAACTTTAGGTTTTAGAAAGAGATAAAGCACATGTTGCCACAACCCAGGAAAGTATTTTTAAGAAAGACTGGATTTTCCTACCTTTAGAGATCTAAAAAAAATTTAATATAAAAAAATCAGTTTGTGCTGGTGTTTATTACTAGTTCAGATGAGTGCCTGCTGAAGGGCCGCCTTGTCATTTTCATTATAACCCAGTTTCCACTTACTTGACCTCTCAGTCATAAATGTGTAATGATTTATGAATTAGCACAGTAAGTTGACACTAGAAACTGCCCATTTCTGTATTACACTATCAAATAGGAAACATTGGAAAGATGGGGAAAAAAATCTTATTTTAAATGGCTTAGAAAGTTTTCAGATTACCTTGAAAATTCTAAATTTCTTTGTTTCTAAAACTTGAAAATATGTAGATGGACTCATGCATTAAGATTGTTTTCAAAGCTTTCTTCACATTTTTAAAGTGTAATTTTCCTTTTAATATACATATTTATTTTCTTTAAAGCAGCTATATCCCAACCCATGACTTTGGAGATATACCTGTAAAACCAATATAACAGCAGGGTTATTGAAGCAGCTCTCTCAAATGTTGCTTCAGATGTGCAAGTTGCAAATTTTATTGTATTTGTAGAATACAATTTTTGTTTTAAACTGTATTTCAATCTATTTCTCCAGGATGCTTTTCATATAGAGTAAAATACCCCAGGATAACTGCTTCTGTGTCAGTTGCATTTGACGCATAACTGCACAAATGAACAGTGTATACTCTTGGTTGTGCATTAACTTACATGTATAATTTTTGGCATCTGTGTTCACAAATGCATGTGTTAGCAAATCACCTTTATTTATAAGTGACAATAATTGAAGTTCATGATATAAAGAAACCTGCATTTGTAGTCCAGCATTTTCATTTGGTCCATAACACAATGTATGGAAATGTGAAAGACAATTTTGTACATTTGTTTGTTACTAACTCAGATCATTAAAATGAAAACAATTTTTTTAAACAAGAAAATCAAAATGTTTGAGGGTTTTTATGTTGTTTGTTTTTTTAAGAATTGAAAACAGGTATCATATAGCCAAAATCATCATCATGTTACAGATTCCTCACACAAACTAAACAGTTATTAGTTACAAATGGTATAGGGCGCACCCATTATTTTCTCAGATTATTTTAAGTTAGTATTTGATGAACTTTGCATCCTTAGCTAACAATAGCAGACCGTATTTAAGAGTTTCTGTTTTAAGATGTAACTCTTTTAGTCCTTTTCCACCTATAAAGAGTTATAAATCTGCCAGGCACAGTGGCTCACACCTGTAATCCCAGCACTTGGGGAGGCCAAGGAGATCGAGACTGTCCTGGCCAACATGGTGAAACCCCATCTTTACTAAAGATACAAAAATTAGCTGGGCATGGTGGCGCTGGCCTGTAATCCCAGCTATGCAGGAGGCTGAGGCAGGAGAATCATTTGAACCAGGGAGTCGGAGGTTGCAGTGAGCCAAAATCACGCCACTACACTCCTGCCTGGTGACAGAGCAAGATTCCATCAAAAAAAAAAAAAAAGTATCAATCCATTGACGTATAAATCCATTAACTTATATCTTTCTAGTTTTATCTGAAAATAGTCCATAACTAGAAGTAATTGATAATATCAAGCTATTTCTGTCATCTCTGTTGAGTAAGTTAAAAAAATAACGTGTCCTGAGTGGACTAGTGAGTTGATTTTCTGAATTAGATTCTGCCTTAATCTTCATATAATATTTTTAGCATATTAAGTATTTCAAGTGAAGATACTGTCAATGTGCTTGCTATCTTGTAGTTTGGATTGTAAATGCAGTGAATCTCCATGCCTTTATACAGTTAGAAAATGAATATTTAATGTAATAGGTGATCTGTATCAAATATTTATCATCTCAGTAAAGTCTGTGAAAAAAATTTTTTTTACTTCTATAACATGTTTCATTCTCCATTGGTTGTTGAAATTGCTGTTCATTTTAGTATTTTCCACAAAATATTTTAGAAAATAGTCATTATTCGAGTGATCTATATAAACCTGAATGACAGCACATATACTACACTGCTCTGTTAATGTTTTGTTACTGTCTGTTTTTTTGTTTTGTTTTGTTTTGTTTTTGTGACAGAGCCTTGCTCTGTTGCCCAGGGTGGAGTGCAGTGGCATGATCTCAGCTCACTGCAGCCTCAGCCTCCCAAGTAGCTGGGATTATAGGTACGAGCCACCATGCCTGGCTAATTTTTGTATTTTTGGTAGAGACAGGGTTTCACCATGCTGCCCAGGCTGGTCTCAAACTTCTGGCTTCAAGTGATCCCCCCGCCTCAACCTCCCAAAGTGCTGGGATTACAGGTGTGAGTCATTGCGCCCGGCCTGCTGTCTGGTTTTGTTTTACCATACTTTGTCTCAGACACACTCTATAAACTCAACCTGAACCTTCTCTAGGAAGAAGTGAAAGAGGTTACTTCTACTCTTTGGTTTTCCAAATAGAAATTTTTTTTACTCGAAAAATAGTAAAACTATTCATGGTTTGTTTTTTCAAAACTCAAAACAATATGGAAAAGTGTAAAGAAAGAGATATAAACTACTCTCCACTGAGCCTTTTTTTTTAAGGTGGTGTGGGGTCTCCCTCTCTTGCCCAGGCTGGAGTTCAGTGGTGCGATCACTGCTCACTGCAGCTTCCACCTCCTGGGCTCAAGGGATCCTCCCACCTCAGGCTCAAGTAGCTGGGACTACAGGCATGCACCACCACGCCGTGCTAATTTTTGTAGTTTTTGCAGAGATGCGGTTTCACCATGTTGCCTAGGCTGGTCTGAAACTCCTGGACTCCAGTGATCCACGTACCTGGGCCTCCAAAGTGCTGGGATTACAGGCATGAGCCACTGCACCTGGCCATACTAAGTCTTGATACTGGCCTAAAACATGCTTTCAGTTCAATATGGTATGGGTTACAAGATTTGGCACTCTGGGTTGTTCCTTTTCCGTGGCGTAGCTTTAAGTGAATTCCTAAATTTGGCATACCAATGTGTAAATTAAAAAGCACATTCTGAAGTGAAGTCAAAAATGATCTGGGTTATTGATCATTTTAGGTTATGTATATGTCTCTTCTTTAGGTAGGATGAATAATTTAGAGCTGACTGGTTTCAAATTAAAGGAAGATACAATTACCAGTTGGTCTATTGTTAAACCTTATCTATTTTATGCTGTTAATCAGGAGTCAAGATACTGCTTTACAAAAATAATGTGTCTTGCATATAATTTACCTGTGGGTAAAGTTTACTATTTTCACCTAAAGTATAGATTTTCTTTTAATTTTACTCCTTAAAGTATTTAGAATAAGGCAATGACAAAAATAATTTAAGACATAGATTAAAAAATAAAGGGCATAGTAGAAATGCTTTTCTAAACCACATCCAGGAATATCTTTCACCCACCTGCCTTCCCCTCCATGGTGGCCCAGGCCTGAGGGCATCTAAATTCCCTAAAGTATACGGTTTTTTCCTTGCCTCCAGTCCTTCCTATTCCTCCTGTTGAATTAGTCTTATTCACATCTCAGTCTTCAGATTTCACTTTAACTTCACTTCTACTGAACCAGATTAGGTTTTTTTGTTTGTTCCCTTGTTTTGAGATAGGGTCTCAGCTCTGTCACCCAGGCTGGAGGGTAGTGGCACCATCACAGCTCACTGCAGCTTTGAACTCCTGGGCTCAAGCAATTCTGCCTTAGCTTCCTGAGTAGCTGGGATTACAAGCATACACCACTGCACCCAGCTAATTTAAAATTTTGTTTTAGAGACGGAGTCTCTCTTTGTTGCCCAGGCTGGTCTCCAGCTCCTAGCTTTAAGAGATCTTCCTGCCTTGGCCTCCCAAAGTGCTGGGATTATACTTGTGAACCACTGTTCCCGGCCTAGATTAGGGTTTAATCCAATGGACCAGATTAAGTGCCCTTGGTTCCTCCAGCAAGAGCATGTTTGATGCTTTGTTGTGGTTGTGTGATTGCTGGACTTTCTTTGCTGCTGGCTCCTATCCTCTGATAATAGGATTTACGAGTTTTGCTCACCACTGCATCCCCATCATCTCATGCACTGTCTGGAACATAGTATATTCTCATTAAACATTTGGCAAATAATTGGACATATGAAAAAAGTCACACGGAATATTAAAAAGGTTAAAAACAGGAAAGTATTCATTGGATTTTGTAATAAAGACACAACTTTAGGAGAATTGCAGCTTCAGAAGAAAATGACTACACCAACAAAAATTGCTGATGTTTTATGAAAGACTGAAATGCAGTAGCTATCATTTTTTACATTTTACCCTCATATGCAGAAAGAGCTCAGGGACTGGGACATACATTCCTCTATCTGGGGCTTGAGATTCTCCAATAGAATAACTGGGGAAGAAAGTACTGTAAAAAAAATTTTTTTTAGCCTGAGGTGGTGTCACACTCAGGAAGCTGAGGCAGGAGGATTGCTTGAGCCCACGTTCAAGGTTGCAGTGAGCTATGATTCACCACTGCACTCAAGCTGGGCAACACTGTCTTAAAGAAACAAAGTTTCTGTGAGATGCACTCATGAACTAAACACTCTGGTAGGGGGAGTTCATCTACTTGAGGAGGGTAAGGGAAGACTTCGTGGAAACAATAATGATTAGCTGAACCTCAGCAGTTAGGAAGACTTAACAGAGCTGGCTGACGAAGAAGGCATAATGCTTAGTTTGTTTGCAGGAGAATGGTTTCTGCTCCAGTTTTGCCACTAAACTGGCTTGATCCTCAGGCATGCCATGCGAAACCTAATCTGAATCCGTTTTCTCATCCTGAAAGTGAAGTAAGAAACAGTCTTTTAAAGCTATCAATATTATTTGATTCTAGATAGACTGGAATGTTGAGAGAAATGCAAAGAGGCTCAGTTAGCAGCACCAGAAGATCAGAGCAGCAGAATAGTAAGAATGGAAAGGTCTTACTACATTTTTCACTATCTTACAAGATTTATTTCAAAACCATTAAAAGCTATTTTATACATACACACACACCTTAGCCATCTAGTTCATCTTGTGACACTCCTGTAAAATTAATTAGAAACATAGTGTCGCCAGTCAATTTTGAAATGCTTAGGGTCTGTATGCACATAGTCTTCATTTTTATATATCTCCAACAGCACAAAGTATTTCACTCCATAGGTACTTAATAGGTATGTGTAACATAGATGGGTGAATACATAAATGAGAGTTTACTTGGAATCAGTTTAAAGTGTTCAAGCTCGCCTCTTAAAATAGGTCAAAATACCCTGTTGTCAGTGGTACATTCCCTGCTTTCCCTTTTTTTTTTTTTTTTTCCAGAGGGAGTCTCGCTCTGTCGCCAGGCTGGAGTGCAGTGGCACAATCTCGGCTCACTGCAATCTCTGCCTCCTGGGTTCAAGCGATTCTCCTGTCTCAGCCTCCAGAGTAGCTAGGATTACAGGCGCCTACCACCACCCCCAGCTAATTTTTGTATTTTTAGTAGAGACAGGGTTTCACCACGTTGGCCAGGATGGGCTCGATCTCTTGACCTCGTGATCTGCCCGCCTTGGCCTTCCAAAGTGCTGAGATTACAAGCGTTAGCCACCATGGCCAGCCTCCCTTTCTGTCTTTAAGAGAAAGCACCTCTCTTATAGTACCAATTATTTTCATATCACTCTTTAATTATCCTCACTCTGCTTACTTCACAACATACCAGAGTCCATTCTCCTAATTTGTATTTTGAATTTCTATTTAATCCATGGAAGTGAATGGGCTATCATCAGAGAGCAGGTATCTTGGAGCAATGAAGCAACAGAATTCAAAACACTAGCAACAGGCTAACAGAAAGAACCTGGCTTTCGAATGAAGTTTTAAAATTAACCTTGTTTACTTAGACTTTATCAATGACTTAAGAACCGTTTATGGGTCACTCAGTAGAAGATCTTTATAATGTCAGTCCTCCATTGAGTTTATTATAAGATAATATTTGACTTAAGTAGAAGTCAGGAAGTTAGGGTTTTTCATAGTTGACACTAACGTAAATGCATTAACATCATCACAGGAGTTTGCAAACAATCCACTATCAAAAAGATTACACATTAAAGCACCTTTTAAAGGCACTACAAAACAAAAACTTGCTTTAACTGTGCCCGTACTGTTCATGAACAAATATTCTGCCATCCAAATGAGAAATACAAGTCCGCCAGCATGGTGGCTCATACCTGTAATCCCGGCACTTTGGGAGGCCAAGGTGGACAGATTGCTTGAGCCCAGGAGTTCAAGACCAGTCTGGTAACAGAGCAAGACCTTGTCTCTACTAAAAATTTTAAAAATTAGCTGGGTGTGATGGTGCTACTTGGGAGGCTAAGGCAAGAGGATCACTTGAGACCAAGACATTAGGGCTGCAGTGAACTATGATCGTGCCATTGCACTCCAGCCTGAATGAGTGAGACCCTGTCTCAAAAAAAAAAGAAAAAGAAAAGCCATCGCTGTGACTGCTATAGCTGAGAGCCTCACTATTTTTGTCTCCTCAGGCTACCCTAACAAAATGCCATAGACTGGGTGGCTTAAACAACAGAAATTTATTTTCTCATAATTCTGGAGCCTAAAAATCCCAAACCAAGGCTGGCAGAGTCAGTTGCTGGCAAACAGCCCTCACATGGCAGAGAGATGGCAAGCCCTCTGGTGTACCTTCTTATAAGGGAACTATTCCCATAATTAGATCCCCATCCTCATGACCTCAACGAACTCTCAAAAGTATCTCTAAATACTATCACATTGGGGCTGGACAAGGTTGCTCACACCTGTAATCCCAGCACTTTGGGAGGCTGAGGCAGGAGGATCACTTGAGGTCAGAAGTTCGAGACCAACCTGACCAACACAGTGAAACCCCATCTCTACTAAAAATACAAAAATCAGCTGGGCATGGTGGCAGGTGCCTGTAGTCCCAGGTACTTGAGAGGCTGAGAGGCAAGAGAATCACTTGAACCCAAGAGGCAGAGGTTGTAGTCAGCCGAGATGGCACCACCGCACACCAGCCTGGGCGACACAAGACTCGGTCTCTAAATAAATAAATAAATACTATCACAGCGGGGGTTAGGGCTTCAATATAAGAATAGCAGGAGTACGCAAACATGCAGTCCATAACAACCACTGACTGAGGTGTCAGCTACAGCACAGAAAAGGTGAAAGCCTCGCAGACAGTCATCACTGATTGGCTTAAGATTCTCTCTAGTCTATCCAGAAGCAAGAACATCATTTATTTACACTCTTCTCTTCTGCTGTAGGATTTTCAGATGTTCACAGATAACTTTTAGCACAGACAATAAAGACCAGTAGTAGAGACCTTTGCCACTGAGCAATATTCTTTGAACTTCACAAAGGGAATTGTATTCTGTCAGTTCCTAAATAAATCTTACCTTTTTCTATCTCTCTCCTCTGTCTTCTTTTTGATCCAAACCACCATCATCTCATACCAGGACTACTACTACAGTAATCTCTGAACTGCTGCCTCCCCCTTCCCAACTGCTTTCCTTCAGTCCATTCTCCACAAAGTAGTCTGATTTTCAAACAACTCTGATCATGTGAGTCCCATTGGAAATCCATCAATGCTGCCTATTGTTATTAGGATAAAGGCCAAAACGCTAATGGAAACCTCTACTTTGAACCCTCATGGACTAATAGGGCCAGATATATCTTTCTGCTTCACTTAAAAGTAGGACAAAAAATTGTTTTCAAACATTGAACAATGTGCAGCACAGGACAGTAATCTTGAGAGAAGGGAAACAAATCACTAGTAAGAAAACAACTCAATTCTTAAAAGGACAAAGGACCTAAGTAAACATTCCTCTGAAGACATACAAATGACCAGCAGGTATACAGAAAAATGATCAGCATTGGTCAGGTGTGATGGCTCATGTCTGTAATCCCAGCACTTTGAGAAGCTGAGGTGGGTGGATCACCTGAGGTCAGAAGTTCAAGACCAGCCTGGCCAACATGGTGAAACCCTGTCTCTACTAAAAATACAAAATTCGCTGGGCTTGGTGGCCCACACCTGTAATCCCAGCACTCTGGGAGGCCAAAGCGGGTGGATCACTTGAGGTCAGAAGTTCAAGACTAGCCTGGCCAACATGGTGAAACCCCGTCTCTACTAAAAATACAAAAATTAGCCAGGTGTGGCACTGTGCACCTGTATTCCCAGCTTCTCAGGAGGCTGAGGCATGAGAATCGCTTGAACCCGGATGGCAGAGTTTGCAGTGAACTGAGACCACACCATTGCACTCCAGCCTGGGTGACAGAGCGAGACTTGGTCTCAAAAGAAAAAAAAAGGAAAAATACAACTATCATATGACCCAGCAATCTCACTGTTGGGTATATATCCAAAGGAAATGAAATCAGTATGTTGAGGAGTTATCTGCATTCCTATGTTCATTGCAGCATTATTCACAATAGTGAAGATATGGAATCAACCTAGGTGTCCATCAACAAAGGAATGGATAAGGAAAATGTGGCATATGCACATGGTGGAATGTTATTTACCCTTAAAAAAGGAAGTCTTGTCATTTTTGACAACACAGACAAACCTGGAGGACGTTATGTTAAGTGAAATAAGCCAGGCACAGAAAAACAATTACTCCACGATCTCACTAATAAGTGGAATTGGAAAAAGCTAAACTCTTGGATGCAGAGAGTAAAATGGTGGTTGCTAGAGGCGGGGAGTGAAGGGATTGGGGAGATTTTGGTCAGAGGACATAAAATTTCAGT
This sequence comes from Colobus angolensis palliatus, assembly GCF_000951035.1. NCBI lineage: Eukaryota > Metazoa > Chordata > Mammalia > Primates > Cercopithecidae > Colobus > Colobus angolensis. Next base: position 6,597,903 of record NW_012114622.1, read on the forward strand.
AAAACAGGAGGAATAAGTTCAAGAGATCTATTGTAATCATGGTGACTATAGTTATTAACAATAAATACTTGAAAATAGGCCGGGTACAGTGGCTTAGGCCTGTAATCCCAGCACTTTGAGAGGCTGAGGCGGGCAGATTGCTTGAGTCCAGGGGTTCAAGACAAGCCTGGGCAGCATGATGAAACCCTGTCTCTACCAAAATGCAAAAAATTAGCCAGGCATGGTGGTGTGTGCCTATTGTCCCAGCTACTTGGGAGGCTGAGGTGGGAGAATCACCTGAGCCCAGGAAGTTGAGGCTACAGTGAGCCACGGTTGTGCCACTGCACTCCAGTACTCCAGCATTCCAGCCTGGATAGCCAGAGTGAGACCGTGTCTCAAATAAAAGAAAGAGAAAGAAAGAAAATTGCTAAGAGTAGATTTTAAGTGTTCTCATCAGGAAAAATGGTAAGTATTTGAGACAATGCATATGTTCAATAGCTTGATTTAGCCACAATGTATACATATATCAAGACATCATATTGTATACCTTAAATATATACAATGTTTACTTTTAAATACAAAAAACTAAAGGCAGAGATTGTCAAATTAGACTTTTTTTTTCTTTCTTTTTTTTTTTTTTTTGAGACAGAGTCTCACTCTGTCGCCCAGGCTGGAGTGCTGTGGCTCACAGCAAACTCTGCCTCCCAAGTTCAAGCATTTCTCCTGCCTCAGCCTCCTGAGTAGCTGGGATTACAGGCACCTGCCACCACACCTGGCTAACTTTTGTATTTTTAGTAGAGATGGGGTTTCACCATGTTGGCCAGGCTGGTCTCGGGTGATCCACCCGCCTTGGCCTCCCAAAGTTCTGGGATTACAGACATAAGCCCCGTGCCTGGCCTTTGTCAAATTAGATTTTAAAAAAACTTCATGTAGCCTACAAGAAACCTACTTTACTAAGAAGATATAAATACTTAAAAGTAAAGAGGTGAAAAAAATACATACTATACATAGTGGGTTGAAGGGTGGCCCCCACAAACATATGTCCACATCCTAATCCCCAGAATTTATAAACGTGACCTTAGTTGGAAATAGGATTTTTTGCAGATATAATTAAATTAAGAATCCTGAAATGAGATCATCCTCAATTATCCTAGTAAGTGGATCCTAACTCTAATGACAAGTGTCCGCATAAAACAGAGATGAGAAGAAGAAATGCAGAGGAGAAGGTGGCGTGAAGACACAGGCAGAGACCAGAGTTGTGCAGCCACAAGCCAAGAAACACCGGGAGCCACCAGAAACTGGGAGAGGCAAGGAAAGTTTCTCCCCTAGAGCCTTTGGAGTGAGTGTGACACTGCGGACACCTTGATTTTAGACCTCTAGCCTCCAGAACTGTAAGAGAGGAAATTTCTGTTGTTTAAGCCACCACGTTTGTGATAATGTGTTATATTACCCCTAGGAAACTAATATACCATGTAAATGCTAACCACAAGAAAATTGGATGGCCTATATTACTATAAAAGTAGCCTACAAAGCAAAAGACTACTACCAGGATTAAAGAGAGTCATTTCATAATGATAATGGGGCCAGTGCATCAAGAAAACTTAATAACAGAGCTCCAAAATTCACAAAGCAAAAACTGACATAAATGAAAGGAGAAAATGGCCGAGCACAGTGGCTCATGCCTGTAATCCCAGCACTTTAGGAGGCTGAGGCGGGCGGATCACCTGAGGTCAGGAGTTTGAGACCAGCCAGACCAACATGGCGAAACCCCATCTCTACTAAAAGCACAAAAATTAGCCAGGCATGGTGGCACACACCTGTAATCCCAGCTACTTGGGAGGCTGAGGCAGGAGAATCGCTTGAACTCGGGAGGCAGAGGGTGCAGTGAGACGAGATCACGTCATTGTCCAGCCTGTGCGATAAGAGCGAAACTCTGTCTCAAAATAAGTAAATAAATAGAAAGGGGAAAATAACAAACCTACAACTCTAGATGGGTATTTCAATATCCCTCTCAATAACTGACAGAACAAGTAGGCAGAATATCATTAAAGATATAGATGACTTGAATAACACTATCAACTACCTTGACCTAATTGATATTTATAATATGCTATGCTCAACAACAGCAGAAGACATTCTTTTCAAGTACACACAAAATGTTTTACCAATATGGATCATATTCTGGGTCATAAAACAAAATTTAATAAATTTTAGTGGATTCAAATCATACAAGGGTATGTTCAGTCTCTGACCACTGTAAAATTAAATTACATTATACAATACCAGAAAAATACGCCTGGGTGTGGTGGCTCACCTCTGTAATCAGAGCACTTTAGGAGGCCAAGGTGGGCGGATCACTTGAGATCAGAAGTTTGAGACCAGCCTGGCCAACATAGAGAAACCCCATCTCTATTAAAAATACAAAAACTAGCCGAACATGGTAGCACATGCCTGTAATCCCAGCTACTTGGGGGGCTGAGGCATGAAAATCGCTTGAACTCGGGAGGTGGAGGTTGCAGTGAGCTGAGATCATGTCACTGCACTGCCGCCTGGACCACAGAGTGAGATTGTTTCAAAAAACAAAAAAAGACAAATAGCTGGAAAATCCCCCAAATACTAGTAAATTAAACAAATTAACCTCTGATCAAAGAAGAAAATAATAAAAGAAAGTAGAAAACATTTCAACTGTATTTAAATGAAAAGATAACATCAAATTGTGTCAAATGTAGCTAGAGCAGTGCTTATGGGGAAATTTATACTATTTAAACCACATTAGAAAGTATAAATTTTATGCCAGTAAATTTGACAATTTGAATGAAATTGATAAATCCCTTGAATAGAAATTATCAAAGCTCATTCAAGAGAAATAAACCATGTGATCTTTTACCCTGCAATCTCCCTGAAATTTCTTCTTAGTTGTCATAGTTTTTTAAGGGTTTGTTTTGTTCTGTTTGAGACAGAGTCTTGCTCTGTTGCCCAGGCTGGAGTACACAGTGGTGTGATCTTGGCTCACTGCAACATCCGCCCCCTGGGTTCAAGTGATTCTCCTGCCTCAGCCTCCCGAGCAGCTGGGACTACAAGTGCGCACCATCATGCCCAGCTAATTTTTGTATTTTTAGTAGAGAGGGGGCTTCATCATGTTGGCCAGGCTGGTCTCAAACTCCTGACCTCAAGTGATCCACCTGCCTCAGCCTCCCAAAGTGCTGGGATTACAGGCATGAGCCACCGTTCCTGGCCAAGATTTCTTAGGATTATGTCATTGGAAATACAAATAGGTTTACTTCTTCCTTTCCAATCTGTGTGCCTTTTACTTTATCTTCTTGTCTAATCACCCTAGCTAGAACATCCAGGACAGAGGTGAAGTGGTGAAGGCCGATACCCTTGCCTTGTTTCTGATCTTAGGTGGAAAGCATCCAGTCTTTCACCATTAGGTATGACATTATGTTTTGGGCTTTTTGAAGATGCCCTTTATCAGGTTGAGGAAGTTCCCTTCTTTTTCTTTTTTCTTTTTTTTTCCTGAGACAGTGTCTCACTTTGTCACCCAGGCGGAGTGCAGGTGTTTGATCACAGCTGACTGTAACCTCAACCTCCCTGGCTCAAGCAGTTCTCCCACCTCAGCCCCATGAGTAGCTGGAACCACAAGTGTATGTCACTACACCCAGAGAATTTTTTTTTTTTTTTTGAGACGGAGTCTCGCTCTGTCACCCGGGCTGGAGTGCAGTGGCCAGATCTCAGCTCACTGCAAGCTCCGCCTCCCGGGTTCAAGCAATTCTCCTGCCTCAGCCTCCCGAGTAGCTGGGACTACAGGCGCCAGCCACCTCGCCTGGCTAGCTTTTTGTATTTTTTAGTAGAGACGGGGTTTCACCGTGTTAGCCAGGATGATCTTGAACTCCTGACCTCGTGATCCGCCCGTCTCGGCCTCCCAAAGTGCTGGGATTACAGGCTTGAGCCACCGCGCCCGGCCGAATTTTTTTTTTGTTGTTAGATTTTTATTAGATATATTAACTGGCTTTTCACATTTTGTCAAATGCAAAAACCTCAATTACTTTTGTACTAGCCTAATACTTGTAGAGACAGGGGTCTCCCTGTGTTGCCCAGTCTGGCTTCAAACTCCTGAGATCAAGTGATCCTCCCATCTCGGTCTTCCAAAGTGTTGGGATTACAGGCATGAGCTACTGTACTACCTGTCCCCTTTCTATTTCTAATTTCTTGAGTGTTTTTTTATTACAAAAGTATTGGATTTTGTCAAATGCTTTTTCTGCATCTATTGTGATAATAGTGTGATTTTTGTTTTTCATCTTATTGATATATTAATTGGCTTTTGCTTTTGTTTTTGTTTAGAGACAGGGTCTTGCTCTGTCACCCAGGCTGGAGTGCAGTGGTGCAGTCATAGCTCACTGCAGCCTCCAACTCCTGGGCTCAAATGATCTTCTCGTCTTGCCCTCCCGAAGTGTTGGGATTATAGGCATGAGCCACCACACCTGGCCTATTAATTGTTTTTTTAATGTTAAATCAACCTTGCATTTTCTGGGATATCATAACATATAATTTTTTTCATGTTGTTGGATTCAGTTTGCTATTATGTTTTTAGAATTTTTGCATTCATATTCCTAAGAGATATTAGTCTATATTTTTTTTTCGTGTGACATCTTCGTCTATTTTTGCTATCAGAGTAAACTGCCTTCATAAAAAAAGAGTTTGGAAGTATTCCTTTGTCTTCTATCTTTTGGAAGAAATTTGTGAGGAACTGGTATTAATTTTCCTTTAAATGTCTGGTATAATTCAGCAGTGAAGCCCTCTGGGCCTGGACTTGTCTTTGTAAGTAGTCTTTTGATTACTAATTCAATATATTTGCTTGTTGTAGGTCCATTCAGATTTATTGAATATTTATGTATATTCAGTCTATTCTTCTTAAGTCAGTTTCCATAATTTGTGACTTTCTAAAAATGTGTCCATTTCATCTGCATTGTTTGCTAGGGCTGCCATAACAAAATATCACAGACTGGGTATTCCAAGGAACCAGCTTTTGGATTCACTGGTTTTCTCCATTGCTTTTCTATTCTGTTATGTTTCATTGATTTCCAATCTATTACTTCCTTCTCTTTGCTTATTATTGATTTAATTTCCTGCTTTTTTTTTTTTTTTTTGAGATACGGTCTGGCTTTGTTGCCCAGGCTAGAGTGCAGTGGCACGATCTCAGCTAACTGCAACCTCCCACCTCAGCCTCCTAAGTACGTGGGACTACAGGCATATGCCACCACACTTGGCTTATTTTTGTATTTTTTATATAGATGGGGTTTTGCCATGCTGCCCAGGCTGGTCTCAAACTGGAGCTCAAGAGATTTGTCCACATTGACCTCCCAAAGTGCTAGAATTGTGTGAGCCACCACACCTAGTCTTTGCTGTTCTTTTTCATGTGTCTTAGGGTAGAAGATTTGAGATTTTGTTTTGTTTTTTTTTTAAGAGATGAGGTTCTCCTCTGCCTTCCAGGCTGGGTTACAGTGGTTCGATCATAGCTCACTGCAGCCTCAAAATCCCTGGCTCGAGTGATACTTCCACCTCAGCCTCCCAAGTAGCTGACTACAGGTGTGTGCCACCACATTCAGGGACTTGTTTTTGTTTTTGTTTTTTGAGACAGAGTCTCACTCTATTGCCCAGGCTGGAGTGCAGTGCTACAATCTTGGCTCACTGCAACTTCCACATCCCAGGTTCAAGTGATTCTTGTGCCTCAGCCTCCCAAGTAGCTGGAATTACATGTTTGTGCCACCATGAGCAGCTAATTTTTGTATTTTTAGTAGAGACAAGGTTTTGCCATGTTGGCCAGGTTGGTCTTGAGATCCCGGCCTCAACAGATCTGCCTACCTTGGCATCCCAAATTGCTGGGATTATAGTCGTGAGCCACAGCGCCTGGCCCCAGTGACTTTTTTCTATAGAGACAGGGTCTTGCTATGTTGCCCAGGTTCGTCTTGAATTCTTGGCCTCAAGTGATCCTCTTGCCTTGGCTTCCCAGAGTGCTGGGATTACAAGTGTGAGCCACTGTGCCTGATCTGAGATCTTTTTTAGTATAGGTATTTAATACTATAACTTTTCCTCTAAGCACTGCTTTACCAACATCCCAAAAGTTTGGGGGTGTTCATTTTTAATTTTCATTTTCTCAAAGTATTTTCTGACTTTCCTTTTAATTTCCTCTTGGATCCATAGGTTATTTAGGAGTTTGTTGTTTAATTTTCACATATTTATGAGCGTACCAAGTATTTTCCTGCTATAGATTTCTAATTGTATTCCATTTTGGTCACAGAACATGCTTTAAATTACTTCTCTCCATTTAAATGCATTCAGGTTTCTTTTATGGCCTAGAATATCCTGAAGAACCATGTGGACTTGATAAGACATATATTCTGTTGTTGGACAGAGTGTTCTATAAACATCTATTAGGATAGTTGGATACAGTATTGTCCAACTCTATGTACTTATAGATATTCTGTGTAGTTGTTCTATCCATTATTGAAAGTGGGTGCAATGCTATTCACAATAGCAAAGACTTGGAAGCAACCCAAATGTCCATCTGTGACAGACTGGATTAAGAAAATGTGGCACATATACACCATGGAA
>NW_012114622.1:6604883-6610341 GCF_000951035.1 Colobus angolensis palliatus
AAAGTGGGTGCAATGAGCTATGATCATGCCACTGCACTCCAGCCTGGGCAATGCAGCAAGACCCTGTCTCTTAAAAAAAAAAAAAAGAAAGTGGGTACTGAAGTTTCCAACTAATGTTGTTGAACTGTCTATTTTTTCTTTTATTTTTGTCAGGTTTTTTTTTTTTCTTTTTGAGACAGAGTTTTGCTCTTGTTGCCCAGGCTGGAATGCAATGGCACAATCTCAGCTCATTGCAACCGCCACCTCCCAGGTGCAAGTGATTCTCCTACCTCAGCCTCCCGAGTAGCTGGGATTACAGGCACATACCACTACACCTGGCCAATTTTTTTTTTTTTTTTTTTTTAGAGAGACAGGATTTCACTATGTTGCCCAGTCTGGTCTGGAACTCCTGACATCAAGCAATCCTCCTGCCTTGGCCTCCCGAAGCACTGGGATTACAGCCATGAGCCACCATGCCCCGCTGACATTTTTTGGATTTAAAGTCTATTTTTTCTTATAGCAGTATAGCTACTCCAGCTTTCTTTTTAATACATTTATATTTTTAATCTGTCTCTAGTAGACAGAATATAGTTTGATCATATTTTTTATTTAGTTTGACCACCTCTATCTTTTTTTGGAATGTTGAATCCATTCACATTTAATGGTATTATTGATATATTTGCTTCTTCCTTTTTTTTGTTTTCCCTAAATCTCATGTCTTTTTTCCTTTATTCCTTGTTATTTTCTTTTACCTTAAGAAAATATTTTCTAATGTAGCATTGAAATTTCTTTCTTTATTTTTTCACTATAGTTTTTGTGTTTAGTGATTCCACTAGAGTTTGCCATATACATCTTATTAGAATCAGTTTCAGATTTATACAAGCTTTATTCTGGTGATATACAGAAATGTTACTGTTACATAGCTCTGTTCATTTTCCCCACTTTTGTAATACTACTGGCACATATATGTTACATCTCAATGTAACAAACCAACAATACATTATTATAATTATTACTTTACCATCCGTAGTCATTTCCTTAGCCCAGTGCAGCTTTGTTCACACATATCTCCTTTTGCTATTAATGGCAAATATAATTCATATATATTACATTTCTGCATGTTATAGGCCCAAGAATACATTATACACATATTCCACAATTGCTGTTTAAATCATTTAACAGAAGAAAGGGAAATATGCATTTATACTATCTTTTAAAATTATATAATTACTTTTACTGGTACTGTTTATTTTTGGGTGTGAATTTGAATTATCATCTGGGATCATTTGATGTCAGCCTGAAAAACTTCCTTTAGTATTTCTTGTAAGGCAAGTCTGCCAGCAACAATTTTTCTCAGTTTTTGTTTATGTGAGAAAGTACTTCACCTTCATTTTTGAAAGATGGCTTTTCTAGATACAGAATTCTCAGCTAACTTTTTTTTCTTGAGTACTTTGAATATATTATTGTCTCACTGCTTTCTGGCCTCAATTGTTTCTGTTGAGCATTCAGCTGTTAATCTTACTGAATTTTTCTTGGAAGTAACAAGTCATTTTCTCTTGCTGCTTTCAAGATTTTCTCCTCGTCGAAGACTTTCAGCGTATTTAATATGATGTATCTGTGGATCTCTTTTTATTTATCCTACTTGGAGTTAATTGAGCTTCCTAGTTGTGTAAGATTTTTATTTTAGGAAATAAAATTGATTTTATTTTATTAATTATCAATTAATTTGGGAAGTTTTCTCCCTTATTTTTTCAAATATGTCTTCTGTTCCTTTCTATTACATGTATGTTGCTGTGTTTAATAGTATCTGATATTTCTCTAAGGCTTTCTTCATTTTTTAAAATTCTTTTTTCTCTGTTTTTCTTCATGCTGCATAATCACTATTAATCTATCTTCAAGTTCACTTATTCATTCTTCTATCAGCTCAAATGTCTTGGTGAGCCCCTCTTGTGAGGTTTTATTTCCTTTCAATTATTGTATTTTTCAATTTCAGAATTTCCATTTGGTTCTTTTAAAATAATTTCTATCTCCTTGTTAATATTCTTTATTTGAAGAAACACTGTCATTATACCTTCCTTTGCTTCTTTAACCATGGCTTCCTTTAGTTCGATGACTATATTTGAAGTCTTCTTCTGATAAATCTGACATTGAGTCATTCTCATAGACAACTTCCGTTGCCGGCTTTTCCTCAAGGCATGAGTCATACTATTCTTTTTGCTGTTGTTGTTGTTTCTGCATTCTTCAAAAGTTTTCATTAGAAATGACATGTTTTAGATATTATTGTAACTATATGTATAGTAGCTATATATATATTACTGTAGCCATATATACGTGTTGTACACACATATGTTAGATATATGTACCTACGTATGTGTGTGTGTATGCATATATATGTTATAACTCTGGGTACTGTCATTCTTACTGGATTATTTGTTTATCACTGGCTGGGTTATTTAGTGCAGTCCTCTCTGCCCTTCCCTCCAGTATTGAGCCTCTGGAGCGGCTCCTCAGGGAAGTGCAGTTTTGGGTATGTCCACAGTCACTGTAGGATGACAGCTGCTTCGGCAGGTCTCTCTGCCTCTCTTCCACTGACTACATCTGGATGTTAACTCCACTAATTACTGTCTAATTGCTCCATCAGTTTCAACAATGGGTTGGGGCATAAACTGTTCTATAAATTAATCCAATCAAGGCTCATTTGAAGAAATAGTTTCTGAGGAATACTTTCAATGTTTGATATTTGTTCTGACCCCAAGAGGGCATCTCCCAGCTCTCTTCTTGTTCTCATCTAAAAACTAGGCAGTCCACAGTTTAGACTGTATCTTAAATCTCTTTCCAATTGCCTTTCACCACAACCTGCACTGTTCTCATGAATGCCCTAGCCTTGATCTTCTCCATGCTCTGTTGCAAATGAAGACAGTTCCATTCTGAAAAGATTGGTAGTAATCATTCTTATGAGCTGCCTGAGCCCAGGCTCTGGAATCAGGTGTGGGGATCATAGCAAACTTCTCACTGAGTGACATCCCTCTTCTAGGGTCTAGGTGCTAGTTGAAGGGAGGAGGAAGTAGCAAGGGTCCTCTAAGTTTTCCTCTCCTGTCATGGAACCACTGCTTTACAAGCCAGAGCAAAGAGGATCACGGAACCCAATATTCGCAATATATTACACTCAAGAGTAGAGCCTCTGTTACATGAGTGGGAGCTCAGCAGAAGAAGGGAGCGCCTACCTCTCAACTCTGCTTACCTAGGACTTTGCCTCACAACAGGTAGTTGGAGGCTGAATGAGAAATGTTGATAATCTGCTCTTCCCAGGAATAAAGTTATCCCAGTAGGAGCTTGCGGGGCAATGAGTCCTGTGTTCCTGGATGCAGTAGTCTCCCTTGTAGAGTAGAGTAGAATAGAGTAGAATCCCTGCCTTGCTGAGTTGGGTGGAGGGGGAAAGGAGCAGTCTAGTTCAATACAAACTCTCACCTTTCTCACCCAATTTTCGGACATTTTCTTTTGTTTTTCTTTGCAAGGCAGGGTCTCACTCTGCTGCCCAGCCTGGAGTGCAGTGGTGCGATCACAGCTCACTGCAGCCTCAACTTCCTGGGCTTAAGTGATCTTCCCAACTCAGTCCCACAAATAGCTGGGACTACAGGCATACACCACCACGCCTGGCTAACTTTTTATTTTTTTTATTTTTTGTAGAGACAAGGTCTCCTTGTGTTGCCCAGGCTGGTGTTGAACTCCTGGGCTCAAGCGATTCTCAGCCTCCCAAAGTCCTGGGATTATAGGCATGAGCCACCATGCCTGGCCCAGACATTTTCTTGAATAGATGTTTCTTTACTTGTTGTTTGTCCTTAGGACTATTTCCAGAAGCTTTAAGTAGTTGTCATTTAGAAATAACTTTTGGAACATAGTAGCACATTCCTGAGGTCCCAGCTATTCAGGAGGCTGAGGCAGAAGGATCACATGAACCCATGAGGTCGAGGCTGCAGTGAGCCACAATTGTGTCACTGCACTCCAGGTTGGGCAACAGAGGAAGACCCTATCTCAAATAAATAAATAATAAAAATAATTTTTGCCAGTTCCACCGAAGAGTGGGCCAGTGGAGCTCCACTCAGTGTCATGATGAAACTCAATCTCCAGCTGCTATGGTTTTAAAATGTATGTTATTATGTAAAAAATGAAATGGTCTATATTTTATATAACTGTAAGGGTCTTTGCACCATGTCTGTATGTGATAAAAATAATATCTAATACATATATAAATAATTAAATTAATATAAATAATATAGTTTCTATACGTAATGAAAAGAATAATTAAAATTTATATTATGTTTTTGGTAGCATTATACATAAAATGGCAGAAAATACATTTTTTCTTTTACTTTTTATTGTCCCTTGGTCCTTCTTTTCAGTTCTATTTTTTTCTTGTTACATGTAGTATTTATAAATATTAAACTTAATAGAAACAGAGTCTGCTTTTATTTTAAATTGGAAAACAGCTGGGCCCAGGGGCTCATGCCTGTAATGCCAACACTTTGGGAGGCCGAGGCAGGTGGATCACCTTTGGTCAGGAGTTCAAGATCAGTCTGGAAAACATGGAGAAACCCTGTCTCTATTAAAAATACAAAACTTAGCCGGGCATGGTGGTGCGCACACTGGTAATCCCAGCTACTTGGAAGCTGAGACATGAGGATCACTTTGACCCAGGAGGCGGAGGTTGCAGTGAGCTGAGATCAAACCACTGCACTCCACCCTGGGCAACAGAGCAAGACTCTGCCTCAAAAAAAAAAAAAATCAGAAAACAACAGAACCTCCTTACTTTGATTGGAAATTAAGCATTAGTTGGCATGATTAGGTTTTCATTTTACATTGAGACTACAGAAAACTGATTTACTAACTACATTGCATCCACTTCTTTAAAAAAAGATTTTGTCATTGGGTTGAAAACTGCCTGTTCTGAACTTTGCAGTCACAAGTTGACAACCCACTCACTGTTTATATAGTTATATATGCTATTAATGTTTATGCCCTAAGTGTTGTGTATATGTGTTTATTTAAGAAAGTAGATGATCAGCTAAGTCAGTGTAATTTACTATTTCTTCATTGTCTATAAACACATTAGCTCTCAAATTAGTCATAACAATTTTATTTTTTTGCTAACTGGAAAGTCTATTTATAACTCACCACCTAGTGTATCAAGTACCCACTATGTATGAAGTGCTTTGCTTTTGAGACGCAGCAATAAAAACTAAGATGAAGATATGCCAAGACTGATTATTAACCGGCAGTGGAAGTGTAAATTATTTATTCTGGATACTAAGGCCATCTTTTCCTCCAGGTAAAAGAGGCCACCATCCCGGGCCCTCTTAGTAACTGGGGATCGAAGATACAACAGAAAGGAGCACATACTATATGCTAAACAATTAGTCTGATAAACATACCTTGATAATTATATAATGTGTAATTATAATTATATAATTTAATCATATAA
>NW_012114622.1:6611006-6658961 GCF_000951035.1 Colobus angolensis palliatus
AATATAATCTTAACAAAATAAAGAGGATCAAAATTTTGCAAAAAATAATTACGTCCCAAAGTCATCTCTCATCACCATACTAAGCACGTATTTCAAAGTTTTCACTATACGTTGTTATGATACGCTTTTAAGACAAGAGTCTCATAAATTACTGTTTTTTATTAAGACATAATTCATATATCATAAAATTCACCTTTAAAGTATACAATTCAGGCCCAGCATGGTGACTCAAGCCTGTAATCTCAGCACTTTGGGAGGATGAGGCAGGCAGATTGCTTGAGGCCAGGAGTTCCAGATCAGCCTGGGCAACATGGTAAAACTCTGCCTCTACAAAAAATACAAAAATTCGCTGGGCATGGTGGACTGTGCCTGTAGTCCTGCTACTTGGGAAGCTAAGCTAATTGCTTGAGTTCGGGAGGTTGAGGCTGCAATGAGCCGTGATCGTGCCACTGCACCCCAGCCTGGGTGACAAAGAGAGATCTTATCTCAAAAAATAAAATAAAATAAAGCATACAATTAAGTTGTTTTTAGCAAGATTATGCAACCATCACCACTATCTAATTCCAGAACATTTGCATGATCCCCAAAAGAAATCCCATATCCATTAGTAGTTATTACTCATTTCCCTCTCCCTCCAGTCTACTTTCTATCTTTATGGATTTGTCTATTGCAGACATTTCATATAAATGGAATCACATAATACGTATTGTCTTTTAGGTCTGGTTTCTTTTACTTAACATAATATTTTCAGAATTCACCTATGTTATAGCTGTATCAGTACTTCATTTCTTTCTCTGGCTAAATAATATTCCATTGTATAGATATATCACATTTTGTTTATCCATTCATCAGTTCATGAACATCTGGGTTGCTTCTACCTTTTAGCTATTATAAATAATGCTGCTAAGAACAATTGTGCATCATCAGGTTCTGGTCGACCCACTAGTTCAATTCTCTTGAATATATACCTTGGCCTAGAATTGCTGAGTCATATACTAACTGTGTTTAACTTTTTGAGGAACTGCCAAACTGTTTTCCAAAGTGACTACGCTATTTTACATTCCCACCATCAATGTATGAGGGTTCTTATTTCTCCACATTTGCCCAACAAGTATTATTTCAAAATATATTTTAAGTTAGCTTTTTTTTTTGGCCATGCGTGGTGGCTCATGCCTGTAATCCCAGCGCTTTGGGAGGCTGAGGTAGGTGGATCACCTGAGATCAGGAGTTCGAGATCAGCCTGACCAACATGGTGAAACCCTGTCTCTACTAAAAATATAAAAATTGGCTGGGTATGGTGGTGTGTGCCTGTAATTGCAGCTACTTGGGAGGCTGAGGCAGGAACCTGGTAAGCAGAGGTTGCAGTGAGCCGAGATTGTGCCATTGGACTCCAGCCTGAGTGACACAGTGAGACTCCATCTTAAAAAAAAAAAAAAAAAAAAAGTTAGGTTTTTTTTGTTGTTTTTTGTTTGTTTGTTTGTTTGTTTGTTTTTGAGATGAAGTCTCTCTCTCTGTCCCCCAGGCTGGAGAGCAGTGGCATGATCCTGGCTCACTGCAACCTCCACCTCCCAGGTTCAAGTGATTCTCCTGCCTCAGCCTCCTAAGTAGCTGGGATTACAGGCATCAGCCACCAAGTCTGGCTAAATTTTGTATTTTTAGTAGTGACAGCATTTCACCATGTTGGCCAGACTGGTCTCAAACTCCTGACCTCAAGTGATCCACCCACCTTAGCCTCCCAAAGTGCTGGGATTACAAGCACCAGCAACTGCACCCAGACATTAGCTTATTTTTCTAAACACGAGGAGAAATATTAGTTCAATATCCTGTAAATCAGGGGTCCCCAATCCCCAGGCCGTGAACCGGTACCAGTCTATGGCCTGTTAGCAACCAGGCCACACAGCACAAGGTGAGCAGCTGGCAAGCAAGTGAAACTTCATCTATATTTACAGCCACTCCCCATTGCTCACATTACTGCCTGAGCTCCACCTCCTGTCAGATCTCATAGGAGTCTCATAGGAGCAGAACCCTGTTGTGAACTGCGCATACAAGGGATCTAGAATCTTATGCTCCTTATGAGAATCTAACTAATGCCTGATGATCTGAGGTAGAATAGTTTCATGCCAAAACCATCACCCCTTCTCCTGGTCCGTGGAAAGACTGTCTTCCATGAAACTGGTCCCTGTTGCCAAAAAGGCTGGGGACTGCCGCTGTAAATGATAGCAGGACCCCCGATGAATTTCTATTAAATCATCTGCTAAATACCAGAAGTAATGACCTATCAAAATTGCAGTCTGTTCAAAATGTAGCAGGACGAGCTGCAGACAAAACCCCTCAGACACCAAGTTAAAGAAGGAAGGGCTTTATTTGGCCAGGAGCGTCAGCAAGACTCACGCCTCAAAAAACCGAGCTCCCAGGGTGAGCAATTCCTGTCCCTTTTAAGGGCTTACAACTCTAAGGGGGTCTGCATGAGAGGGTCATGATTGATTGAGCAAGCAGTGGGTACGTGACTGGGGGCTGCATGCACCGGTAATCAGAACGGAACAGAACAGGACAGGGATTTTCACAATGATTTTCCATACACTGTCTGAAATCTGTAGATAACACAAGCAGTTAGGTCAGGGATTGATTTTTAATTACCAGGCTCAGGGTGTGGTGCTGTGCTATCTGTCTGTGGATTCCATTTCTGCTTTTTAGTTTTTACTTCTTCTTTCTTTGGAAGAAGAAATTGGGCATAAGACTATGTGAGGGGTGGTCTCCTCCCTTAAAAACACATTACAATGCCATAGTAATTAAAACAGTGTGGTGCTGACATAAAGACAAATGCACAGACCAATGGAACAAGATAGAATGCCCAGAAATAATCCTTCATGTATATGGTCAACTGGTTTTTCTTCTGTTCTTCTGCACAAATGATTTTTGACAAGAGTGCCACAACCACACTATATGGAAAGGACAGTGTCTTCAACAAATGGTACTGATAGAACAATATCCACCCATGAAAGTTTGAAGTTGGAACCTCACCTTACACTATATAAGATATTTTATCTCAAAATGGATTAAATACCTAAATATAAGACCTAAAACTATAAAACTCTTAGAAGAAGAAAATATAGGAGGAAAGTTTCATGACACTGTACTTGGCAATGATTTCTTAGATATGACACCAAAGGCACAGGCAATGAAAGTGAAAGTAGATACGTGGGACAACATCAAACTTAAAAACTTCTGCATACCAAAGGAAAGAACAAAATGCAAGGCAACCTACAGAATTAAAGAAAATAATTACAAATTATATATCTAATAAAAGGTTAATATCCAGAATACATAAAGAACTCCTACAACTCAAAAACAAAAAAAACAAGTAGCCCATTTAAAAAATGAGCAAAGCACCTGAACACGTATTTCTCTGAAAAAGATATATAAATACAAACAAGCATATGGATTAATGCTTATCATCACCAACCATTAAAGAAATGCAATTCAAAATCACAAGATATCACCTCACACCCATTAGGATGGCCACAGGAAGGGAAGGGATGGGACAGGGAGGAGAGGGGAGGGGAGGGGAGGGGAGGGAGTGGTGACTGATGTCTGTAATTCCAGCATTTTGGGAGGCCGACGTGGGAGGATCACTTGAGCCCAAGAATTTGAGATCAGCCTGGGAAACACAGTGAGACTCTATATATTTTTTAAATATTGTATAAAGAAAAAGAAAATAAGTGTTGGTGAGTATGGAAAAACTGGAACACTTGTGCATTGCTGGTGGCAATGTAAAATGATTCAGTCACCATGAAAAACAGTAAGGATATTCCTCAAAAAACTAAACGTAGAATTACCTTATGATCCAGCAATCTCACTTCTGGGTATATATCCAAAAGATATGAAAACAGGGTCTAGAGATATTTGCATACCCATATTAATTACATTATTCACAATTACAAAAATGCCTAAATGCCCATTGACAGATGAACAAAGAAAATACAGTGTATCTATACAATGGAATATTATTCAGACTTATAAATCCAAGGAAATCTCGCCATATATTACAACCTGGATGAACCTTGAGGACATTATGCTAAGTGAAATAAGCCAGTAACATAAAGATAAATACTGTATTATTCTACTTATAGGAGATATATAGAATAGTCAAAATCATGGAAACAGAATTGTGATTCCTAGAGGTTGGGAGAGGGGAAAAAAGGAGCTGTGGAATAGATACAGACTTTCAGTTTTGCAAGATAAAAAGGTTCTAGAGATCTGCTACACAAGAAAATGAAAAATAGTTAACATCACTGAACTGTATGCTTAAAATAGTTAAACAGCCAGCCTGGGCAACATAGGGAGACTCTCGTCTCTACAGAAAAAAATAAAAAAACTAGCCCAGCATGTTGGTACATGCCTGTTGTGGTCTACGCTACTTGAGAGGCTGAGGAGGGAGAATCACTTGGGCCCAGGAGTTTGAGGCTGCAGTGAGCCATGATCATGCAGTTTCTCTCCAGCCTGGTGACAGAGCGAGCCCCTGTCTCAAAAAAAAAAAAAAAAAAAAAAAGATTAAGAGGGTAAAGTCTGTACTATGTGTTTTTTACCAAAATTAATGGCTATCAGTTACAAAAGTTCTTGAGTTTGATATACTGATAAATCAAATTATTTGGAAATTTCCTCTAATTCTTTGACCTTGATTTTAAAAGTGAGGATACCCTCCCTATCCACAGTTGACTGAGCTGGAAATAATAGAAATCATTTTTGATACTTTCCTTCTCTGACCACATCTAATCATCCACCTAGTTCTATACATTCACTGAGCACCATATACATCAATTAATAGGTGCAGAAGAAATATGCATAGAAGAAAGGAAGAAATCTGTTCAACTTTCCCTTCCCCACCCCCATCTGATTTCCCTTCAGTACAAATTAATAGTACTTTTTAGACCAAGTCCTCATCACCTGTCTCTTTCATGCTTCGCTGATCTCCTTGCCCCCAGATTCTTCTTCTTTTTTTTTTTTTTTTGTTTTAAGACAGGGTCTCACTCTGTCACCCAGGCTGGAGTGCAATGGCACGATCTCGGTTCATTGCAACCTCCACCTCCTGGTTCAAGCAATTCTCCTGCCTCAGCCTCCCGAGCAGCTGAGACTACAGGCACACGCCACCACGCCCAGCTAATTTTTGTATTTTTAGAAGAGATGGGGTTTCACCATATTGGCCAGGCTGGCCTTGAACTCCTGACCTTGTGATCTGCCCGCCTGGGCCTCCCAAAATGCTGGGATTACAGGTGTGAGCCACTGCACCTGGCTTGCTCCCAGATTCTTAATCCTCCATACTAATCTGCACACTGTCACCAAAATTTGTCTCCTTGATTACCAGACCAGTCATGATGTGGCCTATCTTATATTTCTCACCTAGTTTCCCAATAGATCTCCCATCTCTATAATTATAGACACAACTCTGAAGCTACACAAGTTTTTTTCTTTGTTTTTGCTGAGCACACCATTTTAAGCATGCTTTCATGCTTTTATTGACCATATTCCTTCTGCCTACCAAGAAGTCTTCCTCCTCCCCTTCCTCTTCTATCCAGTAAACATCCTTTAACATTCGAGTTTAACATAGCTCCATAGAGAAGACTACTATTTTCCCTCAGACAGTCTGAGAAACTCCTCCTGTGATCCCAAAGAATTCTGAGTGTCCTGTATTATATCACTTCTCGCATGACCATGGAATTGTTTTTAGACATCTAAGCTGTTCCCACCAGATGGAAATTGAAAACAGGTAATAGTGTCCTATTTCTCTTTTTACACCTCAATCCTAGCACACTGTTAAGTATATGTTAGTTGCCTGATGTTTATTTATTTTTAACCTATCCATGTCTTTGAATCTAACCTGTATCTTTTGCAGACAGTATATTGTTGGATCATGCTTTTTTTAAAGTCATTCTGCCAATCTCTGTCTTTTGAGTAGAGTTTTTAATCCATTCATGTTTAATGTCATTATAATAAAGTGGGGTTTCTTTCTGACATTTTGCTATTTGTTTTCTAAAGGTTTATGTCTTTTTTTCTTTTTCCATTTTCCATTATTGCTTTTTTTGTGCTAAATAGATTTGCTAGCGTACCATCTTAATTCCCTGAGTTTTATGTTTGTTTTTGTTTGTTTTTGAGACAGGGTCTCAATCTGTCACCCAGGCTGGAGTGCAGTGGCCCAATCATAGCTGACTGCAGCCTCAAACTCTTGGGCTCAGACGATTCTGCTCCCTCAGCAGCCTCCCAAGTAGCTAGGACTACAGGCACATGTTAACATGTCCAGCCATTTTTTATTTTTATTTTTATTTTGTAGAGATAAGGTCTCAACTGTTGCTTAGACTGGTCACAAACACCTGGTCTCAAGCAATCCTCCTGCCTTAGCCTCCCAAAGCATTGATATAACAGGTGTGAGTCACTATGCCTGACTCCCTGGGGCTTTTCACTATATATTTATTAGAATTATTTTCTTAGTGGTTTCTCTGTAGATGATAATTAACATCTTAACTTAAAACAGCCTAGTTCAGATTAATGCCAATTTCATTTAAGTAATATATAAAAACATTTATCCAACATAGTTTCACTTTGTTCCCTTCCCCTTCCTTTGTGCTATTGTTATATAAAATCTATTTTTATATATTGAAAGCCCATCAACTCAGATCAGCAGTTTTAAAACTACTGACTATTGCTTTATGCAACAAGATCAACACAGTTTTATAATTACTGACTATTGCTTTATGCAATTGTTCTTGTTTTTAGAGACAGGATCTTGCTATGTTCCCCAGGCTGGTCTTAAACTCTGGGGCTCAAGCAATTCTCCCACCTCAGTATCCTGAGGAGTTAGGACTGTAGACACACACCACCAGAACAAGCTTAGTACTGAGTTTTTAAAAATGTGTTGATTCATGTTTTTCATCAAATTGCGGTGAATTTTGTCTTTGTTTTGTGCTGCTATAATAAAATACCACAGACTGGGTAGCTTATAAACAACAGAAATTTACTTCTTATAGTTCTGGAGACTGGGAAGTCCAAGATCAAGGTACCTGTATTTGGTGGCTGTTGAGAGCCTTCTTGCTATGCCTCAGCATGAAAGAAGGTGGAGGGCAAGCTGATATGAACAATGTGTCTTTACATAGCAAAAGAATGAAAGAAAGTAAACCTATTCCCACAAACCCTTTTTATAGTGGCATTAACCCATTCATGAGGCCAGAGACCTCATGATCTAAATACCTCCCATTAAGCCCCCACTCCCAACATTGTTGCATTGGGAATTAAGTTTCCAACACATACATTTTGGGGAAAATATTCAGACCATAGCATTCTAGTCATGATTTCTTCAAATATTCTTTTAACTCCTTTCGCTCTCTACTCTCTCTCTCTGGCCACCCCATTAAGGGCATCTTCATACACCTGATGATGTCCCACTGGTCTCTCAGCCTCTGCTCATTTTCTTCTTTCTTTTTCTTTCTATTCCTCATACTGGATAATTTCAATCTATCTTCAGGTATGCTGATTTTTACTTTTTCCAGCTCAAATATGCTGTTGAGTCCCTCTCGTGAATTTTTCACTTGAGTTATTATGCTTTTAAACTCTCTCTTTTTTTTTTTTTCGAGATAGAGTCTTGCTCTGTTGCCTAGGCTGGAGTACAGTGGCGTGGTCTCGGCTCACTGCAGCCTCTGCCCCCTGGGTTCACCTGATTCTCATGCCACAGCCTCCTGAGTGGCTGGGATTACAGGCATGCGTCACCACGCCTGGCTACTTTTTGTATTTTCAGTAGAGACAGGGTTTTGCCATGTTGGTCAGGCTGGTCTCAAACTCCTGACCTCAAGTGATCCACCCGCCTTGGCCTCCCAAAGTGCTGGGACTACAGGCGTGAGCCACAGCACCCGGTCCCAACTCTATTTTATAATTTCTGTTTCTTGATATCCCATATTATGTAAGACATTATTCTCATACATTCCTTTAATTCTTTAAACATCTTTTTGTCTGATTCCATGAATATATTTGTAATGGGTGAATTGAAGTCTTTGGGCTTCCTCAGGGTCAGTTTCTACCAACAATTTTTATCCTGTACATTTGTTTTCCTTTCTTATTTCTTTGCATGTCTTAATTTTTTGTTGATAATTAAATATTTTAAGCACTATAATGTGGTAAATCTGGATATATACTCACCCCAAGCCAGGTTTTGCTGTAGTTTGTGTTTGTTCTGGTTGCTGCTATTTGTTTAGTAACTTTCCTGGTATAATTCTGTAAAGTTTATAGTATTTACCATGTGTGGCCACTGAAGGCTCTGCTCATTTAGCTTAGTGACCAGCTAATGATTGCACAGACATTTCCTTAAATGCTTTGAACCAATGAGTCTTCTGCCCTTTACCAAGGATCTCTATGTGTGTTTGGGCACGCTATCAATGCTTTGCAATTTATAACTCTGCCTTCATCTTCACTTCCTGCTTGTGCAGCACCTACAAGTCAGTCAGAGGTGAGAGATTAGAACCTTCTCAGGTTTTTTTCTGGACATGTGTACAGTGTGCAAATGCACATGGCCTTCTATATCTCTAGAATATTCCAGTTTTTCCTGTTGTTGTTATTCTTGTTGTTGAGACAGGGTCTCACTCCTATTGCCCAGGCTAGAGTGCAGTAGGTGCAACTTCGGCTCACTGCAGCCTCAATCTCCAGGGTTCAAGTGATTCTCCCATCTCACCTTCCCAGGTAGCTGGGACTACAGGTGTGTACTACTACAGCTATTTTTTTGTATTTTTAGTACAGATGGAGTTCCGCCATGTTACTCAGGCTGTCTCAAATTCCTGGGTTCAAGCGATCCTCCCACTTGATCCCCCAAAGTGCTGTGATTACAGGTGTGAGCCACAGAGGTGTTTTTTTTTTTTTATGTCCAACTTTTATTTTAAGTTCAGGGGTACATGTACAGTATGTACAGGTTTGTTAGGTAAACGTGTGCTGTGCTGGTTTGTGCAAAGATCATCCCATCACCTGGGTATTAAGCCCAGCAACCAGTAGGTATTCTTCCTGATGCTCTCCCTCCTTTCACCACCCAACCTCCAACAAGCCCCAGTGAGTGTTGTTTGCCCCCCATGTGTCCGTGTGTCCTCATCATTCAGCTCCCACTTATAAGTGAAAATGTGGTATTTGGTTTTGTGTTCCTGTGTTCATTTGCTGAGGATAAAGGCTTCCAGCTCCATCCATGTCACTTCAAAGGACGTGATCTTGTTCCTTTATTTGGTTGCAAAGTATTCCATGGTGTATATGTACCACGTTTTCTTTATTCAGTCTCACTGATGGGCATTTAGGTTGATTTCATGTCTTTGCCATTGTGAATAGTACTGCAATGAACATACACATCCACGTATCTTTATATTAGAATGATTCATACTCCTTTGGGTATATACCCAGTAATGAATTGCTGGGTCAAATGGTATCTCTACCTGCAGGTCTTTGAGGAATTGCCACACTGTCTTCCATAATGGTTGAATCGATTTATGCTCCCACCAACAGTGTAAAAGTGTTCCTTTTCTCCACAACCTCACCAGCATCTGTTGTTTTTTCTTTTTACTTTCTAATAGTAGCCATTCTGACTGGTGTGAGATGGTATCTCATTATGGCTTTGATGAACATTTCCCTAATAAGTAGCAATATTCAGCTTTTTTTCATATGTTCGTTGGATACATGTTATGTCCTCTTGAGAAGTGTCTGTTCATGTCTTTTGCCAACTTTTTAATGGGGTTGTTTGTTTTTCCTTGTAAATTCGTTTAAGTTCCTTATAGATGCTGGATATTAGACCTTTGTCAGATGGATAGATTGCAAAAACTTTCTCCCATCCTGCAGGCTGTTTACTCTGTTGGTGGTTTCTTTTGCTGTGCAGAAGCTCTTTAGTTTAATTAGATTTCATTTGTCAATTTTTGCTTTTGTTGCAATTGCTTTTGGCATCTTCATCATGAAATCTTTGCCCATGCCATCTCCTGAATGGCACATTGCCTAGGTTTTCTTCTAAGGTTTTTATAGTTTTTGATTTTTCATTTAGGTCCTTAATCCATCTGGAGCTGATTTTTGTAATGTGGTGTAAGGAAGGGGTCAAGTTTCAGTTTTCTGCATATGGCTAGCCAGTTCTCCCAGCACCATTTATTAAGTAGGGAATCTTCTCCTCGTTGCTCGTTTTTGTCAGGTTTGTCGAAGATCAGGTGGTTGTAGGGGCATGGTCTTATTTCTGGGTTCTCTATTCTGCTCTATTGGTCTATGTATCTGTTCTTGTACCAGTACCATGTTGTTTTGGCTACTGTAGCCCTGTAGTATAGTTTGAAGTTGGGTAATGTGATGCCTCTAGCTTTGTTCTTTTTGCTCAGGATTTCCTTGGCTATTTGGGCTCTTTTTTGGTTCCATACAAATTTTAAAATAGTTTTTTTTCTTATTCTGTGAACAATGTTAATGGTAGTTTAATGGGAATAGCATTGAATCTATAAATTGCTTTCAGCAGTATGGCCATATTCATGTTATTAATTCTTCCTATCCATGAGTGTGGAACGTTTTTCCATTTGTTTGTGTCATCTCTGATTTATTTGAGCAGTGGTTTGTAGCTCTCCTTGAAGAGGTCCTTCACTTCTCTTGTTATCTGTATTCCTAGGTATTTTTTTTTTCTTTTTGTGACAATTGTGAATGGCAGTTCATTTGTGATTTGGCTCTCGGCTTACCTGTTGTTACTGTATAGGAATGCCAGCAATTTTTGCATATTGATTTTGTATCCCGAGACTCTGCTTTAGTTGCTTATCAGCTTAAAAAGCTTTTGGGATGAGAGGATGGGGTTTTCTAGACATAGGATCACATCATCTGCAAACAAATTAGTTTGACTTCCTCTCTTCCTATTTGAATATCCTTTACTTCTTTCTCTTGCCTGATTGCTCTGACCAGAACTTCCAACACTACATTGAAGGGAGTGGTGAGAGAGGGCATCCTTATCTTGTACCAGTTTTCATCAGCACAATATTGACTGTGGGTTTGTCATATATGGCTTTTATTATTTTGAGGCCTGTTTCTTCAATACCTAGTTTATTGAGAGTTTTTAACAAGAAGGGATGTTGAATTTTATCGAAGGCCTTTTCTGCATCTATTAAGATAATCTTGTGGGTTTTGTCTTTAGTTCTGCTTCTGTGATCAATCACATTTATTGATTTGCATATGTTAAACCAACCTTGCATCCCGGGGATGAAGCCTACTTGATCATGGTGGATAAGTTTTTTGATATGTTGCTGGATTCAGTTTGCCAGTATTTTGTTGAGAATTTCTGCTTCAATGTTCATCAAGAATATTGGCCTGGAGTTTTCCTTTTTTGTTGCAACTCTGCCAGGTTTTGGGATCAGGATGATGCTGATCCCATAGAATGAGTTAGGAAGGAGTCCCTCCTTTTCAATTTTTTGGAATAGTTTCAGTAGAAATAGTACCAGCTCTTCTTTGTGCCTCTGGTAGAATTCAGCTGTGAATCCATCTGGTCCTGGGCTTTTTTGGTTGGTAGATTACTTATTCACTGCCTCAATTTCAGAACTCATTATTGGTCTATTCAATGATTGAATTTCTTTGTGGTTCAGCCTTGGAAGGGTGTGTCTAGGAATTTATCCATTTCTTCTAGATTTCCTAGTTTATGTGCATGGAGGTGTTTATAGTGTTCTCTGATGGTTGTTCATATTTCTGTGGGGTCAGTGATGATATTCCCCTCATCATTTCTGATTGTGTTTATTTGAATCTTCTCTCTTTTCTTTTTCTTTTTTTTTTTTTTTTCTGAGACGGAGTCTCACTCTGTTGCCAGGCTGGAGTGCAGTGGCACGACCTTGGCTCACTGCAACCTCCGCCTCCTGGGTTCAAGCAATTCTCCTGCCTCAACCTCCCAAGTAGCTGGGACTACAGGCGAGCACAACCATGCCCAGCTAATTTTTGTACTTTAAGTATTGGAGACGGGGTTTCACCATGCTGGCCAGAATGGTCTCGATCTTGACCTTGTGATCTGCCCACCTCAGCCTCCCAAAGTGCCGGGAGTCACCGCGCCCTGTGAGTCACCGTGCCTGGCCCTCTCTTTTCTTCTTTATTAGCCTAGCTAGCCGTCTATCTATTTTATTACTTTCTTCAGAAAAACAGCTCCCGGATTTTTTTTATTATTCAAAGGGTTTTCCATGTCTCTATCTCCTTCAGTTCAGCTCTCATCTTGGTTATTTCTTGTCTTCTGCTAGCTCTGTGGTTTGTTTGCTCTTGGTCCTCTAGTTCTTTTAGTTGTGATGTTGTGTTGTTCACTTGAGATCTTTCTAGCTTTTTGATGTGGGCATTTAGTGCTATATATTTTCCTCTTAACACTGCTTTAGCTGTGTTCCAGAGATTCTGGTTCATTGTTTCTTTGTTCTTATTAGTTTCAAAATTTCTGCCTTAATTTCATTATTTACCCCAAAGTTATTCATGAGCAGGTTGTTCAATTTCCATGCACTTGTGTAGTTTTGAGTGAATTTCTTAATTGTGAGTTCCAATTTGATTGAGTGGTGGTCTGAGAGACTATTATGATTTCAGTTATTTTGCATTTGCTGAGGGTTGTTTTGCTTCCAATTATGTGATCAATTTTAGAGTAAGTGCCATGTACCAATAAGAAGAATGTATATTCTGCTGTTTTTGGGTGGAGAGTTCTGTGGATATCTATCAGGTCCACTTGATCCAGAGCTGAGTTCAGGTCCTGAATATCCCTGTTAGTTTTCTGTCTTGATAATCTGTTTAATATTGTCAGGCAGCTTTGTTAAAGTCTCCCTCTATTATTGTGTATGAGTCTAATCCTTGAAGGTTTCTAAGAACTTGCTTTATGAATCTGGGTGCTCCTATATCAAGTGCACATATATTTAGGATAGTTACTCTTTTGTTGAATTGAACTCTTTTCCATTATGTAATGCCCTTCTTTGTCTTTTTTTTACCTTTGTTGATTCAGAGTCTGTTTTGTCAGAAACTAGGATTATACTTCCACTTTTTCTGTTTTCCATTTGCTTGGTAAATTTTCCTCCATCCCTTTATTTTGAGCCTATGTATGTCTTTGCATGTGAGATGGGTGTCTTGAAGACAGCATACTGACGGGTCTTGGTTCTTTTTTTCTTTTCTGTGTTGCCAGGGCTGGAGTGCAATGGTGCTATTTCAGCTCACTGCAAGCTCTGCCTCCCGGGTTCAGGCCATTCTCCTGCCTCAGCCTCCCAGGTAGCTGGGACTACAGGTGCCTGCTACCATGCCCAGTTAACTTTTTTTTTGGATTTTTAGTAGAGACAGGGTTTCACCATGTTAGCCAGGATGGTCTCGATCTCCTGACCTCATGAATTGCCCATCTCAGTGTCCCAAAGTGCTGGGATTACAGGCATGAGCCACCATGCCCGGCCAGGTCTTGGTTCTTTATCTAGCTTGCCACTCTGTGTCTTTTTTTTTTTTTTTGATATGGAGTCTCGCTCTGTCACCCAGGCTGGAGTGCAGTGGTGTGATCTCAGCTCACTGCAACCTCTGCCTCCTGGGTTCAAGTGATTCCCCTGCTGCAGCCTCCCGAGTAGCTGGGACTACAGGTGCGCACCACCATGCCCAGCTAACCACTCTGTGTCTTTTGATTGGAACATTTAGCACATTTTCTCCTTTGCCTGTGAAGCTTAGTTTGGCCAGATATGAAATTCTGGTTTGGAAATTCTTTTCTTTAAGAATATTGAATATTGGCCCCCAATCTCTTTTCACTGAGAGATCTACTGTTCATCTGATAGGCTTCCCTTTGTAGGTGATCTGGCCTTTCTCTCTGGCTGCCCTTAAGAGTTTTTCTTTCATTTAGATCTTGGAGAATCTGATGATTATATGTCTTGAGGACGATCTTCTTGTGGAGTATCTTATCCTACTGGGGTTCTCTGCATTTCCTGGATTTGAATGTTGGTTTGTCTTGCTAGGTTGGGGAAGTTCTCCTGGATGATATCCTCAAGTATATTTTCCAAATTGGTTCCGTTCTTCCTGTCTCTTTCAAGTACCCCAATCCATCATAGACCCATCGATCTCCTTACATAATGCCATATTTCTTGGAGGTTTTGTTCATTCCTTTTCATTCTTTTTTCTCTATTCTTGTCTGCCTGTCTTATTTCAGAAAGATAGTCTTCAAGCTCTCAGATTCTTTCCTCTGCTTGGTCTATTCTGCTGTTAATACTTGTGATTGCATTTTCTTGTAGTGGTTTTTTCAGCTCTGTCAGGTCAGTTATGTTCCTCTTTAAACTGGCTATTTTGGCTGTCAGTGTCTGCATTGTTTTATCATGAGTCTTAGCTTCTGGGCATTGGGTTACAACATGCTCCTTTAGCTCAGTGAAGTTCATTTTTATCCATATTCTGAAGTCTCTTTTGTCATTTCAGTCATCTCAGCCTCAGCCTAGTTCTTAGCGCTTGCTGGAGAGGTGTTGTGGTCATTTGGAGGAAAAGGGACACTGTCTTTTTGAATTTTCAGAGTATTTGCATTGATTCTTTCTAATCTTTGTGGACTTATCTACCTTCAGTCTTTGAGGCTGCTGACCTCTGCATGGGGTTTTTGTGGGTACTGTTGTTGTTGTTATTTTCTGTTTGTTTGTTTTTCTTTTAACAGTCTGGCCACTCTTCCATAGGGCTGCTGTGGTTTGCTGGGGGTCTGCCCCAGACCCTAGTTGCCTCCGTTTTTCCCATACCCGGAGGTATCACCAGTGAAGACCGCAAAACAGCAAAGATGGCAGCCTACCCCTTCCTCTGGAAGCTTCGTCCTGGGGATGCTGACCTGTTGCCAGCCTGAAGGTGCCTATAGGAGGTGGCTGGAGACCCCAGTTGGGAGGTCTTACCCAGTCAGGATAAATGGGATAAGGGACCCTCTTAAAGAAGCAGTCTGGCTGCTTTTTGGTAGAGCAACTGTGCTGTGTTGCAGATCCCTTCAGTCCCCAATTGATTTGGGCTCTCCAAGGCCCATAGGCTGGACTAGCTGATAAGCCTAAATAGCCAAGGTGGCAGCCTGCCCTGCTCCCCAGGGACTCTGTCCCAGGGAGAAATTAGAGCTTGGTTGGCAGTAGAACATGGGCAGAGGTGGCTGGAGGCCCTGGCTGGGAGGACCTGCCCATAAGGAGGAGTGGATCAGGGTCCCACTTAAAGAAGCATTCTGGCCATACTTCAACAGGATAGCCTTGTCATACTGGGAACCACCTCTGCTCCATCATCTTGGACTCTTCAAACCCCTGACTGGAGTGGCTGAGTCGTCCGGACAACCCAGGCGGTGGCCCTCTCCTCCCCCAGGCACTCTGTCCCAGGGAGAGATCAGATCTCTGTCCATAGAAAATGTGTGGGGCTGGTTGGAAGACCCTACTGGGAGGTCTCACCCAGTAAAGAGAAATGGACTGGAGTCCGGCTTAAAGAAACAGTCTGGTCACAATCTGACAAAGCAGCTGTGCTGAGCTGAGCTTATCCGGACTATTTGGACTCTCCAAAGCCCGCAGGCTGGAATGGTTGAGTCAACCAAATAGCAGAGATGGCAGCTGCCCCTCCTCCTGGGGGGCTCTGTTCCATCTCAGGCAGGCTCTACCCTATTGCTAGTGGCTGGCTGGCTGGAATTCAAGCCAGTGGGTCTTATCTTGTGAGGTGTTGTGGAAGTGGGGCTCACAGAACTACATTGCTTGGCTCCATGGATTCAGCTCTCTTCCTAGGGATATGTACAGGCCTCCACCTTGCCAGGGATCCTGGGGCCAGAGTATGTAAAACTCCTGGGTCTCTGTGTGTGCCTGAGTGGCTGCTCTGCTGAGATGCCACACAGTTCTGTGTATCAGACCCAAGGCCCTGGTGGTGTGGGCTCACAAGGGGATCTCCTGATCCACAAGTTGCAAAGATCCGTGGGAGAAGCATGATTTCCCAGGGCCACACAATCACTCCCACTTCCCTCAGCTGAGGGTGAGGGTTCCCTTGGCTTTGTGTCACTCCCAGGTAGGCCGTCGCCCCACCCTGCTTGAGTTGTTTCCCTGATCAGTCCCAGTGAGAGTACCTGAATATTTCAGTTGAAAGGTACTGTATTCATTTGCCCCTTTCATTCATCTCCATGAGCGCCGTGGACCGCAGCTACTTCCATCTTGGCCACCAGGCCTACAGAGGTTTTCAAAGCTCCTATGGACATCTCATTCCCTAGATTTTCCTTTTAAGTATTTTTTTTTTTTAGCCAGCTTCTTGTTTGCCCCAACTGATATAACCGTTTCAGGCCACGGCTGCTAGGCTGCTGTTTTTCACAGATTTTATGGTTTCAAGATTGCTGGTCTTCAAGACTACCATGGAGCTGGGAGGGGGGAGTGGATTGAAATAGGGCAAGTTAAACACTACAAATCTCACTGTCTGAGATTTCGCCATTTTTCTTCAATAAGCACTCCTCAGATTGTTAAATGTCTTTGGTTTTTTCTGGAATTCCGAAAAACTAGAGAATGTTTGCCAGTGATCTCATTGCTTTTATGGAGAAATAAGTTTTTGGAAGTCCTTACACTGTCATTCTGGAAGTGCTTCCCAATAAATGTTTATTTAATTATGAGGAATCACATTACATGGAGGTTTCACTTACAGTCTCATAACACACACACACACACACACACACACACACACACACACACACGCCAGAAGACAAGATTTACAAAGGAAGCAAAATTGCAGTTCCAATCCAAAATTGTCCAAGTCCTAATTTATATGTTTCCTTTTAATATTTACTTAATTTACTTCTATTAGGCTGTCTTATTTATGCCATTTATTAAAATCCCACCACTACAGATAGTTAGTTACAGACCTTAGTTAAAAACATAGAAAGAATGCCTGATTTCACACATCCAAATGACCCTTTTAATTTCCAAAGGCCTTGTCAAATATTTTGGTCAATGACCCAAAGAAATGTAAACTAAAAGTATCAGGCATTTAAACACCACAAAAATGCTAATATGAGTTACTTTGAAAAAAAACTCTCTATATATATTTATTTAAATGGTTAAGTGAATTTCAGTATATTTATGTGATAAAAGAATGCCTAGCCTATAAAAATGTTTTATTAAAAAGTCTGTAATATGTTCTAGCATTAAGCAAAAAAAGTAAATGCAAAATTTGATATACAGTATGACCTCAATTGCATAACACATCATTAAAATTTTTTTCAATGCCTTAAATGTTAATAATGCTTGTTTCTAAATATTCTAAATAGTGAAATTTTTCTTTTTCTTTTTTTTTTTTTTTTTGCAATGGAGTCTCGCTTTGTCACCAGGCTGGAATGCAGTGGCACAACCTCAGCTCACTGCAACCTCCGCCTCCCGGGTTTAAGCAATTCCCCTGCCTCAGCCTCCTGAGTATCTGGGGTTACAGGTGCACATCACCACCACACCCAGCTAATTTTTGTATTTTTAGTAGAGACAGGGTTTCACCATATTGGCCAGTCTGGTCTTGATCTCTTGATCTCGTGATCCGCCCGCCTTGGCCTCCCAAAGTGCTGGCATTACAGGTGTGAGCCACCGTGCCCAGCCCTGAAATTTTTCATTATACATTTCTTTCAAATGTTCTACAATATGCAATTACTTCTATGTTAAGCAATAAAAAGTAAACTCTTAAACTTTGCTTAAAACACAACTCCTTTCCTTTCCCAACTTTCAATCATAATGCTGGCTGACCACGGAGATGTGGAGAAAGAGTTACTTACCAAGTTACCATTTGTTAATGGCAGAGCCAGGATTAGAAACAATCCTCTTACCTTCAAGTCCTCATACTTCTCTGGCTAGAGCGAGCAGGTTCTTCTGTCTGTACCCATTGGTGTTTTCAGGTTGCTGGCTTCTTCAGCTTTGTCTGGGCTATATAAGGTAAAAAGAAAACTCATCACCATGTCATTCTCAGGTCCCAAGGCCCCTAGTCGGTCTGTCTTCTCTTCTCCATCCTTCCGAGTCCAGGTATGTTTGTTTTATAGATAATAGCTAGGGTTTTTAGTTGTACTTAGCAGAAGGAATGGGGAAATGTATTTCTATTACATCTTCCTAGAAACAGAAGTCTGTACCTAATTTTCAATTTGTACTTTTATCACCACTGCTACCACTGTCATTGTCATTGTTGTCATAGTCCCCTCTTGCCCCTCCCCCTCTTCCCCTCTTTTTTTTTCTCCCTTCCCTTCTTTATTTTTGCTGAATTTTTTAATTTTTTAAAAGCCAGTCAAATTTAGCAGTGGGGGGCTGTAAACCAACTTTAGTAACACTAATGTTAATAAGTTCTGATAACCCACTCCCATCAGACCAACCTTTCTTCTTTTTTCAAATATGGCCCACAAATCTGTAGTAAGTTTCAGGCTCCACAGAACCTGAATCCACCTCTGGTATCTGGCACATTATAAGACCTCAATAAATACTTTTTGAATGCATAAATGATTAGACCCCATATAAAGATCTCATGAAATTACAGTAATAAACAGTGAATCCTAGAAAACATGGTTCCCTTGAAACATTAAAAAATACAAGGAACAAAAGTCTAATTTGAAACATCTCACAAGCAGTGAAGATAACAAGGTGTCTTCAGTATCTTGATATTTTGGGTAATGCCTTTAGGCTTTGGGGAAAAAAAAAATCAAAAAGAATTTCCAGAAAAAAAAAAACAAAACAACAGCTAAACGGTGACTCATTGAGGATGCTGCTTAAGGGTTCTCAGGTGTAGTTATTACCACTGCAAGATGTCACCTTTCCTCTAAACCCTCATGTAAGTCTCACTGATCATCTATTCCAGCAGCTCCCAATCTACCTGCATACTGAAATCACTCAGAGAGCTCATTTCTAAGTGCAGAAGAGATGGAAAACTTTCGAACACATCCTACCAGGAATTACTGAACTATATACCTCAGGATTTCCAAGCACCATTTTATAACTGGCCCCTGTCAAACTACAACTGAAAAGGCCAAAGGGACTTATACACAAAGGGGGAAAATCTGCATCCATAAAGAGGATGTGAACCAAATGCTCCAAATTTTTAAATGTCTGCTAAGCAGAGTATTGAATCACACCAGAGTGAAGAAAGACACCAGATCTGATGTTTAACTTCTCTTCCAAAGAAAGCAGGATATTTGTATGGTAAGTAAATAGAGGAGATTTGACAGAATCTAACTATCAACCCCTAACTTAGAGGAATAATGAGAGGCAGAAAGGATAGGTCACACGACTTTAGGGAGCAGTCCAACTGAAACACCCTCTCCAAACTCAAAATGCCTTTGAAAGTCATAGGAGTTGGAAGGCCTGAGTCTAAGCCTGTCCACATTAAACACTAGCCAACAGGTGAGAGGGTGTTTCCCTACCCAGGAGGAAATTACAACAGGGAAGACACTGAAAACACCATATATATGAGTGAAAACTGGACCACATGAAAAGCTGGAAAGCTGATCCTGATATAGAGATTTTACCAAACATAAGAAAGAAACTCTGAGGATGTTAGACTGTAGACCTGGTCATGTTAACTTATGCCAATGTGCTCTCTGGCCAAAGATCTGAGAGAAGGTACTCAACAACACAACAATATATAATGTGGGGACCCAAGGAGGATCTCTTTCTCCTGTTTTTAAGCAAAATTGCATAGACCTCTCCTCTTTCAAGAAAGAAAAAACTCAAAATGGAACTTGTGGGACAATTCTGCAATGTAAGAAATCCTGGTAGCAAAGGGAAAATCATCTGCATTCCTCATTGCATCAAAGATTCATTGCATGCCTACTGTATGCCAGGCACTATTCTAGGTGCTTGGGATATGTCAATGAGTCTTGACCACATGGAGATTATACTGGGAGAGGGAGAGGACAGACAATAAAAAATAGGTATGATACTTTTTTTAAGTCAGTATGTGTATTGAAAGGGATAAGAAATGTGGAAAAGAGAAAAAGACCAGGATATGGAGTATCTGGAGTGCTGAGGGATAGCTGTGGGAGGTGGGATCACGGTTGCAATATTTACATAGGATTCTTAAGGAAGTCCTCATTGATAAGGCGACATTTGAGCCAGGATTTGAAGAATATGAGTTAGCCATGGTTATTGGGGGAAAGAGCATTTAAGGCAGAATGAACAGATGTCTAGAGGCCTTAAAGGTAGGAATGTATGCCTGATGTGTTAACAGATAGCAAGGAAGCTAATGTGGTTGGAATGGAATGAGGGAAGGGTAGAGTTAGGCAGTCTTTGCTGGGTTTTGAGCCAAAAAGATAATAATCTGACTTATGTTGTTTTTTTGTTTTGTTTTGCTTTTTTGAGACAAGTTCTCACTCCGTTGCCCAGGCTGGCAATTATGGCTGAACTCCAGCCTCCACCTCCAGGGCGCAAGTGACCCTCTCACCTCGGTCTCCTGAGTTCTCGGTCTCCAGAACTACAGGCATACACCAACATGCCCAGCTAATTTTTGTCTTTCTTGTAGAGATGGGGCTTCGCCATGTGGCCCAGGATGGTCTCTGTGACTTATGTTTTAAGGATTACTCTTGCTGCTTTGTTAGGAAACTAAGAAGGATGGCACAAAGAGGAAAAAAAGCAAGAAGACCAATTAGAAAGGTACTGTAGTAATCCAGGTAAGAGGTGACTGTTACTCAGGCCAGGGTGGTAGGATTACAGGTTGTGAGCCATGGTCAGATTCTCATGAACTTGGTGGACGGTATGAGAGAAAGAGAGGAGTCAAGAATATCTCCAAGTTTTTTTTTTGCTTGAACTACTAGAGTGGAAGCTGCCTTTAACGGAGCTGTAGAAAGTTTCCTGTGGAGCAGACCTAGAAGGGAAAGATAAGTAGTTCAGTGTGAGACCATGTTAAGTTTGGGATGCCTACTGGCCATCCAAGTAGAGATGTAGTGGAGTTGGCAGTAGGATAAATGAGGGTGAAGTTCAAAGAAAGGTTTAGAGTACAGATATAATTTTGGAAGTCTTCAAATATTTTGGTTGATTGGTTGAGACTGGGTCTCACTCTGTTACCCAGGCTGGAGTGCAGTGGCACAATCATGGCTCACTGCAACCCCTGTCTCCTGGGCTCAAGCAATCCTCTTACCTCAGCCTCCCAAGTAGCTGGGACTACAGGTGCATGCAACCATGCTCAGCTAACTTTTTGTTTTTAGTAGAGATGGGTTTTGACATGTTCCCCAGGCTGGATGGCTAATTTTTTATTTTTTGTAGAGACATGGTCATACTTTGTCTCTCAGGCTGATCTCAAACTTCCAGCCTCAAGTGATCCTCCTGTCTCAGCCTCCAAAGTGTTGGGATTAGAGTCATGGGGCCACCACATCCAGCTGGTTTTAAAAACCGTAAGACTGAACAAGATCACTGAGGCAGTGAACAGAGGACAAAAGGCTGAGCCCTGGGACACTTCAACATTACTAGGCAGGGAGAAGAGGAAACGTCAAAGGAAAGGAGACCAAGAAATAACAACCAGCAAGATAAAAGAAATACTCAGAATCATGTTCTGGAAGCCAAGTACTCAGCTCTGAGTTTGTGGTTATGGCTCTCAAGTATAGTTATTCTGTTTTGTGTTTGTTTGTAT
This sequence comes from Colobus angolensis palliatus, assembly GCF_000951035.1. Lineage (NCBI taxonomy): Eukaryota > Metazoa > Chordata > Mammalia > Primates > Cercopithecidae > Colobus > Colobus angolensis. The sequence goes on from NW_012114622.1 coordinate 6,632,544, forward strand.
GTTTGTTTTTGAAACAGGGTCTTGCTCTTCGCCCAGGCTAGAGTGCAATGGTATGATCATGGCTCACTGTAGAACTATGGCTGTTCTTGACTGGATATTGACTCTTGGGCAATATATTAACAGTAGTTCAAATTCTTCTTCTTCTTCTTTTTTTTTGAGACAAGATCTTGCTCTGTTGCTCAGGCTTTAGTGCAGTGGCATGATCTTGGCTCACTGCCATCTCCACCTCCTGGGTTCAAGTGATTCTCGTGCCTCATCCTCCCGAGTTGCTTGGATTATGGGCATGCACCACCACACCCAGGGAATTTTTGAATTTTTAGTAGAGAAGGGGTTTCACTATGTTGGCCAGGTTGGCCTAAAACTTCCAGCTTAAGTGATCCACCCACCTCACCCTCCCAAAGTGCCAGATTTACAGATGTGAGCCACTGTGCCTGGTTTCTTTCTTTCTTTTTTTTTTTTTAAGGGAAATAAAATACCTATGGGCCAGGCATGGTGGTTCACACTTGTCATCCCAGCACTCTGGGACACCAAAGTAGGAGGATCACTTGGGCTTAAGAGTTTAAGACCAGCCTGGCCAACATAGTGAGGCCCTGTCTCTACAAACAGTTTTTTTTAAAAGTTAGCTGAGTGTGGTGGTGCATGCCTGTAGTCCTAGCTACTTGGGAGGCACCATTGGGAGGACTGCTTGAGCCCAGGCATTCAAGGCTGCAGCAAGCTGTTATCCTGCCACATACTCCAGCCTGGGTGACAGAGGGAGACCCTGTCTCAAATAGATAAATCAATATCTGAAGTTTTAAAAAATTTTTGTAGCTTTAAATATTCAGTAGTAATTTTTACACGTTAGCTCGAAAGAAAAAATAAAGCTGTATCTATTTTGTAAGGGGAAAAGCAGAAACTCCATTTGTAAAAGAGAAAATAGTTGATCTAAGCCAAATTCTGGGGTCCTCAATAAAATTACAATTGTCATAGTTTATTTATTAGTTTACCAGCTCAAAATGTCACAGAACTTTACTATAGACATTATGTTGTAAATATTGGTCATCATATCTATTACTTGGTAATTAATTGAAGCTTGTATAGAACAAAAGAGTAAAACAGTCCTTTAATGTACCCCATGAGAAGGGTCATTGTTGATTTATGATTTATACAAAGGTCAAAGGGGGTGGACCATGGATAACTGGAATACCGGTGCAAAATACCTATAGTGAATATGATTCATTCTAATTCTTCCACAGATCCATACATAGCTTCAAACAAATAAGAAAATTTTTAAAGTCTTGTATTCAAAATTATATGAGGAGTAATTCATTATTCAGACTAATTTATTCTTCAGTCTTCTATGATTTAAATATCCAAGTAAATGTTTACAGAAATTAACACTAAAGATTTTATGCTTCTGGCCGGGCGTGGTGGCTCAAGCCTGTAATCCCAGCACTTTGGGAGGCCGAGACGGGTGGATCACGAGGTCAGGAGATCGAGACCATCCTGGCTAACACGGTGAAACCCCGTCTCTACTAAAAATACAAACAATTAGCTGGGCGAGGTGGCGGCGCCTGTAGTCCCAGCTACTCAGGAGGCTGAGGCAGGAGAATGGCGTGAACCCAGGAGGTGGAGAATGCAGTAAGCTGAGATCCTGCCACTGCACTCCAGCCTGGGTGACAGAGCAAGACTCCGTCTCAAAAAAAAAAAAAAAAAAAAAGATTTTATGCTTCTTTCTGAAGAAAACTTAGGATATACCATTATATCAAGTAAATATACAGTATACAGAAAACTGTATGTTTGGAATTTTTTAATTGAAACTTACTGTATCTAAAATAAATATTTATTCAGGCATTCACAAAAATTATTGTGAGCCAATTATGAACCAGATTCTGAACTAATAACTACTAAGGATATAGCAGTGAAGAGAAAAGATAAAAATCCCTCCTGTCTTGGAATTTACATTCTGTGAAAAAAATCTCTTATTAGGTAAAAGGAAACTTGATGATGTATAAGAGGAATATCCCTCAAAATGTGCTTCTTTGAAATTCTCTATTTTAATCATCTGCAGTGTATGTTAAAAATGATGTGGGGGCGGGGAGGGGCAGGGCAGGGCAGGGCCGGGCGTGGTGGCTCACACCTGTAATCCCAGCACTTTGGGAAGCCAAGGCGGGCGAGTTCAAGACCAGACTGGCCAATATGGTGAAACTCCATCTCCACTAAAAATACAAAAATTAGCTGGGCGTGGTGGCGCACGCCTGTAATTCCAGCTACTCGGGAGGCTGAAGCAGGAGAATCGCTTAAACCCGGGAGGTGGAGGTTACAGGGAGCTGAGATTGTGCCACTGCACTCCAGCCTGGGCAACAGAGCAAGACTCCATCTCAGGGGAAAAAAAAAATGATGCAGGGGCCAGGCGCCATGGCTCATGCCTATAATCCCAGCACTTTGGGAGGCCAAGGTGATTACCCCTCATACAATTGCTTGAGTTCAGGAGTTCAAGACCAGCAGGGGCAACAAAGTGAGACCCTGTCTCTATAAAAAATACAAAAATTAGTTAGGCTAATTTTACTCGGGAGGCTGAGGTGGGAGGATGACTTGAGCCTGGGAGGCAGAGGTGTGGCAGTGAGCCGAGATCACACCACTGCACTCTAGCCTGGGCAACAGAACCACACCCTGTCTAAAAAAAAAAAAAAAAAAGATGCAGACCAGGCACAGTGGCTCATGCACTTTGGGAGGCCAAGGGGGAAGATCTCTTGAGCCTAGGAGTTCAAGACCAGCCTAGGCAATGGAGTGAGAACCCATTTCTACAAAAGAAGATAAAAAAAATTGCCAGGCAAGGTGGTACGTGACTGTAGTCTCAGCTATTTGGGAGGCGAACGTGGGAAGATCACTTGAGTCTGGGAGGTTGAGGCTGCAGTGAACTGTGATCACGCCACTGCACTCCAGCCTGGAAAATAGAATGAGACCCTGTCTCAAAAAAAGAAAAAAAAAGATGTAAATTTGTGTATTTTATCACAATGGAAGAGAAAACAACAGAGATTCTCGGGGTTTCCACCCCAGAAGTAGTAAATCAGAACAGTGTGGGGGACAGAAATCTACGTTTTTAATGGCTTCTATACACACGATCATTAGAAAACTTTCTTTTTGAATGTGTTTTTTAGAGTATTTCTAAAGTCTTCGTAGACCCAGGGTCTTTGAGCGCCTCTAAAAGGCCATTATAAGGACATCCAAATCTAAATTATATCTTCCAAATTATGAGCAGATGGATTTAAATCTGTTGAAATGCAGTCATTTGAACAAATGTGTACCAAATAATGCAAACTATCTCTGAGAAAAATCTTCTTTCTTAAGGGACAGAAGAGAATATTTTCAGTGTGGTGTATATTTAATATTGAAAGCCTGGACAACAAAGTGAGATCTCTTTTCTGCAAAAAAATTTTAAAAATTTAGTGGGACATGGTGGCGCACTACTACAGGCGCGACTACAGCTACTCGGGTGGCTGAGGTGGGAGGATCACTTGAGCCAGAACCGGGGAGGTTGAGGCTGCAGTGAGCCATGTTCACACCACTGCACTGCAACCTGAGTGACAGAGCAAGATCCTGTCTCAATAAAAATAAATAAATATATAAAAATAAAAAAGTCAGCAAGGCTAGTATCAAGGCTTCCTTCACCCTTCCAAATACATCCACCATGTAATGTACTATTGCTCAAAATTTATTTGATGGTGGAAAATCTTACTATGTATCATCCTTTCTAGAAAACAGGCTTTATCCCTTCTGTTTTCAGTGCCCACTTGCCCCACCACTTGGAACCAAAATTGGGAGTGTATATATGAGGGGTAAGTTTCCTAAATGCAAATAGTCTACTACTATGGCAATTTTTGGTAGGGTGAGCCTTGATTAGGGTATGAACCTAAATTATGTTTGTTTGTTTTGAGACACAGTCTTGCCCTGTCACCCAGGCTGGAGTGCAGTGGCACAATCTCAACTCACTGCAACCTCTGCCTTCTGGGTTCAAGCAATTCTCCCTGCCTCGGCCTCCTGAACAGCTGGGATTACAGGCGCCCACCACCACGCTCAGCTAATTTTTGTTTTTTTTTTTAGTAGAGATGGGGTTTTGCCATGTTAGCCAGGCTGGTCTTGAACTCCTGACCTCAGGTGACGCCGCCTCGGCCTCCCATAGTGCTGGGATTACAGGCATGAGTCACTGCGCCTGGCCTGAGCCTAAAATTTGAGTTAGCAAAAATTTGAGATGGAAATTTAAAGATTACACTTCCAATGTTTTAATAGTGAAAGGATGATATTATATTGCCATCTTAAGAACAAAGTTATAAAACTATGGAAGAGTTTTTACTCATCATTGTTTTACAGTGCCACAGAAACAGGAAGTGGGTTGGTGGTTTTTTGTTTTTTTTTTTTTTTGGTGAATTTTGGATTGCATCAGGACTAGTGAATCATAAACTTTCTGCTCTGCTTCCTACCTCTTGATAGGTTTAGACAAGTTTGATCATAGACAAGCTTAGATCAAGTGAAGTTTTTCCCATATGCTAAACATATACTGACGTGACATACTTGTTGGCGAAATAATCAATAAAAGTGGTTTTAAAACATTCTGTAAGCGAAAATAAAAAATACTATGCAAAGATTACAGCTCGGGTGTATGCTGCTGGTAGTTTTATGGCACTGAAAACAAAAAAGGCCAAAGTCTTTGCAGCTGTGCACTGATTAATGAGAAAGGGATGAAAGAAATTTCCTTTCACGTCATAAACTGTGTGATTGTGATACTTGTTAGTTATGAAAGGGTTTTTTGTTTTGTTTGTTTGTTTTTGAGACAGGGTCTCATTCTGTCATGCAGGCTGGAGTGCAGTGGTGCGATCTTCGCTTACTGCAACCTCCACCTCCCTGGGCTCAAGCGATCCTCCCACCTCAGCCTCCCAAGTAGTTGGAACTACAGGTGCACACCACCATGCCCGGCTAATTTTTTGTATTTTTTTGTAGAGATGGGGTTTCACCATGTTACCCAGGCTGGTCTCAAACTCCTGGATTCAAGCGATCCACCTGCTTCGGCTTCACAAAGTGCTGGGATTATTGGCATGAGCTACTGCATCCAGTTGGGATTTTTAAAAGAACTTTTTCTATTAGAAGTTCCTAAACTTTAAACTTTAAAAAGTTGGAAACTGATATTTTTTAAAGCTCTGTATTTTGATGGGGACAATCAGAGCATCTACTATTTGCCCAACAATGCATAGATGCTAAAAGAAGTCCGAGAGGTTAAAATATGCTCCATGCCCTGGACAATTTTCCAATTTATTTATTTATTTTTTTTGAGATGGGGTTTCGCTCCTGTTGCCCAGGCTGGAGTGCAATGGCGTGATCTCAGCTTACTGCAATCTCCATTGCCCGAGTTCAAGCGATTCTCCTGCCTCAGCTTCCCGAGTAGCTGGGATTGCAGGCATGCGCCACCCTGCCTGGCTAATTTTGTATTTTTAGTAGAGATGAGGTTTCTCCATGTTGGTCAGGCTGGTCTTGAACTCCCGACCTCAGGTGATCTGCCTACATCTGCCTCCCAAAGTGCTGGGATTACAGGTGTGAGCCACCGCGCCTGGCAATTTTCCAATTTTATTAGGCAATTATGTGTGTGCTGTAATAATTAGAGAGTATCAATATAAGCAGGGGCTGAATAGTAATGCATTCGATAAGTGCTACAGGTGCTCAGAGGAAAAAAAAAAAATACATCAGGGTAACCTGGAAAAATCTGTCCAGGGAAGAAAGTAGGAAAAGGGGTAGGCATTTCCTAACGCATGGTTTCTAGAAAGTACCTGAGTAGAGAAGAACATCCCAGCATTCCAGAAGAGGTAAACAATGATCACAGAAGTTGGTGAAAAACTCTTTGAAATGTTATATAAAGTATCAAAATGGTCACTGAGGTCACCAGGCTTTTTCAAATATTAGTGTTTCTCAAGATTTGTCTCCTGAGACAGATGAGCTTTTTCCCTCTCCTATGCCATGAAGGTGGACTTGTGTGTTCATTTAGTTATACAGCAGGGGATACAGTTAATTGGTATATTGGGTGCCTGAAACTAGCCCTGAATGTATCCTCTTTCTGTGAGTAGTAGCCAATTGAGAGACTACAAAGAAAATCCCTAAACAGAAGTAAAGCAGGCTTTTACTACCATCAGGGGAAGAGGTCACATTAAAAAAAAGGTTGCCAACCGGTTGGCAACTTTTTTTTTTCTTTTTTGAGATGGAGTCTCACTCTGTCGCCCAGGCTGAGGTGCAGTGGCACAATCTTGGCTTATGCAACCTCCGCCTCCTGGATTCAAGCGATTCTCCTGCCTCAGCCTCCCAAGTAGCTGGGATTACAGGTGCCTGCCACCATGCCCAGCCAGTGTTTGTATTTTTACTAGGGGTTTCGCCATCTTGGCCAGGCTGGTCTCGAACTCCTGACCTCAAGGATCCCCCTGCCTCAGCTCCCACAAAGTGCTGGGACTACAGGCGTGAGCCACTGTGCCTGGCCAGCTTTTTCTAACACTTAGCAGCAGCAACTGGCCCCCACCTCCCACCCACAAACCCAGGTCCCTAGGGGCACAGCTTCTTAGTATGTATTCTCTGAAACAACCCCATGTAGAAGCTCTTTCCAATAAGCTAAATAATGACCTCCTACTTACACAACATTCTAATTTACACCTAAATCACACAAGCATCCTCCTTCTAAGAAGACATCATACTCGTTTTGAAAATGTTTGCAAAATTCCCAAACTCGAAAAAAAACAAAAACAAAAACGGGCAAGTATCTGGCAATTGGATAATTGTCTCTAAGACCACTCATCCTTTCAGAGGTATCCAGCATTGGATCTCTGGCCTGGCTTCAACTTCCGAGTAACTAAGACGTGTCCCATTAACAGCCCTTCCTCCTTTTCTCTCCCCACCTTCACTCCAACCGCAGCAAACTGTCCCTACCCGCCCGACCCACTCTTCCTTTGGAGGCAGCACAGATTTCCTGGCAGCCAGTCCCAGGGTCATTCGCTGCTGCTCTCCTGTGACCTCTAGACATTACTCTCCTGGGCCACATAGGATTTCTTTGTTCTGTACAGGTGGGGATGTATGAAAAACTCGGTTATTATTGTTACTATTATTATTACTACTACTATAACATAATTATAAGCACTTACGTTCCGGACGCAGTTACTAAATACTGAACCTGAATTGGTTCCTATAAACCTCCTTAAAAAACAAACAAACATCTCAGTGAAGCAGGTACTAAACCTACCCCCACATCAAGGTGAGGACACCGAGGCACAGAGCAGTTAGGCAGCTTGCCAGGTCCCCGACTTTTTTTTTTTTTTTTTGAGACGGAGTCTGGCTCTGTCACCCAGGCTGGAGTGCAGTGGTGGATCTCGGCTCACTGCAACCTCCGCCTCCTGAGTTCAAGCGATTCTTGTGCCTCGGCCTCCCGAGTAGCTGGGATTACAGGCGCCCGCCACCAAGCCCGGCTAAGTTTTGTATTTTTAGTAGAGACGGGGTTTCGCCCTGTAGGCCAGGCTGCTCTCGAATTCCTGACCTCAGGTGATCTACCTGCCTTGACCTCCCAAAGTGCTGGGAGCCACCGCGCCCGGCCTGGTCCCCGAGTTAATCTACGGCAGGCCGCGGTTCGAACGCCGCTAGTGTGAGCCGCGGGTCGCGTGGTGCCGGCCCAGAGAACCGCTCTCTCCCCGGACACCGGTCGCGAGGCTTCGCGCCCGAGGAAACTTGGATCGCTGGCGCCGCGGGCTACGTTCAGTGGGTGCCAGAGAGACACGTGACCGGCAGCGGGGGCGGGGCCTGCAGTGAGCCCCGCCCCGCCCAGTTAACAGACGGGCGCTCAGTGAGCTGTGAAGCTGTTGGCGGAGTTGGCGTCTGGGGAGCAAGGGCTATGGCCACCGTGCGGGAGAAGGCTGCTGCGCTGAACCTCTCGGCTCTTCACAGCCCTGCGCACAGGCCTCCCGGTAGGTGCCGAGGACTGCCGCCCGGGATGGCGTGGGGCGGGCTGGGGTGCGCGGGCTGGGTCCCGGCGCGGGATGGGCGGCGTAGGGCGTTCGGCCGCCTGAGCCTGGCAACGGCCGGCTGGGCGAGTCCCGCACAGCTGCGACCACTTGGCCAACGCCCCCGGCGCGCGGGCGGATCGGGTTCCTCTCTGGCTGGTGGGCTGCAGGCTGCCGACCCCGCCCGCACAACCCAGCTTTTTTCTGTCTACTCAAACTCTCAACTTCACCGCGCATCCGTCTGTGCGCCCGCTAACGTGCCAGGCACGCGCCGTGGAGCCCTGGGATATGCTCCACGGTGCTACCGGTGACAAGTGTGATATCTGGAATTTGTGTAGTTCTTTGCCCGCCGTCTCAACCACAAACCTTGACTGCACAGTATGGCCAGGGGCCGAGCGCCTCCCTTTCCCACTTTGTTCTCCAGACTGCTAGGAGTCAAGAGTCAGCTTGTCTCCTCAGACTCTTCCTGGGAGGGATGAGAGGTTTATGTGAGTTCTACTGGCAGGAATTTGGCATAAAAGGTATTTATTAACACTGTATGTATAAGCCGTATTTTAGTGAATAGAAGTTTTTGGCTAAAAAAATAGTTACATGAAATTAGGAGAGAAGTTGGCTAATTCTGCCACCGGCTTAATCGTGTCTTTTGGGGGCAGTTGATTTAGGATCCTGGTTTCTTTAAATGTTCAAACACATGAACAGAATCGGGTATCACTTCTAAAATGCTGGTTATAGCAGATCTACAACTCAGTTAATAGGGGTGAGTCAGATAACTGTTAAGATATTCAGATAACACTTGGCTTTTTTTTTCTTTTGGTTAAGTTACAACTTACCCCCTTTCTGGAGCTCCAGTCTGGGATGTTGTAGGAATTGGTTCCCTTTCTGACAAAAGCCTTTCGTTTGTAAAAACAACCAGGGAAACAGTGATTCCTTCCTGTGGGTCAAATGGGTGCTTCTCAGTGGCCCCACTCTTGTGTTTGACTTACTAATGCTCCTTTTCATCTGCAAAATGCTAACGACAGATTGTGATAGAGAACCATTTTTCACTTGTCCTTTTCTAAGAAACTTCATAATATTGACCTTAGTCTGCTCTCATGTAAAGGATCCAGATAAGCACATAGTGGCCACATTGAGAATGTCTCCTTGATTTACGTTGTGAAGAGAAGACAAATGCTAAGACATTTGGGAATTTAAAACCAAGTGATATTGAGAACAGTCTTGAGAAATCTTTTGGGCCCACTTACTCAGTGAAGGAAATTCCCAGATGTCACCTGCCTAAAATAAAAAGGTATCCTGTTTTCTCTAATAGCTGAAATACCAATTCTGGAGCTTTGGGCATTTGTGAACAGGTTCTTAGATGGTGTAAGGAAGTATGTATTCAGAAATTAAGTAGATAACTATCAAAGGGAAGAGTTGAAGTGCTGGTTATCAGGAGTCAAAGGAAAGAAACCACTGTCCTCGGCACACCAGCTGCAGTGGACAGAGAGGGACCCGCTGCTCTTCTCACTCGTTTTGCTTGCTACCGCTGGAATCCCGACCTGGTAACATTTGTTAGCCTTTCTTTCACCCTTTAGTTGCCTTGTCATAGTCCCAGTGAGCAAGGTAATGGGAGCACACGGTTCTTGGTTCTTTGCCATTCTCTTTCTGTGTGTTCTGGCAGGCAGCTTCGTACTTTTGTTTCTCCACCGATTAGTAACTCTCCCTTACCTTAAAGGGGCTGTAATGACCAGTGACCTGATTTATGTATAAGAAATGAGATCTATATGCCAGTCTTAAGCGAGTACGTCAAAAACACTTGTCTTTTAATATGACAAACAAGAAAGTAGTCTGTTATCCTGTTATCCCTTTATACTGTAACCTAATTCTTTGAGTTTGCCTGGTATCACTTTTCCAGGGAGCTCAAAGTACTTCCCATATGCTGTCTCATTAATCTGTGTGAATTAAAGCAGGGACCAATGTCTGCTTTTGCTGATAATTCTCGTAGATATTTTAAGTTTTTTGTGTTGGCAGACACTTCTTTTACCTACCTGCACCCTTTTTTTTAGAGGCAATCACAGTCTTCAGCATGACACCTCTAATGCCAACTAGCAGGAAAATAAACTTTGGACTACCAGAACCAATATCCAGTAAAAGTGTTGTAATGTTGGGATCATAGTATAGAAAATTTTTCCACTCAGTCACAACTGTTCAGTTTTAACACCATAAGCACAGTTCTCTTTACATTTATTAATAGTTTCATGAGGTTTTGGTTACTATCCAACAAATGTCCTTTTTCTTTGTTGTCTTGACAATTCTTTGAGTAATATTTTAAAACCTCGTTTGAAAAAATCTGTCTTAAAATTCTCTTAAATCCTACATGGTTTAGGATTTATAGATGTGTTATTTTCTGATGAAAAGTTAAATCTTCTGGTATGTGTCACATTTTGTCTTCTCATCTCCTGGTGGCCTTTATGTGGTTGAATACTATTCAGAGCTTGACATCATCCAGGTAGTAGGAGTAAATAAAAGGTAAACTCCTAAGTTGGGGACTGTGTCCTCTGAGTTCAGAGGAAGGAAGAGGAAGAAAGATACCTCCCTTTTCTTTCTACTTTTAAAATAAACTTAAAATTTTAGAATAGATTCACTAAATAGTATAGTCCATTTGTCATAATTAATGTCATAATTAATGAACCAATATTCATACATATAATTATTAACTGAAGATTCCACACTTAGATTCCCTTGGTGTTTGCCTAATGTTCTCTTCTAGGATCCCATCCAAGATACTGTATTACATTGAGTTGTCATGCAATGAGTCTTCTAGACTGTGACAGTTTCCTCCTTTTGTTTTTAGTGATATAATTTCTGGGCATTTTGTGAGACACATTAACATATTGTCTCATGATCCTCGTAATGAGTAGAGAAGTGGAGTTAGCTCTGTTTTGCAACAGAAAAGTTAGGCAGTTTGCTCAAGATTGTGTTATTAGTAAATGAGGGACCCGACAATGGAACTCAGGTCTCTGGGACTGCAGAGTCCACACTGGTCTAACTCTTTGTAGTCACAGCACCTAGCACTGTGTCTGCTGCGTTAGCACACGTTTCCATGTCTGAACAGTATTCGCTCAACCCAAGGTTTCTTAACCTTGGCACGACTGACGTTTCCTTTGTTGTGGGGGCTGTCTGTGCATTGTAGGGTGTTTAGTAGCATCCCTCTACCCACTAGATACCAGCAATACCCACACTCGTGATAATCAAACATGTCTCCAGACATGTCCTGTGGGGGGTATAATCACCCACTGAGAACCACTGGGTTAACCTTTCTTTAAAAATTTTTTTTTATGAATGGGGTGTAGTGGCTCACACCTGTAATACCAGCACTTTGGGAGGTTGAGACAGGTGGATCATTCGAGGCCAAGAGTTTGAGACCAGCCTGGCCAATGCGACGAAACCCTATTTCTACTAAAAAAAATCCAAAAATTATCCGGGTATGGTGGCGCATACCTGTAATCCCAGCTACTTGGGAGGTGGAGGCAGGAGAATCGCTTGAACCCAGGAGGCAGAGGTTGCGGTGAGCCAAGATCACACCACTGCACTCCAGCCTGGATGATAAAGTAATCCTCTGTCTCAAAAAAAAAAAAAGGAAAAAAGATTAAGTTTTTTTAGTAGTTAGCAATAATTAGCAACTAACAAATATTGATAACCAATTGTATTATATTGAGGCAATCTGTAAGGCAATTAAATAATTAAAACCTCTGTAAACTGTTAGGAAATCTGAAAGAAATCGGGCACTAGCTCACCATCTCTTAAAAGATTTATGGAGAAACATCAGCTGTCTGGATTCAGTTCCTTTTTTTTTTTTTTTTAAGTCCAGTCTAAAGACCAGGAATGAAAACAAAATTGTTATATGTTCATTAAGAGGTAGTGTGTTTTAGTAATTCTGTGTGTATGTTTACCTTACACTGAGATCCAATTTTATAATGTGTATATTGATCTACTTCTAAAGATTTAATATAATCTTACTATTAGAAGTGATTATACAATTGTTTCCCCTTTAGATAGGTTTTCACAGTAGGCTGGGGTTGCTGACAAGGTGGATTATGGTTGATGCTGATTATCCCTAATTTTTGGGTAAATGTAATTTCTTGACATTTTTAGAGAATTATTGTAACTTGATTATTTAGTGTGAATTCTTAGAAGCGAGGATGATTATTACTGAAGTTTAACTTTTACTGTTGGTAAATTTTTTTATGGTGGAGTTCAAATACATGTGAAGGGCAGCTTTTGAAAAATAGTTATTGTTTTCAAGCAAATAAGGATGAGTCTGCTTGAAAAATGAAGGTTCACTAGCCTAGGTATAATAGTGCTTAAGACTATGTGTTGTAGGCTAGATAATTGAATTATTTCTGAACCTCATTAGGCAACCTTCCAAAAGGTTTTGTATCTGGTGCGGTCAAATTTGTCCGAATGCTTCCTTTCTTGCCTATAGATCTGCCATATTTGGTGTTCAGTGTCCTCATCTAAATGGAGGAGATATAGTTTCAGTCTTTACATTCCTATAATCAGTTTATTGAAAGACAGGATCTCACTTTGTCACCCAAGCTGGAGTACAATGGTGCGATCATACCCCACTGTAATCTTGAACTCCTGGCCTTAAGCAATCTTCCCGTGGTGGCCTTCCAAAGTCCTGGGATCAGAGGCATGAGCCACTGTGCCTGGCCTGGCAGCTTAGACCTGAAACTAACCTAAAATATTGTGTTCAACTATTTTATCCATAGATGAAGAAACCTACTTACAGAGATTGTCTCTTATCCAGAGTTTTTACAGCTGATCTCTGAACTCTTTGATTCCATTTGTCCCATGATGCTTTTAGAAAATGTTTGACCAGGCTGAGCATGGTGGCTCACACCTGTAATCCCAGCACTTTGGGAGGCTGAGGTGGGTCGATCATGAGGTCAGGAGTTCGAGTCCATCCTGGCCAACATGGTGAAACCCTGTCGCTAGTAAAAATACAAAAAAAAATTAGCTGGACGTGGTGGTAGGTGCCTGTAATCCTAGCTACTCAGGAGGCTGAGGCAGGAAAATCACTTGAACCAGGGAGTTGGAGGTTGCAGTGAGCCGAGATCGTGCCACTGCACTCCAGCCTGGTGACAGAGTGAGACACCATCTCAAAAGAAAAAGAAAAAAAAGAAAATGCTTGACAAAATGGAAGGAAGCATCATGATGTAGATAGTGATGGATTTCAAAAGGTTGTTTAGCTCATATGAAAGTGAGGTTTGAGGACAAACTGAGCCCTTACTTCTGATTGCAAGACTTGAAAAACTTTCATTGTCTATTTCTGGTCTCTTAAATCCTGTTTAGAAATCACAGTAAGTCATCTTACTGGGCCACGATCTGCTATACCAATATTCATTTCAGCTTTTAGATGATGATAAATAAGTTTCAAACCAGTATGTGGGGGATATGTGTTCAACTGGTGAAGTCAGCATTTAAAAAAGCAGGTTATCCTGGTATGAATTTTGGCACATTTACTTGTCAAGTCCAGGGTACGTTGTGTATGAAAGCATCTGTATGAACATGAGCTAGTTTGGGTTTGTAGGTGGTGGTGCTTGAAGGGAAATTCCCCAGGATGCAATGGTTGGGAATTGATGGTCAGTGAGAACAGAGGGGACCTGTGAGGGCTGTATTGTATCATGCCTGGAGGACTCTGGAAGCCTGTGGTTCACGGGTGCCTACTATCCTGCTCTAACCTGTTCTTTAATCTTTTATACCGTGTTATTTAACCTGCAAAACCTCCTGATTTCCCACAAGTTAATATGGAGAAATTTATTCTTTTTCTTTTTCTTTTTTTTTTTTTTTTTGAGACGGAGTCTGGCTCTGTCGCCCCGGCTGGAGTTCAGTGGCCGGATCTCAGCTCACTGCAAGCTCCACCTCCCGGGTTTACGCCATTCTCCTGCCTCAGCCTCCTGAGTAGCTGGGACTACAGGCGCCCACCACCACGCCCGGCTAGTTTTTTGTATTTTTTAGTAGAGACGGGGTTTCACCGTGTCAGGTCTCGATCTCCTGACCTCGTGATCCGCCCGTCTCGGCCTCCCAAAGTGCTGGGATTACAGGCTTGAGCCACCGTGCCCGGCCTGAGAAATTTATTCTTTACCTCTTAATTTTTCTGTGAAGATTAGCCATTTCTACTCATTGAGGCCAACTACACTGCCCTCTTCAGCTGTCTTATTGATCTGTAATTAATAAGTGACTCAGCCTTATCATTTAGGATTTGTATACTAACCTACTTGTAGCTCAAGTGTTATGACTTATGTGTTTCATCTTTTTATTATAACTAGTCCAAAAGTCTGTCTCATTGGTTCTTAAAAGGCAGTCTGATCGAAGTATGAATCTTGCATGTCTTCCTTTTCCTGTCTTACCCTGTGTACTCTGGTAGTATTTATTGCAGAATTTATGATATCCTGCCTTATTTTAAGAGTAGTGACTACTGTTTTTAAATAGCTTGATTAAGGGTTCTTAGAGTTTGTTTTATCTCTTGGCTCTCTTAAAGCTGTTTCACTTAATCCAAGTTTCCAGCGAAAGGTTAATGCTTAAACGACTTATCTGGTGGCTGACTTTTCATATATTTATATTTAAGTACTAGGAAAAACTAGTATGTATTTATTAGCTGTGTAACTGAGGGCAGGTTTAACTCACGGAGCCTCAATTTCCTCAAAATAGGATTATTAATAATCATTTCGCAGAGAAGCTTATCAGAATTAAGTGCGAGAAGACAGAGCCTGTCATAGTGTAAATACTCAAATGTTAGCTATTAATAATAAAGATTTGAAAAGTTAAGCAGAAATTGCTTATTTAAATCTTACTTATAATCTTTGGTATTTTAGGAAGTTAAGGATATTAGTCGCTCACAATGTTTAGGCATTGTGGCTGGAAATAGTACAACTACTCCTCAGTTCTGGATACCAGGAATGACCTGGACTTACTTTGAGATTCCATCAGATGCCTCATTCTTGTTCTGTTCAACAGACTAAATACTGTACTAAGAGTAAGTCTGATTACAGCTTGGTTTATTTAGTCAGTTCTCCATAATTCAGTTCCTGAAACAGCTCACATTATATTTGGAAGACTGGCAACAATTACTTCCATCTTTGTTTAGTACTGGCTTGTGAAATATCTTCAAATTTAAAATACAATTTTGACAATTAAAAACAATCTTGCTCACTTTGTGAGGCCGAGGCGGGAGGTTCACGAGGTCAGGAGATTGAGACTATCCTGGCTAATATGGTGAAACCCCGTCTTTACTGAAAAAAATCCAAAAAATTAGCTGGGCATGGTGGTGGGCACCTGTAGTCCCAGCTACTCGGGAGGCTGAGGCAGGAGAATGGCGTGAACCCAGGAGGCGGAGCTTGCAGTGAGCCAGGATCACGCCACTGCACTCCAGCCTGGGCGACGAGCAAGTAGGTGGTAAATTACCCATCTACTTTTGGTATTAGAAATATACAAATAAACAATAAAGGGCTGTGTGTTTGTGTATATGCTATTAATTTTCACTATAAAGATGTTTAAATCGCTAGTAGCTACAGAATTATGCTACGAGTGAAATCAGTGTAGTGGTTCAGTGTACTCCTTGTATTTATTGCAACATAAGAGATGAATTTCAAATGACCCACTTATAATTTATGGCTCTAGTGCACTAAGAGGAGTTGTTTGTTTGTTTGTTTATTAGAGGGAGTCTTCCTTTGTTGTCCAGGCTGAAGTGCAGTGGCACTGTCTCAGCTCACTGCAACTTCTGTCTCCCAGCTTCAAGCAATTCTCTGTCTCAGCCCCCTGAGTAGCTGGAATTACAGGTGCCTGACACCATGCCTGGCCAATTTTTGTATTTTTAGTAGAGAGGACATTTCACTATCTTCGGCAGGCTGTAAAGAAGTTTTAATAATGTCCTTCAGGAGCTTATCTTATGCTTTCATCATCTTACACATTCTATTTTGCCTAAAAAAGTAGGAAGATAATTTCAAGTAGCAATTTCTTTAATTATAATTTCCTTTTTTCCTTACCATTGTACTCATGCATATGCTTTTCCTTTTTAGAGTATCTTAAAGGAAGTAATAAATTCAACCTCTCCGCCAAAATATCGTAAAAATAAAGGAAGTAACATACTTAACATAAATGGGGCTTAAATTAGGACTGCTGAGTTTTCAGAGAATCACTAAAAAGTGTAACACGTTAAAGGGGAGGGAGAGAAGAACTCTTCATGAAAGGAAAAAAGGGAGAGAGCCAGCCAGCCACCAAGTGGGTGATTCACTACAATCCATTCCATCGGTTTTCAAAAGCCCAAGACCTGATTTCTTTCCTATTGATTTCCAAATATCTGCTAATTACAATGAGGAAAAATATAGGATATTTTTGAAAGTTTGTTTTTCTCCTTTTGTGTTTGGCAAAAATCTTGCTTTACTTCTGTGCATACTGTCTTTGCAATAGGTCATAAGCTCCTATAGGGTAGGAACCAAATTGTTACTTTACCCTGCATACAAAGTGTTTAACTCATAAGCCTGCATCATAGGAGGCTTTAAAAATATTAGTTTATTCCTGCAATGATTTTGTGTGTGTGTGTGTGTGTGTGTGTGTGTGTACACAGTCATGCATAGTGTAATGACGGGGATATGTACTGAGAAATGTATTGTCAGGTGATTTCATTGTTGTGCAAACATCATAGAGTGTAGTTCCACAAACCTTGATGGTATAGCCTGCTACACACCTAGGCTATGTGGGATAGCCTGTTGCTCCTAGGCCACAAACATGCAGAGCTGTACTGAATGCTGTAAGCAATTGTAACACAATGATAAGTACTTGTGTATCTAAACATAGAAAAGGTACAGCAAGAGCTAGGAACAGGGATTTTTAAGTTCCATTGTAATTGTATAGGACTACTGTTATATGTGGTCCATTGTTGACAGAAATGTTGTTTTTGTGGTGCATGACTGTGTGTGTGTGTGAGTGTGTATGTGTGACTCATAAGTACTTCAAAGTCATATAAAACATGAGCCAAGTCCCAGTACTACCTCTTTCAATATAATATCTGGAAGTGCTACGTAACCTCTGTGACTCTGTTTTCCATCTCTCAAATGGAAACGATACCTACCTCATAGGTTGCTATTGAAGATTAGATAATTTACATAAGGCATGTAATAGAATTCTTATACATAACTGGTAACTGCCACAAGGTCCCACTTGATGTGTCCTCCTAACTCCCAGTCTCAAACGCCAGCCCCTCTCCCTCCTTGATCTAACTTCCTGTTCTTCTCTCCCTCCCCACACCAGTCTGGCTGTGCTGACCTCCCTCCTATCCTCCCAGAGCACACTCCCACCTCAGGTATGTGCTCTTTCCCCAGATGTCTGCACAGCTTGCTTCTTGGTTTTACTTGAGTTTCTACTCAGGTATAACCTTATCACACAGGTCTTTCCTGACATCCCATTTAAAGTAGCATTCCTTATCTTATCCAGCTTTATTTTTCTTCTCAGCACTGATCTAACACGTATGGATTGTCTTCCTACAAAGTCTTAAGTTCCTGGGAACAGGGATCTTACTTTGCTTACTGGTGTATCTTAGCATATAGAACAGTATTTGGCATATAATAAGTACCATATTTTTTAATAAATTGCTATTAAAGCAGTATTTCAATAAGCTACCCTCATAGTTGCTCCTTATCAATAACTTTGGAAATTACCGCATTTTTGCCTAAGGATTGCTTAGACCTTATTACAAATGAACAAGGTACCAAATCCCAGTTTCTCTGTGATTTTTCTCCTAGGTTTCAGTGTAGCTCAGAAGCCATTTGGAGCCACGTATGTATGGAGCAGCATCATAAACACTCTTCAAACACAAGTGCAAGTGAAAAAACGAAGGCACCGTTTAAAACGGCACAATGACTGCTTTGTTGGTTCAGAAGCTGTGGATGTCATTTTTTCTCACCTAATTCAGAATAAGTATTTTGGTGATGTAGATATTCCTCGGGCCAAAGTGGTAAGAGTGTGTCAAGCACTTATGGACTACAAAGTATTTGAAGCAATTCCAACCAAAGTCTTTGGAAAAGACAAAAAACCTACATTTGAAGATAGTAGTTGCAGCCTTTATAGATTCACCACAATACCTAACCAAGACAGTCAGTTAGGCAAAGAGAACAAACTATGTTCACCTTCCAGGTTGGTATATAATATTAGATTATCACGGGGATATTGACAGGATTTTGTCTACCTTTTTATGAGATGCCAACTGGCTTTATGTTACCTTTTTGGCAGTAAATGTGGCTAAAATATGGGTCTGTGGGTAAATTTGATAAAGTGCGATGAAATTTTGTTAACTCTATTGGGTATCTCCTAGTCATATTTTATATTTAGCAGAAGCAGTCAACAACACTTTGATTTTCCTGCTTCAGGTTATAGTTACAGTGTAAAAAATGTTTTCATACCACTTGGCATGAGAACATAGCGAAGGCAGGCAGAGAGAAACCCAGATTGAGGTGGGAGAGAAGAAGGAATCATTTAAAGGGAAACTGGGGAGACAGAATTGTGGAATCCAGTGATTGAAATGGATGTGGGTGATAATGCATAATAAACTTATAGCTATTTGTCATGAAGTAAGCCAACTTTACCTTTGTTACCCTCAGCTAAACTGTGCAGTGGTGACACAGAGGTATAATTGAAGCTCTTATAATTCAGATCTGACCAGGCAGGGTCTTACTCTCTCACCCAGACTGGAGTGCAGTGGTGTGATCTCAACTCACTGCATCGTCTGCCTCTTGGGCTCAAGCAACCCTCCCACCCTGGCCTCCCAGTAGCTGGGACTACAGGCATACACCACCATGCCCAGCTAATTCTTTTTCTTTTCTTTTTCTGTGGAGACAGAATCCCGTTATGGTTCGAGACCAGGCTAGTCTGAAACTCCTGGGCTCAAGTGATCCTCCCATCTTGGCCTCCTAAAGTGTTGGAATAATTAGAAGCATAAGCCACTGCGCCTGGCCCATTTTTACATGTTTTAACCCAATCTAAAACATGATAAAATGTACCTCTTTGTGTAGAAAGGAAATATGAGGATAAAGTAAGGCACAGTCGACACTTTCAGATGCAGGTCCACACACTTTATCTGAAATCTTTGGGACTGGATGCATTTAGGAATTTGGAACTTTGGAGCATTTAGAAAAGTTATGTTGTACATATATATGGTTCAACATCCCTAGAGGCATCTGGAACAGCATCTGGTAATCAAGCATTATGATATTTCTGTGGTAAACAAAAGAATACACTACCGGGATAAATTAAAGCTATTATAGTCTCCGGACAGGTTTTGTCACCATATGAGCTCTAAATAAACCTTTGATTTTCAAAGCTTTTTGGGTTTTAGAATTACAGGTAAAGGGCTGTGGATCTGTATTTAGAAATTCTTTGGTGGAGAGTGCTTACACTCTCCACCAAAGAATGCCCCACAAAGAGATAACTGATAAAACCAGTACGCATAATGAAGTTCAGTTATGTTTGATTGCATTTTTAAACTGGCGGCTAAGATTTTAGTCATTGAATCACTTAAATCTAAGAAAATGTTCAAAGGAGAACAGAATATGCTTGAGAAAGAAGGTGGGTGTTTTTATAATTTATTCTACTCTTAGAATTTGGAGTTGTGTTTTTGCTCTGAAATGCATAACTCTGTAGAAAACTCTTAGCTCTCAAATACTAAAATATTTCTGTGGGCTTAGTAAATGTTCATTTCTGAAATAAATTCATTTTAGGTATGCAGATGCATTATTTAAGTCATCCGATATCAAATCAGCCAGTTTAGAGGACCTGTGGGAAAATCTGAGTTTAAAGCCTGCCAACTCCCCTCATGTAAATATCTCTGCAACCTTGTCTCCACAAGGTAAGCTAAAGATGAAGCAAAGTAAGAAGTAGAAGACTAACTTCAAAGTTATTTAAAATTTTTAGATCTTAACCTTTATAGATTTTACAGATTCAAAGTACAGAGAAAGAGTGCACTATGTATTAAAGCTGTTTATGTTAAATTTTAACAGAAGTCTATTATCTTTAACAAATAGATCAGTGTTAGAACTCTTGAACACTGACTTTTGTCCGATCAGCTGGCAAAGGTTCAGATCTGAGATGTTTTGCATGCAGATTTGTATTGAAAATATGCTCTCAGATATTTCTTTTCCTAAGATTTTATTAGGCCAAATAAAATTTGAAAATTACATTAAAACGTTAACAGAATTCTTCGGTTCTTCCTTGTCTATGGCAATGGAATATAGTTTAATGACTTTAATTTCCACCTTTCCCCCATTCCAGTTGTGGAAACCCTGAGTGGAATAATCTGCAGCCAATAGTTTCAAACAAGTTTTTAGCTTGAATGAATCATTCTTTCTTCCAGAGTCCTTATTAACATGTTACATGACTTGATCTCTTATCTCTGACAGATTGCTTTTTACAGTACAAAGAATGAAAAGAATTCCTGTTGTCTAAAGCCTGTTCTCCTACACTCTAAACAAATCTTGGATTGTTTTACTTTGTTATAAGAAAGCACTTCATAAGGTTGACTTTTTCTTTCTTTTTGGCCACAAATTTACTAGCTTAGACCTGCTTAGAAAAATATTATGGTGAGCATATAGTAACTGTTAATTGTTACTTTTCACCTTGTCGTTTTTCCTGTGTAGTTATTAATGAAGTGTGGCAAGAAGAAACAATTGGGCGTCTACTACAACTTGTAGATCTTCCACTTCTTGACTCCTTATTGAAACAGCAAGAGGCTGTACCTAAAGTTCCTCAATCTAAGAGGCAGTCCGACATGGTCAACAGCAGTAACTATCTGGATCGAGGGATTCTCAAGGCTTATAGTGACTCTCAGTATGTGGAAATACATATAATAATTTGAGTGTGTTTGTAGGTAGATTGAGATAATGGTTTTAAGATAATCTGTTCTATTCTTTTTTCTATAGGATCAGATATGCATTGTTAGTTAATATTATCAGTATTTGAGAATGTGAAGAACAAAATGACATTAGTCAAAATTAGAAAAAGATTTGTTTCATTTTTCATACTCATTTTTGTTTCACGTGTAACTTGTACATTAAGTGAAAAAAATGATTATGCTTTAGCTTCTTATCTTTGTTAAAATGTAGAGCTGTCTGAACTCTTAAGATTCCTCAAAGGGACCTGGTAAAAACAGATTTGACAGATTCTTGAGATCCTTTGATCACGTATCTAGAATGTCTGTTACATATGTATTTAGTTAACTAGTTGTATTAAAGAAATACAATAAGGTGGGGTGCGGTGGCTCATGCCTGTAATCCCAGCACTTTGGGAGGCCAAGGTGGTTGGATCACTTGAGGTCAGGAGTTCGAGACCAGCCTGGCCAACATGGTAAAACCCCGACTCTACTACAAATACAAAAATTAGCCAGGCATGGTGGCACATAATCCCAGCTACTTGGGAGGCTGAGGCAGGAAAATCACTTGAACTTGGGAGGCGGAGGTTGCAGTGAGCCGAGATCATGCTGCTGCATTCCAGCCTGGGTGACAGAGTGAGACTCTGTCTCAGAAAAAACAAAACAATGAAAGTAACTCTCTCATTCCAGTTACTACTCTCTTGAATGTAAATCCTAAGGTTTGAAGGCTTAACTTTAGATGCTGAGGGAATTAAGACTTTTTTTCCTTAAGGAAGAGTTCTGCATTACTCATAACTTTGAGGCTCTTCTATAAAAATTATTGAAGGTTAAAATAAGTTATTGGATTTTTCTAGCTTAATTTTTTTATTATTTTGCCTTAGCAGATAGTGTTCCAGTCTAGTTAAGGGGATGAAAATGTTTGAAAGGAATACAATTACATTTTCAGTACTTCACTAATTCTATGTTCCAAAGAACGATTAATACTATAAACAGTTGAATGCCAAAAGGCAGCTTAAAGCCTTATATGAAAAAGTTAATCCCAACATATGTGTTACTAAATTCTGCAGATAGAACACATTTCTATAACCTAAAGGAACATGTGAAACATTTTGTAATTACTAAATTCTTTTTTTTTTTTGAGATAAGAGTCTCTCTCTGTCACCCAGGCTGGAGTGCAGTGGCATGATCTCAGCTCACTGCAACCTCCGCCTCCCGGGTTCAAGCGATTCTTCTGCCTCAGCCTCCCAAATAGCTGGAACTACAGGTGCGCACCACCATGCCTGGCTGATTTTTGTATTTTTAGTAGAGATGGGGTTTCACCATATTGGCCAGGCTGGTCTTGAACTCCCGACCTTGTGATCTGCCCACGTTGGCCTCCCAAAGTGCTGGGATTACAGGCATGAGCTACTGCATCCGGCCTTGTAATTACTAATTTTTATATACAAAATCAGAATTTGTGCTAGAAGTGACCTTAAAGATCATCTTATCATATAAAGTTGAAGCTGATGTCGAGAGAGGTGAAATGACTTGCCTGAGATACCTCACCTGGCTGAATTAGTTGTCCTGAGTCCATGGCAGTATGGCAGTAGAGGACATGATTGATTGCTTTTTAACAATAGATAGATAGATAGATAGATATAAAAAATGGAATATTAAAAGTTTGCTACTTTATTTCTTGAAATTAACATGTTTCTGAAGTTACCCAGCAGGATTTTACTGTAGATGATAATTGATATTTAATTATTTGTTGGTTTGTTTTTTGAGATGAGGTCTCGCTCTGTTGCCCAGGCTGGAGTGCAGTGGCACAATCTTGGCTCACTGCAGCCTCTGCCTTCTGGGTTCAAACAATTCTCCCACCTCAGCCTCCCGAGTGTCTTGGATGACAGGGGCACACCACCACGCCCAGCTAATTTTTGCATTTTTAGTAGAGATGGGATTTCATCATGTTGGCTTGGCTCGTCTCGAACTCCTGACCTCATGTGATCCACCTGGCTCGGCCTCCCAAAGTGCTGGGATTACAGGCATGAGCCACCACGCCAGGCCTGATTTGTAATTATTTTGAAACATTTCTTCCTCTTTTCTGTCCTAGCTAAAGGGAGAGCTAATAGATCATAGACAGAGCTCTGAAGTAAGCAACACTGTGTTGGAGAAAGACTGGCCCAGAACTCAGATCTGGGATCTAGTCCTGCCTGAGGCCTGAGCAAGTAACTTGGAGTTTCTGGGTCTCCACTGTAAATGTGAAGAGCAAGAGCAGAGTTTGAATTTGTATGCTCTTTTCACCTCTGTATTGTGGAGAGTTTGTTTTCGTGAAAAAGGAAAAAATAAAGGGAAAACATTAAACTGAACTAGTAAATGTGATACATGATCTAGCTATATATTAAAAAGAGCTATACATATTTTTTAAGCTCATGTAGAAATTTATCCTGATGGCATGAAATAGCTAGTGAATTAGGTACCATGTGTATATTTGTTATTCTTTGCCTTTTAAATAATCTTCCCCTCTCCTGTATAGGGAAGATGAGTGGCTCTCTGCAGCAATTGACTGTTTGGAATACCTTCCAGACCAGATGGTGGTGGAAATAAGCAGAAGCTTTCCTGAGCAACCAGACCGGACAGACTTAGTGAAAGAACTTCTGTTTGATGCCATTGGCAGATATTACAGTAGTAGGGAACCTCTGTTAAATCACTTATCTGACGTTCATAATGGAATTGCAGAACTCTTAGGTTAGTAAGATCTAATTGGATACTAGCATTTATCTTTTGGAGGAAACAAGAAAAAGTTAGTTCTCAAACTGAACCAAAATAGTACTACTACAAGCTGGGAGTGGATCTGGATTAATTCATGGAAAGTATGTTGGTTCAAAAACTTCTAGGGGTCATTTGGAAAGAGGCTTTAACAAGCTCTAAAGTTATGCAGAAACTTCTGGTTACCCAGGAGCATAATGCTGCTCTCATTCACCGGAAGCTTAAGCATAAAGCAGCAATTCTCTTCTTTTAGAAGTTACCAGCACCACCATTACTCCCCGTTCAGTCTCTTCAAAATGGCAGACTGTGCTTTGTCTCTCTACCAATGAGCCGCATAATTTGTTGGAAACAAATTGGAGGTTTCAGAAAATTCCCCCTATTTTTCCCAAGTAAAGTTGGATACATGAGTTTTGTACACATGGTATACTCCCAAATGTACTGAATTAATGAAAAACAGAATGGGATTTTATCCACAAAGCTGAGAGTTAGATTTAATGCCCGAAGATATTATATGACAGGGACTTAGGGTGTGTGTTGCCAATTTGAGAACAAGCTGCCTTTATGGTATCCACCATTCATTGTTAATTCCTAGTCTTGCTTTTGCTTTTGGAAATAATTTTGAATAAGTGCACTTTTTAACTCAAACTATAACTTGAGTTTTGTTCCCTTTAATATAGTCATATTTGGTCAATTAAAAGCAGTTTTTTCTTTTGGCTAAAGTGAATGGGAAGACGGAAATAGCTTTAGAAGCTACCCAGCTCCTTCTAAAGCTTTTAGATTTCCAAAATAGAGAAGAATTTAGAAGACTGCTGTATTTCATGGCTGTTGCAGCAAATCCTTCTGAGTTTAAATTACAGAAAGAAGTAAGTCTTTCGTTTAACTGTTAGTTGTATTTAATATCCTTAATACTTATAGATTAAGTATTAGATTATTCCATCTTCAGCATCAAGTATGCTGAAATGGATAATAGTTATTAATATTTGATATTCCCTTTTATATTAAACTTGTCTCTTAAATATATACTATTGGATATATTTATTTTTATAGAGTGACAACCGAATGGTTGTGAAAAGGATATTCTCGAAAGCTATTGTTGACAATAAAAATTTATCCAAAGGCAAAACAGATCTTCTGGTACTCTTTTTAATGGATCATCAGAAAGATGTTTTTAAGGTAAAATTGTGAAAGTAGTTAAATTGAGCTTATGTAATAGATCACTAGATTAAAATGCATTTGGATAATGTCCCATGTCCCTTCTTTTTCTTAAGATTCCTGGAACGCTACACAAAATTGTAAGTGTTAAGCTTATGGCCATACAGAACGGAAGAGATCCAAATAGAGATGCAGGTAATCTGAGAAATATTGTTTTCATGATCTTCCAAAGACAAATTTCAGGTGTTTTTTGAAAATGTTTTGCTATAAGTAGTTGGACTTTAATTTCAACCAAATTTAAAACATTCTCCTCAGAGTAATTCAGACTAAGCAACTTGACAAGGGTTAGAAAGTCAGCGGTGCTTACCATCTTCAGTGCATATTACAAAATGGGGAAGAAAAACATAAAGACAAGAATATCTTGATTTTTTTTTGGTTAAATATGAGGAACTGAGTCATTAACTGAACTTTTTACTTTTAAACTTTAAGGATATATTTACTGCCAGAGAATTGATCAACGTGACTATTCCAACAATACGCAGAAGACAACCAGAGATGAGCTGTTGAATTTACTAAAAACTATTGATGAGGATTCAAAACTTTCTGCCAAAGAGAAGAAAAAATTGCTAGGTCAATTCTATAAGTGTCACCCAGACATCTTTATTGAGCATTTTGGAGACTGAGTTTTTAATGTCTGTATATAAGTTGTGTGTTTTAAGAATAAATTATGTATCCTAAATATCCAATCACATTTGTAAGCTTGGAAGCTCTAAATATGAAACTGTACTTAATAAAAATTTTTTTGTATAACTTTGTGTGTCAGAAGCTGAGTATTAATCATATGGTGTATCGCTGTTAAGTACTTAAGTGAGTTGATTTATAATTACTGTGCTCAGTGCTTTATAGAACATAATATTTAGATGTTATGACATTGCAGTGTTTGTATAAGAAAGCATTAAACAGTAAAGAAAACGATAATTACATGTTAATAGGAATGGGGTTTGTGTTTTGAAAGGTACTCTCCTAAAGATGCAAGATAGAAACTTAGGCTATGATAAAAAGAATTTGCTAATTACCTTAAGTTGTAGACAAATCAGAAATCAGACTATCCTAATGCTTCCAAAAACAAAATTTTTAAAGCTTATTGTTGAAAATTTCAAACATATAAAAGTGAAGAAAATAGAGTAACGAACTCTTGCTTGTACCCATTAACTAATAGTGACAACTGCCAACTCATGAACAGTCTTGTTTAATCTATACCCTGACTCATTCCTCACTCACCCCAGCAAATTTCAGATATCATATTTCAGCTATAAAATGTTAGTGTGTATGACAAAAAGGACATTAAAAAAACAACCATGATACCATTGTCATCCACATAAACCTACAACTCCTTAATACCAGGTTTGCAATTAGTGTTGAAATCTTATGATGATCTCAAATGATTTTGACAGTTTATTCAAATGGAGATTCAAATGTCCATAAATTGCACCTGGTTGATGTGTTTAAGTTTCTCTTTAAAAATCTGTAAGTTGGCCGGGCGCGGTGGCTCAAGCCTGTAATCCCAGCACTTTGGGAGGCCGAGACGGGCGGATCACGAGGTCAGGAGATCGAGACCATCCT
>NW_012114622.1:6659986-6660364 GCF_000951035.1 Colobus angolensis palliatus
TTGACAGAGCAAGACTCTGTCTCAAAAAAAAAAAGTAAGTTCTCCTTTCTCCTTCCACCCTTCTCATCTCTTTGTCTTTTTGTCTGTCTGTGTGTCTGTCTCTGTTGTTAAATAAACTTGGTCAGTTGTTCTTGCGTTTTCCTCAGTCTGAATTTTTCTGATGACAAGTCTGGGCTGTCCTTTCTCATGTTCCTTTGTATCCTATAGTTCTCGTAAATTGGGCATTAGAGCTAAAGTTTTTAATACCTTTTTAACCAAGTTAATGATTATGTGGCATGAGTGCACTGTGAAGATATGCAGGTGACCTTTCAACACCAGAAGTTTGAACTGTGCAGGTCCACTTATACTTGGAATTTTTTTTTTTTTTTTTTGAGGCGT
>NW_012114622.1:6660514-6663400 GCF_000951035.1 Colobus angolensis palliatus
GCCCGCCACCACGCCTGGCTAATTTTTTGTATTTTTAGTAGAGATGGGATTTCACCGTGTTAGCCAGGATGGTCTCGATCTCCTGACCTCGTGATCTGCCCGCCTTAGCCTCCCAAAGTGCTGGGATTACAAGCGTGAGCCACTGCGACCAGCCTAACTTAGATTTTTAAAAACAAAAGTTATACAAAGTGTGCCTGCCTCTCCTGCCTCCCCTTCCACCTCCTCCACCTCTGTGATCCCTGAGACAGCAAGACCAGCCTTCCTCCTCCTCTACCTATTCCATGCGAAGATGACAAGGATGAAGACCTTTAGGGTGATACACTTTCACTTTGAATAGTATATATTCTCTTCTTTGTGATTTTCTTACTAACATTTTCTTTTCTCTAGCTTACTTTACAGTAGGAATACAGTATTTAGAATGGACACGGTGGCTCATGACTGTAATCCTGGCACTTTGAGAAGCCGAGAGGATTGCTTGAGACCAGCCTGGGCAATGTAGAGAGAACCTGTCTCTTAACACCCCACCCAAAAAAAGAAATTAGCCAGGCATGGTAGCATGCACCTGTGGTACAGCTACTTGGGAGGTTGAGGTGGGAGGATCCATTTGAGTCCAGGAAGTTGAGACTGTATTGAACCATGATTATGCCATTGCACTTCAGCCTGGGTGAAAGAGCGAGACCCTGTCTCAAAAACCAGAAAACAAAAACAAAAAAACCACGCTATATAATGTAACATACAAAATGTATGTTAATTGACTGTTATTGGTAAGACTTTTGGCCAAGAGTAGGCTGATAAGTTTTAGGGGAGTCAAAACTTATACATAGAATTTTGATTGTGCAGGGGTATTGATGCCCATAACCCCCACATTGTTCAAGGGTCAACTGTATTTGATAAATAGACAAGTAATATACAGTTTGAAATTGTTCATCCTTACAATAATAAAACCAAAAGATTAAATACTGAATTTTGTCTATTTTAACTGACTTTTAATGAGAGGTGGGGAGAAATTAAATGATGCACCAATAGGTTAGCGTGTCAGTAATAGTTTTTCCCCCCCTTAGGTATAACTGATAGTGGCTAGTCGAAGTGGATAAAGGTTGAGGACTAACATCTATAAAGTACCTATGATACCAGTTCTAATAACGCAGGAAATAACTCAGTTTTTTTGGATAGGTAAGAAGGGAAGGGCTGGGCATGGTGGCTCACGCCTGTAATCCCAGCACTTTCAGAGGCCGAGGCAGGTGGATCATCCGAGGTCAGGAGTTTGAGACCAGCCTGACCAACATGGTGAAACCCCGTCTCTACTAAAAATACAAAAATTAGCTGGGTGTGGTAGCAGGTGCCTGTAATCCCAGCTGCTTGGGAGGCTGAGGCAGGAGAATAGCTTGAACCTAGGAGGTGGAGGTTGCAGTGAGCTGAGATCATGCCATTGCACTCCAGCCTGAGTGTCAGAGCAAGACTCCCTCTCAAAAAAAAGAAAAAAAGGAAGGCAGCAGCTCTCTTTACAGTGAGGGGAAAGAGAAGGTAAGTTTATGATTTAAATGTGAGAGGAAGTTTTCAGAAACAAGCTACTGGAACTGTGGTAAGATCAGCATGGTGGGCAGAGCAACTGATTTGCAACCTTTATTTTGCACATAATTGAATAGCATATTTATTTGACAACCAAAAGTAACCTTCAGGGAAAGGCAGAACTGCTTAGTTACATTCATGCTTCTAGAAGAAGCAACATTCTAGTAGAATGATAATTTCAGGGAAAATATACTAGTAAAATAAATTTACTTTAGGCCTTATAAGCAGAAAAAAAGAAGAATCGATCATGGTTACTGCAACCATTGTCAAGGTTTTAAACTACAGGTCCAGTGCTACCTTGAAAGCCTTGGGCAACCCTCCTCAGTCACTAGAACTGTTGATTATCTTTTGCTGTGTGCTCTCATTCATTCACCCATGACGCCTTCTTGGGGACCCATCCCCACATAGACGCCTAATGCCTAATTGACCATAAGTCTTGCCATCATCCTAGCAGAGTAGACCAAGGTTGAGCACCTGATCCAAAGGCAGCTTCCCTGGAGGCTAATGAGACTAACTTGGCACAAAAATCAGTTTGGCCAATCAAATTCTATATATGTAAATTTAAATTATGAGGAGCATCAATTAAGAAAGTACAGAGACCATCCTGTAGCATAAAGAGTGGAATGGACTACAGCAAGCAGAGATGTGACAGAGGGATCCCGTGTGTCCAGGAGCAGTAGCTGGCCTCTGGAGTGGCTGCCACCTTTCTCCCTCCAAGTCCTATGTCCTTGCAGTGAACTCCCTTTACCTTAAGGTAATTTGAATTTCCAGTCCTTGCAGCCAAAGATCAAAATGTAATGTGTCTATATATATTTTTTGAATATTGAAACAGTACATAACATTACAAGATTACAAGTGAAATATCCCAAATTAAATCAGTGATTTTGGTACTGTTGCAGTATCCTCTCCAGGTGAAACTTGAGTGTATTCATTCACTTGCTCCTAACCAAGTGAAAATTGGTTATATTAATTTTTTTTTTTTTTTTTGAGATGTAGTCTCACTCTGTCACCCAAGGCTGGAGTGCAGGGGTGCAATCTCTGCTCACTGCAACCTCCACTTCCCGGGTTCAAGTGATTCTCCTGCCTCAGCCTCCCCAGGAGCTGGGATTACAGGTGCCTGCCACCATGCCCAGCTAATTTTTGTATTTTTAGTAGAGATGGGGTTTTGCCATGTTGGCCAGGCTGGTCTTGACCCCCTGACCTCAGGTGATCCGCCCGCCTCGGCCTCCCAAAGTGCTGGGATTACAGGCATGAGCCACCACGCCAGGCCTGATTTGTAATTATTTTGAAACATTTCTTCCTCTTTTCTGTCCTAGC
>NW_012114622.1:6663450-6696533 GCF_000951035.1 Colobus angolensis palliatus
GCCCAGCTAACTAATTTTTGTATTTTTAGTAGAGATGGGGTTTTGCCATGTTGGCCAGGCTGGTCTTGAACCCCTGACCTCAGGTGATCCGCCCGCCTCGACCTCCCTAAGTGTCAGGATTACAGGCGTGAGCCATTAAGCCCGGCTGTATTAATCTTTTAAGGAAGGTAAGGGAGGTGGTTCTAGCCTGCTTTCCCAGAGAAGCTTTTAAAACTTGTCTGGCATCACCCCCCAGAGTTTTGGATAATAGTTTTCCAACCCCTGCCCCTGAGATTGCAAGTTGTAGTCACGGCTGAAAAACACTGGAGACTTATGTTATGAGTCTAGACTCAGAAGAACTGCATGTTTTCTTTGCAGGTCTTAACAGTTCCATTTAGTTGAGTATCTTAAGGGTTTTTGGTGTTTTTTCCTCCAAAAAAGAGAGTCTTCACCTGAGAACTGTTTTTGTCTTTTTCTTTTTTAAAGCAAAAAGACTAATATGCAAGTCAGTAAATGGTTTGAGGGTCTGGTATTGCACTCGGCCCTCAATACGTTAGCAATAACTACCCACATGTGATCTATTTATCAGTGTTTGAAAACAGCAATTTCACTCCATCTGCTTTGCTGCTTTTTTTTTTTTTTTGAGACTCGGTCTGTCTCCAGGATGGAGTGCAGTGGCGCGATCTCAGCTCACCGTATCCTCCGTCTCCTGGATTCAAGCGATTCTCCTGCCTCAGCCTCCCGACTAGCTGGGACTACAAGCGCGCGCCACCACGCCCAGCTAATTTTCGTATTTTTGGTAGAGACAGGGTTTCACCATGTTGGCCAGGATGGTCTCGATTTCTTGGCCTCATGATCCGCCCGCTTCGGCCTCTCAAAGTGCTGGGATTACAGGCGTGAGCCGCTGCGCCCGGACCAACTTTTTTTAAAACAGCCAAAATGAGAGAAGGGGAATAAACTTTGTGTAGCTACAAAGAGGATGGCATAATTAAATTTCAAAGAACGGGCGGGGAAGGTTTCCGATGCGGTTGCTTCTTATTCCTTCTTTTGACTGACCCGCGCCTTCTCCGCCCCCCTTTCTCCTCACGTCACCCACCCCAGAGACTGGGATGTGGCCGCGCCCTCCGCCTTTCCGTATGGAAACATGGCGCCTCCCTGCGTGGGGCGGGCTATCCCCAGCTTCCAGCCACAGCCCGCTGAGACTCATCGACGGACACTCGGCCTCTCCTCTTACGTTTCCGTACGGAAAAATGGCGCCTCGCTGCGTTGGGCGGGCCACTCTTGGCTCGGAGCCACTGCCCACGGAGCCCCCTCAGCGGTCATCGGCCACGCTTTCCACCGCTCCCTGAGGAAACATGGCGCCGCCCAGCTGCGAGTCACCGCTTACTGAATCCCTTCGGCAAGCAGGGGAAAGAACCGCCTGCCTTTCCGTACGAAGACATGGCGCTGCCCTATATTGGCGCCTCCCGACAAAGAGCAGTCTCCTCCTTCCTGATGCTGAGAAGCGGCCGCTCTGACCGCTGCCCACCCGAGTCGGGCTGGGAGGACCGCCCGCCGCGTGGCGAGGGATGCGGCCTCGGAGGGGCAGAGGCTGAACCGTCCCAGCCTGCCGCGCATCCCTCCGGCTTCCGCCGCGGCGCCAGCCCGCGCTTGATTCGCCCGGCGGGAGCGGCAGGAGGAAGAACGCCGACTCCGCGGCAGGTGAGAAGAGCGGGAGCTGGGGCGGAGGCTGGCGAGGCCCCCCCGGGAGGCGCGCGGTCCAAGTCGCAGGCATCTCTTCGCCTCTTCCCGTCGATTCCCGTCCCGGGATGTCGGGGGCAGGCGAGGAAGAGGCGGGGTCCGCGGGCGGGTGGGGCTCACCCCTCAAGGCCGCCCTCTCGGCGCGCCCGCGTCCTCCCTGCTCCCGGCCCTGCACTCCCTCGCTGGCCCGAACAGCTGTTTACAACGGAATCCGGACGCCGGGCGCGAGTGGAGCTCAGTGCCAGAGGAGGTGATTCCCGGCGCCGGGGACAGAGCCCCTTTCTTTTGCTGAAAGACCCTTTCTGCTGGGGAGCCTCTTGTGTCCAGCCTAGGCCCGCGTGCAGCCCCGACGGATGACCGTCTTCTTGGCAAGTGCGAGGATCCTCCTCCCCTCGGCTCTCTTTTTAGACACAGTGGGGGTTGAATGGATGCGCGCGATATAAGCAAATTAAATGGTTCCTGGCCACATCCTAGAGCCCTTTAATTAGAGTTACCATTTGTAGAAGGCCTGCCGTGTGCCAGCCTCTGCCGTGCACGATCCCTCGTTTCATCTCCCCCCAAAACCAAGCAGGTAGGTAGCTGTATTTTACAGAGGAGGAAACTGAAGTTACACAGCTAGTAAAGAGCCAGAATTGGGGCCCAGGTATGTCTGAAACCAACGCCCACCCCTCCCACATACAGTGACATCACAGAGATGACGTAGGGATTCATCTCTATCAACAGATACTTGTGGGTGTCTATTTGGGGGATATACGGATGGAGCATAAGTGGGGAATATGACTTTTCTTAGCTCGTAAGAAGTTCGAAATCTAGGTGGAGAATTTTAAAATAAAAACTAGCACTTTTACCATCTGGTCCCAACGCATCTTTCCATTATTACTAGCCACTTCCTTTTCTGATTTTCTTGTGCCTTGGCTTCTGTCCTCTGAGTGAAATGCCCTTCTTTTCACCTCCTCTCCCCCTCCAGACATGTTTTAACTAGGTGAAATCCTACTCCTTTTAAAGATCAGTGTAAATGTCATCTTTTCTGGGAAGGTTTTCTCAATCTCCTTCCAGGCGGAGTTAGTTTCTTCCTCTGCTATATTCCCTGGGCAATTTCATAATGCCACTAAGGCTTAAGTTTCATTATGTCTCCTTGTAAGCCTGTCTGCCTCCCCCTCTAGACTATGTATTTGCATCTTTCTATTTAAATAAGCACACTTTGAATTGAATTTAAGGCAATGACAAATGCTAAATGTCGACTAGCCAGCCCTGCAGGAGTTGAGAAAGGTGCAATCACTGGTGCAGTCCGGAAAGTGTCCTGGGAAGAGATAGGACCTGAACTCAATCATAAAAGGATGGGGTTAGTTTACTAAGCTGATTAGAGACCTAGAAATCCTGCCTTTCCTCCTCACCGCACAGAATGAATTACTTCATTCCTCCTGGGCTCCTTCTCAGCATGTGAAGAGGATAAAATTAGAAGCGTTTTGTTTGTCCTTTCTCATAGAATATGCTGGTGATGTTATCCTTTGGATCCTGGAGCATTTCCTGACTCTAATAGGATTTAGGATACAGAGGAGATGAGTGTCTCCAGTGGGGTGTTGGAAGCTAAAATGAGACTAGAAAGGGGAAATACATGAAAACAACCTTCATATTAATACAGGCCTGGGTCAGGCACAATGGCTCACGCCTATAATCCCAGCATTTTGGGAGGCTGAGGCAGGCGGATCACTAGAGGTCGGGAGTTAGACACGAGCCTGGCCAACATAGTGAAACCCCATCTCTACTAAAAATACAAAAATTAGCAAGGCGTATGGTGGGTTCCTGTAATCCCAGCTACTGGGGAGGCTGAGGCAGAAGAATCCCTTGAACCCAGGAGGCAGAGGTTGCAGTGAGCTGAGTCGAGATGGCGCCACTGCACTTCAATCTGGGCAACAGTGCAAGATTGTGTCTCAAAAAAAAAAAAAAATGCAGGCCTGAATATTTCAATTCCAGTAACTTCATTCTATTTAATGGAGTTCTCTGAAATTTCATATAATTCTGTCAGGTGATTCTTCACCTCTCTAATATGCGGAACACAGTCTGCCAAACTCCCTAAATCAGTTGACATTTCTTTTGATCACTTGATTATGTTCCCTGTGTGTAAGAAAGTCTAATTAGTGCTTATGAAAATGTTTTGTGATCTTCAAGTGCTGATGTTACAAATGTTGATTATTTTCAGCAAATGCAGAAACATTGTGTCTTTCTTCTCTCCCAGAAACACCCTAGGAAAAGGGAGAGGGGAGGAATTGACTAAAACTTTTACTGTAATTAAAACAGGCCTTTTTTTTGTTTTTTTGTTTGTTTTTTTTGGAGACAGAGTCTTGCCCTGTCGCCCAGGCTGGAGTACAAAACAAAAAATTAGCTGGGCGTGGTGACACACACCAGTAATCTCAGCTACTTGGGAGGCTGAGGCAGGAGAATTGCTTAAACCCAACAGGCGGAGGTTGCAGTGAGCCGAGATTGCTCAGTTGCACTCCAGCCTGGACAACGAGAGCAAAACTCCATCTCAAAAAAAAAAATAAAATAAAATAAAATAAAATTGTATAGTTTCTATCATCTCTAGGTATCTTATTCACATGATAATATCAAGGAATCAACCCTTTAGCCCAGTGTATTCACTTGTACGCCCGATTAAAAGCATTATTTCCAAAGAGTTTACCAATCTGCTCTTAGGAATGAAAGTAAAGAATTTAAGATTGAATCACTGATTAAAATAGGAGCAGCAGGCAGTTTAGAGTGTGTCTTCTAATAGTTTAAGGCCCTGTATTCCTGTAACATGCTACTCAGGAGTAGGACAAAAATATTCCAACTAACTGCTACCTGAGATCCAGAAATCTGATACATTACAAATGTCATTTTACAAGTATCTGTTTAGTCATTGAAGTGGAGTATTATAGCTGGATAAGATCTTAGCAAGCTCATTTATTCTACAAACAAAACTGAAACCCGAAGAGATTAAATGATTTGCCCTGAGTCACATTGCTAGTTGGTGACAGAGCTACAATACTTTTAGTTCTTTTTTTGTGTTTTTCTTTCCTAGGAAAGTGGATAAACTTAATTGAGAATGTCTGAAAACCTTGACAAGTCCGATGTAAATGAAGCAGGAAAATCAAAATCCAGTGATTCTGAGCAAGGCCTCGAAGATGCTGTGGAAGGTGCCGATGAAGCCTTACAGAAAGCAATAAAGTCAGACTCCTCCAGCCCCCAAAGAGTGCAAAGACCTCACTGTAAGCAAATTTGACTTTGATTAGATGCAATATTGTCATTGTTTTCAGGTGACAGTTTTATGAGGCCTCATTGGGCATGTGGCCATGAGCTAGGCTCTAATAATATAACATTGCCAATGTAGCATTTAGGAATAATAGCAATTCCTCAGCTGGCAGCCTAGCTACTTGTGGATTTTCAATTGCATGGGAAATTAACATTTTAGAATAATGTCCAGAATGTGCCTGTGTTTCTCCAGCCTCAGTGACACTCCGGTCTCCGAAGTGCTCTAAGAAATAGGAGGGTGGAGTACAAATTGCAGCTTTTATTGAAAGGGTGTTTGAAAAGTCTGAGGCTAATTCCTGCCAGGACTGTGCTTGTGCAGGTTAAAAAAAAATGTAGGTTCACCGCACCCTAATTCTCTGCCTGAAGGCTTAGTTCCCACAAGCTTGAGGGAATTCAGTTTGCTGAATGTGTGTGGTGAAGTCACTTCAGATCCCTGGCAAAGAGCAAGCCTCTTAAATGAAAGGGTGGCAGTATCTTCAGGCATTCCCAGTGGTTGCCTCAACTCACGTCTTTTATGAAGAGTACCTTAAGCATTTTGAAGTGAGTCCAAAAATGCAAGTTTTTAAGAGGGAACCTCATAGTCTAGCAATGTCGGTATTGATGTTATCCCTTTAAATTGTAGATGATCAGTAGTTGTACATATTTGGAAAAAGTACAGACATTTTTGGGTTTTGGGGTGTGTTTCTTCTAAAATGATCAAAGCCCTTCCCAGGCAATTTATTAGTCAACATGGTATTATTCTAGCAAACATTAATGGACCTTATTTTATTCTGATTTATTATCACATAGATTTTAATAAATCAACTATTAGGTCAAATTGTGTCCAAGGAAACATGTTGTTACTAGCACAGTCTATTGTGCATTTGGTAGGCCTGTCTCCAATATGTGTAGTCAGAAAACTTCTGTTTTCCTGTCTTTAAAATGAGGAAAATACAATATTTCTTAGGGTAGCGGTAAAGATTAAATGAATTCCTATAAAGCAGTTAGAACAGTGCTTTGCAGGTAATAAATGCTTAATAAACATTAGTTATTGTTACTATTATTGCTACTAACATGTCATCTATTGCATTTAAAGATGCCAGGATTAGCCAGGCATAGTGGCTCATACCTGTAATACCAGCACTTTGGGAGGCTGAGGCAGGAGGATCACTTGAGTCCAGGAGTTCAAGACCAGCCTGGGCAACATAGTGAGACCTCATCTCTACAAAAAATAAAAATTAGCTAGGCATGGTGGCACATGCCTATAGTCCCAGCTACTTGTGGGGCTGAGGCAAGAGGATCCCTTGAACCTGGGAGGTGGAGGCTGCAGTGAGCTGAGAATGTGCCACTGCACTCCAGTCTGGGTGACAAAGTGAGACCTTGTCTTAAAAAAAAAAAAAAAATTAGCTGAGCATGGTGGTACATGGCTATAGTCGCAGCTACTTGGGAAACTGGGACAGGAGGATCACTTGAGCTGGGGAGGTCAAGGCTGCAGTGAGTCGTGATCATGTCACCGCACTCCAGCCTGGATGAGAGAGTAAGACAAACCTCTCTCAAAAAAATTAAAAAAATAAAAATGAAGAGACCAGGATTGATTGCTGTAATGTAGATGTATATGGCTAACATGATAGCTTTACAACCTGTAGTTTCTGCTAAAGAACTTTTGGTTTAGGTCTTCAGTCACTCTTTATTGGTTTGTTGATTGTTGAGACGGCCGGACCTAACGTAGGGGTGACGAAGTCCAGTGGAGTCAAAGGAATGAGAAAAGACAAGTTGAAGAGTGCATAAAGTGGGTCTAGGGGGCTGATGCTAGTATGGAGGCTGCTAAGGCCCCAAGCTCTAGAAGCCCACACTATTTATTGGTAATCAAACAAAGAAGCGGGTGGTGAGGATGTGGGGGTTGAAAGAAAGCAGTGTATCAAGCGTATGATCTACAGCTGTGACAGTTAGGCATTTTCTTTGAAGCATATGGAACATGTTCCGCTACTTGAGATAATGGGAAACATGTTCTTCTAGTTTAAGATACAATCGATATATGAGCCTAAGAGTGCTAGAAGCAAGGAGCCAGCAAGTCTAGACACATTTCAGAGGCCAGGAGGGGTTTTGTGCTCTGAGCCCTGGATTCCATTCAAGCCACGAGGGTTTTTATGCCCTGGGCTTAGATTATGGTGCGGCAGAGCAGCCTTCCACCCTTTAGCACAGAGCTTGGTGTTCCCAAGGCCACGAGGGGTTTTAGACCCTGGACCCCGGACATGTTCCAAGACTCTTTTACATTATGTCAGACATGCAAGCCCTGCCTCAGTTTCTCCCAACAGTTGGTTGATTGGTTTTAATTTTTTTAAACAATTTTAACTTTTATAGGTTCAGCCATTCTTTGGTTGATGGCTTCACCTTTGGCATCCTGTCAGTCTGATGGCATGATTCCAAATTAATGTCAAACCAGTACTAAGCTACATTATCTGAAATTGTGTGTAGTTATGCCCTTAAGGCAAGAATACTCATCCTGGGACCTATGATCAAGATTTAGGGGATCTAGTAATAGCCAAAAAAGTACATCAACATTTGTTTTTATATGCGTGTTTTTAGAAATAAGGTCATGGAAGCTTTCACTAAGTTCTCTTAGTGGTCTGTACCAAAATAAGGTTTAAAATTAATGCCCTAAGATATTCCTTTTGTCTGACTTCCTATTTCTCCTGTAGTACTAGGTAGGTACAGGGCTATAAACCCAAAAGATAAAGCTAAGACCCCATTATTTGGGGATCAGGTAAGGAAGCATTGTTGAACACATGGAGCATAAATAAGGATTTACAAACTATGGAATTAATAGTTTGCAGACATTTCCCCCAAACTCTGTAAATGTGTAGCTACTGAGTTTAACTCTAAAATCACATTTGGAATTCTACAAATTAAAATGTAAGTAGCAAAAAGAGAACATTTATTATTTTAAATTATAACACAGAGTAGTACTTTAAGAGTGGAATTGCTAGGCCAGGCACGGTGGCTCACGTCTATAAGCACTTTGGGAGGCTGAGACGGGTGAATCACCTGAGGTCAGGAGTTCAAGACCAGCCTGGCCAACATGACGAAACCCTGTTTCTACTAAAAATACAAAAATTAGCCGGGAGTGGTGGTGTGTGCCTGTAATCCCAGCTACTTGGTAGGCTGAGGCAGGAGAATTGCTTGAACCTGGGAAGCAGAGGTTGCTGTGAACTGAGATTGTGCCATTGCATTCCAGCCTGGGTGACAAGAGGGAAACTTTATCTCAAGAAAGAAAAAAAAGTGGAATTGCTGATGTAACTGATGCAGAACATTGAAAAAGGAAAAATGGCTGGCTTGTAAAAAATTGATTGATACTGATTTGAGGTGGTGATTTGATTGTAAAACTGTTCTTTAAACAGAGATCCTTTAAACAGAGTAAGGATCAGTCAACTGTAACTTAATAATGTTTTCTCTAAGATCTCCTAGTATTTATACTTTAATGCTCTTCTCACAGAATACCCTCTGTTCTAACGTTTAATCACCTAGTTGACCAGTGAAAGATGCTATATTCAGATGACAAACATCAATTGTTATTCCAGTTAATATCTCCCACTTAGGACCTTCGTTTATGAAATCGGGTCCTTGTGAATTTAATTAGTGGATCCCAGTCATCTTTAGATGAATAGGTGACATGAGAACTTACATTTCTAAAGCTCATGACTAGCCTTTGAATTATGGTGTCTCCATATTCAATCAGGCAAATATTTGTTGAGTGCATACTGTATGTCAGGGATCCAGCAGTGAACCAGGCACATACTGTCTCTGTCCTCATGGAGCTTGCAGGCTAGCGAGGAAGACAAATTAACAAGCAGTTTCCATCAACATAGTAAGTACTATGGGTAACCTTTACCCTGGCTTTACTGTATGCATTATATAGTAGCTATTTGAGTGACAGTTGCCATCTTGCCCTCCATAAATGTCCATCCACTTATGTGACTAACAGCATCTTTTCAGAGTGTAGAGACATCTCAGGATACCTTTGTAAAGAAAGAGAGTTACAACCATTCTAAATTAGAACTTCATTTTATTTTGGAATCTGTCTGCCAGCCTCTCAAAAGTCATGTTTAAACTAACATGGTTTTCAGTTTCTCTAACAGGGCATCAGTGGGCAAATGCTGTAACAAAATAACAGAATTTAGCAACAACTTTAGCTTTGTGTCATATAAAATAAACTCCCGGGTAAGTTACATATAACTTTACTTTTTTTTTTAGACCAGATTGCTCTATGTTGCCCAGGCTGGCCTTGAACTCCTGGGCTCAAGTGATTCACCCACCTCAGCCTCCCTAGTAGCTGAGACTACAAGTGTGCACCACCGTGTCTGAGTTGACCTTACCATTTTTTCATGGCTCTTACTACAACCTGTCAGGTTCTCTTCACAAATTGAGGTGAAGACGTGTTGTCCACCAAGTTGCATCTTTATGCAATTTTATGCAATCTTTACCAAGTTTTCATTTATGAAATTGGTAAATTTGAGAACTCTCACAAAACAAAATCCCCACAACCCTATAATTTGTATGCAATGAATAATTATTCTATATGTACATGGGTAATATGTCCTGATCATATCTTAGAACTGTAGCTTTTATCTTTCATGGTCAGATACCTGTCATTGATAAGTTTGATTTTAAGTAGTCTCTAACCTGGACAGTTCCTGAAAATTTTCTTCTTCCTGGATGGTGAGGTTCTTAGTACTTGGTGCAAGCTGTTTTGTTCCAAGTATGCCCAAAACACTGAGAATGCACTTGTTTAAAATTTGGAGGATTCTTATATTTTATAGCACACCCTTAAGTCTCTTCTTTTCGCATATGGAGAAACACAGACCCTGCAAGATTTAAGTGACTTGTTCAAGGTCATACTCAACAGAGTCTAGAGGAAGAGAAATTTCTTACTGATTTGCCCCAACCACTGTGTTTCATGACTAGGCAGCAAAGTAATGGTGCCTATTATTACCCAGATGACTAAAATTATTGGGAAGTAACAAATCTGGCCAGGCAT
Source organism: Colobus angolensis palliatus (assembly GCF_000951035.1). Lineage (NCBI taxonomy): Eukaryota > Metazoa > Chordata > Mammalia > Primates > Cercopithecidae > Colobus > Colobus angolensis. The sequence goes on from NW_012114622.1 coordinate 6,673,475, forward strand.
GGTGGCTCATGCCTGTAATTCCAGCACTTTGGGAGGCCAAGGCAGGTGGATCACAAGGTCAAGAGATTGAGACCATACTGGCCAACGTGGTGAAACCCTGTCTCTACTAGAAATACAGAAATTAGCTGGGTGTGGTGGCACGCACCTGTAGTCCCAGCTACTTGGGAGGCTGAGGCAGGAGAGTCACTTGAACCCGGAAGGTGGAGGTTGAGCCGAGATCGTGCCACTGCTCTCCAGCCTGGGTGACAGAGCAACACTCCGTCTCAAAAAAAAAAAAAAATTCACTGAGAGGACTTGATGTGTTTCTGTTATTTTCATAAATTTCAGATGATAAGACATTGATTATTTTTTGCAAAAGCAAAGTTAAACAACTTGGAAGTCCTAATAATAATCTGAGTTTCTTCTTAAGGGGTAAGAACTTGGTGAAGTGTAATAACACCTGATGCTTGATATTGATGTACCCACAGTGGAAGTTTCATTTTCTGATAACTGGTAACAGAAATAATTTAAAAATAAGCATATATTTATACATATGTATACATACAGCAAATCCCTGCTGAGCCAGGCGTGCACCTATAGTTCCAGCTATTTGGGAGGTTGAGGCCACAGTGAGCTATGATCTCTCTCGAGTTTGGGCAACAGAATAAGACCCTGTTTCAAAAAACAAACACCAAAAAAAACCTTTTTATTAATAGAGTCTGTCATGGAGTATACACTTTAAATTTTGATAAAATCCAAATTATCCATTTTTTATTTTATAGGTTGAGCTTTTTGTATCCTATCTAAGAAATCTTTACCTAATCCAAGATCACAAAGATTTTTGTCTGTGATTCTTTTATTTTTCTTTTTGAGACAAAGTGTCTGTCACCTAAGCTGGAGTGCTGTGGCGGGATCATGGCTCACTGCAACTTCCGCCTCCTGGGCTTAAGCCGTCTTCCCACCTCAGCCTCCTGAGTAGCTGAGACTATAGGCGCATGCCACCATACCTGGCTAATTTTTGTATTTTTTGTAGAGATGGGGTTTCGCCATGTTGCCCAGGCTGTTCTCAAACTCCTGGCCTCAAGCAATTTTTGCGCCTTGGCCTCCCAAAGGGCTGAGATTACACGCATGAGTCACCTTGCCCGGCTCTGCAATCCATTTTGAGTTCCTTTTTGTTTACCATGTGAGAGAAGGATCTAGAGTAATTAATTTTTTTTTTCTTTTTGAGATGGAGTCTTGCTTGGATATTTATTATATTTAGCAATATCCACAAAGCCAGATGGAGTGCAATGGTGTGATCTCAGCTCGCTGCAAGCTTGGCCTTCTGGGTTCACGCCATTCTCCTGCCTCAGCCTCCCGAGTAGCTGGGACTACAGGTGCCCGCCACCATGCCTGGCTAATTTTTTGTATTTTTAGTAGAGACAGGGTTTCATCATGTTAGCCAGGATGGTCTCGATCTCCTGACCTCGTGATCTGCCTGCCTCGGCCTCTCAAAGTGCTGGGATTACAGGCGTGATAGAGTAATTCTTTTACATGTAGATGCTTAATTGTTGTAGCACCATTTGATTTAAAAAAAAAAAAAACAAACTTTGCCTTTTTTTTTTTTTTTTGAAACAGAGTATTGCTCTGTCACTCAGACTGGAGGGCAGTGGCACAATCTCAGCTCACTGCAACCTCTGTCTCCTGGGCTTAAATGATTTTTAGTAGAAACAGGGTTTCACCATGTTGTCCAGGCTGGTCTCGAACTCCTGGCCTCAAGCAATCAACCTGCTTCAGCCTCCCAAAGTGCATGAGCCACCATGCCCAGCCTATCTTTGTCTATTGACCACATATATACATGTGTGTGTGTATATATCAGTCTAGTTCTGGATATTCTGCCCTGAATTTCTATATATCCTTATGCTAAAAATACACTATCTTGATTATTATAGTTTTATAGTAAGTCTTGAAATCAGTGTCAGTCCTCTAACTTTATTTTTCTTTTTCAAAATAGTTTTGGCTTTTCGAGGTCTTTTGTGTTTCCATATAAATTTTAAAATTAGTTTGTCAGTTTCAACAAAAAAGCCTTCTGATTGGGATTGCATTTAACCAATAGATTGATTTGGGGAAAATTGACATCTTAATAATATACACATAGAGGGGAGCAACAGACACTGGTGTCTACTGGAGAGTGGGGGAAGGGAGAGGATCTAGAAAAATAATGAGGACTAGACTTAATAACTGGGTGACAAAATAATCTCCATAACAAGCCCCTGTGACACGAGATTACCTGTATAACAAATTTGCACATGTACCCCTGAACTTAAAAGTTAAAAAAAAGTTTTTTTTAATTGAAAAGATATATTGGGCTTTGATTTTGAATATTTATTATGGTTTAGCAATATCCACAAAACCAGATTTATTTATTCTGTATTCTTATTCATATTCTCTGGAAATGCTGAGAATGTTGTGAGGAAGAATTTTGAGTTTTCCCAACTTCCCCTTGTGACCAAATAAAGATTTTTACCAGACAGGGTATGACCAGCTCTTTCATTTGGTTCCTTTTTTTGTTTGTTTTTTTCCTTTCTTTGGTGAGCAAAATAAAAAAGAAGGAAAATAACTTTTCACCAGCCTAAGAAGATCTTTTATAACAAACCTGGGCAAACCAGTGACGTTACTTATCTAATTTTAAGGCCAGATGTTATCACTATCACATAAAATTAATATATTCATCTTCTAGGCAAGTACTTCTCAAAACTGTGGTGTCTCAAAACTGTGGTGTTTGGAGCCATCAGCATCAACTGGAGACTTGTTAGAAACACAGATTCTAGGCCTGGTGCTGTGGCTTATGCCTGTAATCCCAGCACTTTGGGAGGCCGAGGCAGGTGGATCACTTACTTAAGCTCAGGAGTTTGAGACCAGCCTGGGCAACATGGCAAAACTTGTCTCTAAAAAATACAAAAAATAACCAGATGGGCCTATAGTCCCACTTACTCAGGAGGATGAGGTAGGAAGATGGCTTGAGTATGAGAGGTTGAGGCTGGGGTGAGCCATGATTATGTGACTGCATTCCTGCTGGTGACAGAGTAAGACCCTGTATCTCAAAAAAAAATAGAAAAATTAAAAAATGCAGATTCTTCGGCCCTGCTCCAGACCTGCTAAATCAGAAACCCTGAGAGGTGGGCCCAGCATTCTGTTTTCACAAGTCCTCCCTCTGACTCCAGTATAGGCTAAAGGTTGAGAATTGCCATCAGAGACTTTTTTTTTTAATTTTTTTTTTTTTTTGAAACAGAGTCTTGCTCTGTCACCTAAGCTGGAGTGCAATGGTGTGATCTCCACCCACTGCAACCTCTACCTCCCAGGTTCAAGCAATCCTTTCGCCTCAGCCTCCCAGAGAGCTGGGATTACAGGTGCGCACCACCATGCCCCGCTAATTTTTGTATTTTTAGTAGAGACGATGTTTCACCATGTTGGCCAGTTAGGTCTTGAACTCCAGACCTCAGGTGGTCCACCTGCCTTGACCTCCCAACGTGCTGGGATTACAGGCATGAGCCTGGCCTTATCATAGGCTTTTAAGAGTACGAATTCCCCTTTGTTCCTTGGTTTAGAACCTTCTTTCTGAACGATCAGTCTCAAGCTTTATCAAAAGAGAGAAGATGGATACAAATTTTGAGGCCGTTGCAGCAGTCAATACAGAAGTAAGATCTACAGGACTTGGATAAAAGAGCAGGGGAAAGAGAGAAATCAGAGATGGCTCTTTTTCAAAGTTTTTGATTCACTGGATCAGCATTCTAGAAAATTCTTGTGTCACACCTCTTTTGATCTGTCCATTGACCACTGCAGAGCTGTCATATTCTGTCACAGTATCCTGTACAAGATAGTGGTTTTAGCATTGTTTAAATAGCACTATCGGCACCCTAAAGGACTTGATGCTATTTTAATTTTTTACAACTTTTTATTTTTATTTTTTCTGAGACAGTCTTGCTCTGTTGCCCAGGCTTGAGTGCAGTGACATGTTCATAGCTCACTGCAGGTTCAAGTGATCCTCCACCCTCAGCTTCCTGAGTAGCTGGGACTACAGGCATGCACCACCATGCCTGGTTAGTTTTACATTTTTTTTGTAGAGACAAGGTCTCACTATGGTGCTCAGGCTGGTCTCCAACTCTGGCCTCAAATGATCCTCTCGCCTCGGCCTCCCAAAGTGCTAGCATTACAGGTGTGAACCACTGTGCCTAGCCTTGATGCTATGTTAATTTGGGGAGATTCATTTGTGGCAGTGTTAGTGGTAGTGTGCAAAAGTAAACTGCTAATGGGAGCAAAAGAGAAGATCTTAAATCTGGTGTCTTTTTTTTTTTTTTTTCTTTTAGGGTAGACAGGAGGCAGAAAGATTAGAAAATAAACCCTCAGCTTATGGGACAGATGATCATCTGTAACTTAAGTTTTCCTAAGTTTTAATTTACTGTAATTATTTTCATTTGACCAGTCTTAGTGAAAAACAGATGTTTTGAATATTAATAGATGATCTCCGCTTTTAGGATTCAAGGGTTAAAAAATGAATATGAAGTAACATTCTGTTGCTGTTTGAAAATGCCAGAACAAACATTTTAATAGAGGCAATAACTGAAATTATTGTTCGGTACCAGAACCACTGTCTTCTTATTTTAATAGAAATTCGAATCTAGAGAAGCAAATCTCTTACAGTGAGTTTCTGTTACAGCTAGTCCTCCTCGCTTTGTGACAGTAGAAGAACTTCTAGAGACAGCGAGAGGCGTCACCAACATGGCTCTAGCCCATGAAATTGTAGTAAATGGAGACTTTCAGATTAAGCCAGTTGAATTACCGGAAAACAGGTAAGGTGGCTGCTAAATTAGCTTGCTTAGTAGAGCACTGCCATTTCCCAGTTTTGGAAATGTTTCTTTCAGTTGATACCAATATATTCAGACATATTTTTCCTTTTGTACATTATTGCTAAAAAGTATTCCTAAACAAGGAACACCAATTCTTCAAAAATCAAATAAAAGGTCTAAAAATCTTTTGTGAAAGTCTGCCTACTCAGTAGGATCTAGCTGCCTCATCTTGTGTTTTCATTGCCTTGTTTCATTCAATCTTCTTTGAAACTGTCACACTGCACTATAGTCGTTGGTTTTGTTGCAAAGGCGAAGACCGTGGGTTATTCTCTGTGTCCCTAGTGCCTGGCACTTAACTATTTTTTTATTGAATCAAAAACTCTATTGATTATAAGGTGCCCCTTTTAAAAATGTGCTGTCGTAAGAAAGAGGAAACACTGCCCATTATAATTATAAAAATGCCATTGATTTAAAGAAAGATCCAAGTTTCTGAGAGATTAAAATATTGGGGGAGGGGAGTTTGTTTTAGAATCAAGGAAATATGCGTGCAAGTGCCCTTCTGTCAGCAGCTCACTGAAGTCAGGATTCTGGATGGTGCCTGAGAGTCTCTTGGCCTGTCCTCCTGGTTGCAGGATGAATGCTGCAGCTCCAAGCATCCCATCATACATCAGCCTTCTGGGCAAGAGGGAAAAAGTTGGGAGGACTAGGGCTCTCCTTTTGTTAGGAACATCTTCCCCTGGAGTGGTGAAACGAACATCTGCTGATACTTTATTAATCAGAATTTAGTAACATGCTACCCTTGCTATAAGTGAACCTGGAAAGCTTAAGTCGGGTAAAAGGGAATGAACTGCTGTGATGGGCTTGTTAGATCAGTCATGACTTATTGTCACAGGCAGAATATATTGTTGCCCTGAAAAACAGTGGGATTCTGTTAACAAAAGAAGGAGGAATGGCTGCTGTGCTGGCAAATGTCTTCCGTAGGAAGCTTCTAAATTTGACTTCACAGATATTTCTTATATCTGCAAAGATAGTACTTTTTTGCATTTAATAATGAAGAATTCCTTGTTTTGTGCTCAAGACAGAAAGACATTTTTTGTTGTTGTTTTTGTTTTTTGAGATGGAGTCTCGCTCTGTTGCCCAGGCTGGAGTGCAGTGGTGCAGTCTCAGCTCACTGCAGCTCCTTGCAGCCTCCACCTGCCAGGTTCAAACAATTCTCCTGCCTCAGCCTCCTGAGTAGTTGGGACTATAAAGCACACACCACCACGCCTGGCTAATTTTTGTATTTTTAGTAGAGACGAGGTCTCACCGTGTTGATCAGGCTGGTCTCAAACTCCTGACCTCGTGATCCACCTGCCTCAGCCTCCCAAAGTGCTGGGACTACAGGCATGAGCCACTGCACTGGCCATTGTTGTTGTTTTTTGAGACGGAGTCTTGCTCTGTTGCCCAGGCTGGAGTGCAGTGGTGCAGTCTCAGCTCACTGCAGCTCCTTGCAGCCTCCACCTGCCAGGTTCAAACAATTCTCCTGCCTCAGCCTCCTGAGTAGTTGGGACTATAAAGCACACACCACCACGCCTGGCTAATTTTTGTATTTTTAGTAGAGGTAGTATTTCGCCATGTTGGCCAGGCTGGTCTTGAACTCCTGACCTCAGGTGATCCTCCCGCCTTGGCCTCCCAAAATGCTAGGATTACAGGCGTGGGCCACCATGCCTGGCCAATACTGGTTTTAATGAAATGTTATGATGTATATATAAGTTGTTATAGTTTGGTACCTAGTTAAGCAGTTGTCCCATATATCACATGGGAATATGATATTTTTAGGAAATAAAGTCCTTCAACCTACTGCATACTGAATTGTTATCTTATTATTATTATTTTATTTTTTTGAGACAGAGTCTCGCTCTGTTGTCCAGGCTGGAGTGTAGTGGCACTATCTTGGCTCACTGCAACCTCTGGCCAGGCTGATCTCGAACTCCTCACCTCAGGTGATCTGCCTGCCTCGGCCTCCCAAAGTGCTGGGATTACAGGCATAAGTCACAACGCCCAGCCTAAATTGTTATCTTAGACTACCTAATTATAAACATCTTAAGAAACTTGCTAGTAACAGGGAACTAAAATTAACAGCTTTGGACTTCTCAATATTCTTATTATATGGCACTGTCATATGCTGTTACTTGGATTAGTGTTGGCTGTCCAGTTAGTTGAGAGCAATTCTTCCCATTAGATGCTTATTGCCAAAAATCACTAACTTTTAAAATAAAGTATGCCATCAGTTGAAGTATGCCTGGGAAATCTTTCCTTGATCCAAATCACTGGGATTGATCTTAACCTAAACCCGTATTATTTGTGCTTTTGAAAGTGATTTGAAACTCAAATATTTTGGTTTTTGCCCTTTGTTTGTTTGTTTTTTTCACTGCCCCAGCTTGAAGAAGAGAGTAAAGGAGATTGTACATAAAGCGTTTTGGGATTGCTTGAGTGCGCAGCTAAGTGAAGACCCCCCAGCATATGACCATGCTATCAAACTTGTAGGAGAAATCAAAGAGGTGAGGCAAAGAGTGAATTGTGATGCTTTTCTGGTGTGTTAGGAGTGTGTATTCAACTTCTTGTGTCACCACCAGAAGTCTTTAAAGAAATTGAAGGATCAAGAAGTTAAATTACTTGCCAGAAGGTGGATCAAGAGTGTTTTTGGCTTATTGCCCTTTTTAAAAAAAGTTTTAAGCAAACCATGATAACCTGAAGGCATTAAAGACAACAAAGTTATTTCACAAAATCTAGATTATTTATAAGTTTTAATAGATGTGGACACATTCCATTTATAATGGCCAAAAAGTGACTCAGCCTTTGGGATCGAGAAAGCTTTAGGTGGAGGGACTGTTTTTGCAGTGCCTTTAGCAATAGCATCAAAGAAGAAATGTGTGCATGGAAATTGTCACCTATGGTTGTTGGCTCATAGGCTCACATTAATAAACATGCTTTTCTTTTTTCACCATTAACAGTTTTTTTTTCTATCCATTTAATTGCTACCTAGAGCTTAAATGAAAGCTTGAGTAGCTATTGTAAATGATTTGTAAACATGTTTTTCTGTAGGTTTGTTGAATAAGAAGTAAAATATGTGCAATATTACATAGCAATTGGTAAGCCCTTATTTGGATAGTTATAAATTACATATAATTAGAAATGATGTCTAAGGAATTTTGATTAAACGTAGCTGTGTTCTCTTGTAGACTCTCTTATCTTTCTTGCTGCCTGGTCATACTAGACTGAGAAACCAGATAACAGAAGTCTTGGATCTGGATCTGATAAAGCAGGAAGCAGAGAATGGGGCCCTAGACATTTCCAAACTGGCAGAATTCATTATTGGCATGATGGGGACACTGTGTGCACCTGCTCGAGATGAGGAAGTTAAGAAACTAAAGGACATTAAGGAAATAGTGCCCCTTTTCAGGTATGGGAATATGTTAATCATACTCCAGCAACTACAATTCAGAGGCATTTTCTTTTTTCTTTTTTTTTTTTTTTTTTTGAGATAGAGTCTCACTCTGTTGCCTAGGCTGGAGTGCAATGGCATGATCTTGGCTCACTGCAACCTCCACCTTCCGGGTTCAAGCAATTCTCATGCCTCAGCCTCCTGAGTAGCTGGGATTACAGGCATGCACCACCATGCCCGGCTAATTTTTGGTAGAGATGATGTTTCACTATGTTGGCCAGGCTGGTCTTGAACTCCTGACCTCAAGTGATTGGCCACCTTGGCCTCCCAAAGTGCTGGGATTACAGGCATGAGCCACTGTGTCCAGACCAGAGCTATTTTCAACTTAAACTTCCTGAAGTCTTAGTACTCATGGATTAAAAAAAAAAAAAAAACTTTTTCTTTTGAAAAAGAAAACATTTTCTTTTGAAAAATTCCAAACCTACAGAAAAGTTACAAAAACAGTACAATCAACACTCACAGACCCTTCATGTGGATCCATCAGTTTTTATCATGTTGTCACATTTGCTGTGCTGCCCAGGCTGGTCTGGAACTCCTGGGCTCAAGCAGTCCCCCCGCCTTGGACTCCCAAAGTGTTGGGATTACAAGCATGAGCTGTGCGTCTGGTCCTCTTTTCCTTTAATACTATGTTTACTTTACAAGTGTTTGGTTCTAAATCCTTTTTTCTTTCAGAGAAATTTTTTCTGTGTTGGACCTAATGAAAGTGGACATGGCCAACTTTGCTATCAGTAGCATCAGGCCTCATCTCATGCAGCAGTCAGTTGAATATGAAAGGAAGAAGTTTCAAGAGATTTTGGAGAGGCAACCAAGTATGTTTAATATTTTGTGGTACTTTTTTTGTTGTCGGTGGTTTTTCATTTTAGCTGCCATAGCTTGTTGCATAATATTATTTTCAGAACAAAACTAAAATTTAGTATGAGAATAGTCTAATTTGAAGAAGGAAAAGCACAAAATGTTAGGACTACATCTAGAGTTGTTAAGCATTGAAAAGAAAACATGACAAGCAAAAGGAATGTGAGTAGGCTATGAGAATAGAAATTAAAAACAATGAAGTCCTAAATTATAAATTTTTTAAATGAAAACAGCAGTTTGAAATAAAATACATTCTTGGTCTTGATTTTTGAAAACATGACAGACGTCCTGTGAATGTTAATTTACTTTTCTTCTCCCTGTGTGGCATAGCAGGAAATTTAACTTTGCTTTTGTTCTGGATGCATAAATCTTCTTGTCTCATACCCAGGAAGAGTCTCATTTTTATGAACCTCTCCAATGACTGCAGAAAACAGACGACTATCAGAATGTAAAACTGTATTGTATTTCTAGGGTGCTTTTTATGGTCTCTGCGTTGCTAGCTGACATTCTGGGTAAATTTCAGTCTTCAGATTCAATGTATGATGAATTCCGTTTGGCCTCTGATTTTGCTGACGAGGAGATGAAAACAGCAGTCTCTGGGTTGGTTCAGTTGCCGGACCAGATTGGTTAAGTGAATGCCCCACACAGTTGATTCATCCAGCCCCAGGCAGAGAAGTCTGAGGTGGTGCTGGGGCCAGGGGAAGTTGGGAAAGGGCAGGGTAGAGGTAGAAGTAGAAGAAGTTTGGTAATGTTTACTGAGTGCCAGGCTTGTGCCAAGGGCTGGATGTGCATGATCATATGTATTCCTCACACAGTAAGCTGATGAGCCAGGCACCTTTTTTTTAAACCCCATTTTACAGATGTTGGACACAGGTTTTGAGAGATTTTTGACCAGAATGGATTGACCACAAGCTCACACTCTCACCAGTGTTGTGAAAGTACTGGGAAGATATATATGTATATATTTTTTGAGATGGAGTCTCCTCGCTCTGTCACCCGGGCTGGAGTGCAGTGGTGTGATCTCTGCTCACTGCAACCTCCGCTGGGCAGAGTTTTGTAGACTGAAGAGCCTTAATATTAAGGCCTGGCCTTGGAAGCTGGGGTGCAGTGGAGGACTCACTGGTAGGGTGGAAGCAGCTACAGTGCCTGCGTCTAGCACTTAACTCATAACTTTCATGAAAGCCCGGGTTTCCCAAAGCTTGCGGGTTATAGAGAATGCTGTCTGCAGAAGAGAGGGTGAAGCCAGATGGCCCAGCAGTCAGGACCAAGAGCTCAGGGCAAACTGGAGCTACATCCCCCTGCCCCAGTGAAGAGCAGACCACTGCTGTGACCTTGGCCGTTCACTTGGTTTTAAGGAAGCAGGAAGCCTCCACTGACAGAGCTGCCGCACCTCCTGGGACCTGACAGGCACAGTTTTTATTAGATGATGTGCAAGATCCTCCAGCTCTCTCTGTCCCTCAGAGTGCCCGCTGCATTACTTAGCTTAGAAAAGCAGGGGTGCACGAGGGCTGCTGAAAGCCAGAAGGGGCTTCCCTGACAGAGACAGAGTTCACTTTCCCCCAGGTGGAAGGGAAGCCAGATTGATACAAGGTTAAGATCTAAACAAGGAAAAGCCTCATGGTCAGTGTAGAGGATACTTTACACAGGGAAACTCTAGCTGGTGTCTCATCCCATCCGTCTCTAGAGCTGGAGTCGCCAGGGCTTTGGGGCCCATCTTATGCAGTGGTCAGGTCGGGAGAGAAAGGAAGGAAGGTTTGTTAAATACCGGGTGAGTGGCAAGGCCTGGCTAGGTGTCATATATTCGTTATTATTATTATTACTTTAGACAGGGTCTAGCTCTGTCACCCAGGCTGGAGTGTAGTGGTGTAATCTCACCACTCACTGCAACTTCAACCTCCGGGGTTCAAGTGATTCTCCTGCCTCAGCCTTCCAACTAGCTGGGGCTACAGGCACGTGCCACCACACCCGGCTAACTTTGGTATCTTTTGTAGAGACAGGGCCTTGCCACATTGCGTAGGCTGGTCTTGAACTCCTGGGCTCGAGCAGTCTAACTACCTCAGCCCCCCAAAGTGCTGGGATTACAGGCATGAGCCACCATGCATGGCTTATTCATTATCTTGTTTAATCCTCACAACAGCCTGTGAGGTGGGTGTTGTGAATTTCCGTATATCAGGCATCTGAAACTCAAGACACATTATGACTTGCCTGAGATCCCTCAGTTAGTCATTGGCACTACTATGATTTGATCCAAGTTTTATTTGATTCCGAAGTTCATACTTTCTACTTTATCACTCTGCCAGGACTTCGATTGTCCCTTAAGTAATTCCGGGAAGCATCCCTTCTCAGTATCAAGGTAATGTATGCAGCTTTGTTTTTCACAGATTCCCTGGACTTTGTCACCCAGTGGCTGGAAGAAGCCTCAGAGGACCTTATGACTCAGAAGTATAAACACGCCCTGCCAGTTGGGGGAGCAGCTGCTGGCTCTGGGGACATGCCCAGGCTGAGCCCTGTTGCTGTCCAGAATTACGCTTATCTGAAGCTTCTGAAGTGGGACCACCTCCAGAGGCCGTTCCCCGAAGTAGGTCTCCTGAGCCATCTCACTACTCGTATTTGTTTTTGTGTTGCTGAACTTTTTAAAAAGAATAGCTTTGGCCAGACACAGTGGCTCACTCCTGTAATCCCAGCACTTTGGGAGGCAGAGGCAGGCAGATTGCTTGAGGTCAGGAGTTTGAGACCTGCCTGGGCAACATGGCGACACCCTCTCTGTACTAAAAATACAAAAAATTAGCTGGGCATGGTGGCAGGGCCTGTAGCCCCAGCTACTTGGGAGGCTGAGGCAGAGAATTGCTTAAACCTGGGAGGTGGAGGTTGTGGTGAGCCGAGATTGCGCCCCTGCACTCCAGCCTGGGCGACAGAGCGAGACTGTCTCAAAAAATAAAAATAAATAAATAAGTAAATAAATAAAATAAAAGATTTTAAAAAAGCTTTATTCTGATATAATTCATGTACCAGAAAATTCTCCCTTTTAAAGTGTACAACTCAGTGTTTTTTAGTATAGTCACGGAGTTATGCATCCATTACGACTGTTTAATTAAGAACATTTTCATCACCTCCAATAGAAACACTGCACCCATTAGCAGTCACTGCCCTTTCCCCCTCCTTCCAACCCCTGAAGCCACAAATCTGCTTTCTGTCTCTATGGATTTGCCTATCCTGGACATTTTATTTAAATGAAATCATACACTATCAGCCTTTTGTGCCTGGCTTCTTTCCCCAATGTTTTTTCATGTTGTAGCATATGTAACAGTACTTTAGTCCTCTTTTCCACTGTGTTTTTTACTTTGTTGTGGTAAAATACACATAACATAAAATTTACCATTTTAACCATTTCTAGTTTTCCAGTTCAGTGGCATTAAGTGCATTCACATTGTTGTGCAACCATTGCCACCAGCCGTCTCCAGAACATTTTCATTTTTCCTTCTGTGAAACTGTCTTCCCACCAAACACACCAAACAGTAATTCCCATTGCCCCCGCCCTCTGGCCCCTGGCAGCCACCATTCTATTTTGAGTCTCTATGAATTGGACTAATCCAGATACCTCATGTGAGTGGAATTATACAATCTTTGTCCTTTTGGGTCTGGCTTATTTTACTTAGCATAATGTCTTCAAGGTTCATTTATGTTGTAGTATGTGTCAGCGTTCCCTTTCTGAGTTTTACATTTTTTTTAAATTTTAGAGACAGGGTCTCATTGTATTGCTCAGGCTAGGTAGTACAATAGCTCACTGTAACTTTGAATTTCGGGGCTCAGGTGATCCTCCTGCCTCAGCCTCCTGGGTAGCTAGGACTATAAGAGTGTACCACCACACCCAGCTAATTTTTAAATGTTTTTTTTGTAGAGACAGGGGTCTCGCTGTGTTACTCAGGCAGATCTTAAACTCCTGGCCTCAAGTGATCCTCCCTCCTTGGCCTCCCAGTGTTGGGATTACAGGCATGAGCTACCACGCCCAGCCCTCCTTTCTTTTTTAGGCTGAATAATATATTTTTCTGTATGGATGTACCACATTTTGTTTATTCATTCATCAGTTGACAAACATTTGGGTTGTTATTATAAATTATGCTTCTGTGAATATTCCAGTACAAGTTTTTGCATGGACATATGTTTTTACCTCTCTTGGTTACGTACCTAGGATTAGAATTGCTGGGTTACGTGGTGACTCTTAAGGTTAAGATTTTGAGGAACTGCCAAACTGATTTCCAAAGCGGCTGCATCATTTTACAATCCCACCAGCAATGTACGAGACTCCAATCTGTGCTGCTGCACTTTTCTCCTGTTTTTGCTCATCTTGATAGAAACCACAACAGAGGTGTGGTTGTTCACAGCTTTATCTAAAGAAACTTCTTCCCCTTCCATGCTGAACAGTATATTTTCTTTTCATGTTTTTCACAATACATACTTCTAACTGCAGGACTTCTTTAAGAAGATGACTAAGAAGGGATTCCCCCAGTGTTTCTCTAAATAGCTGTTCTGTTATGTATGTAGACTCCCCCCTCTTTTTGGGGGGTACGTGAGTTTCTTATCACTAGCCTCAGATTCAGCTACTTCTCTAAATATCTTTCTTGTAAGTTCCTTATTTTTCCTTTCAAGAAGTTGTGAGCTTAAGATTTCGCCTCTTGCCTCTGAGTTCCCTGTTTTGTGCTGGAGGAAGCTCTAAAGAGAATGTCAAATTGGAGATGGGAAAATGTTCCCTTTGAACTGTGGCATGTTCTCTTCTGGAGGGATGTTCTTAGCCTGACATTTCTGTTTAAAAATAGCTGTGGGAGACCATCCAATACCTCCCTTTTCCCTACCGCTGATCATCTTCCCCAGGCCTTAGATACCCCTGCTTCTTCATCCCATAAATATCCCTAAGCTCTCTCTATGGAAAGGAGGATGTGAGACCTGTTCTCCAGACTCCTCACTTGGCAGTCTTATGAATAAACCCTCTCTTGTTAAAAAAAATTAAAAAGAAAAAAAAAAGAAAGAAAGAAAAGAAACGCTGTGGGGAAGATGGTGATGGTCCCTGGGGACAGCTGTCTACTCCAGGAATTGATCCTTGGCAATCTGCATCCTAAACTCACATCCTGCGGACTGTTGGGAAGCCACAAAGCCATGTGAACTCAGAAAACAGGCTGACGATGAGTCCTTGGGATTGTATTTGTATCAGCAGAAGATTCTCAGTCCTCAGAGTTTTTACTTCTTGGCTGTGACCCCACATTGTTCATGTCTTGATTTGGCACATCTCAGTTTCTGACAGCGAGAAAGGTCCTTAGAGTCCATTCAATGAGCCTGTAAACTCTCTCAGATCAGACACCCATCTGCTCAGCCTTTCCCTTCTCCTTCCATCACCCACATGGGCGGAGTCGCTGGCATGGTAGGACCCAGGGCTCCCTTTAACATGGGTGGAGGCAGTCGTGGGAATGTGCTTGCTTTCCGGGAGGCTTTAGGTTGTTCTCTGTCACTTCTACTCTCTGTGCTTCCTGTTTTTTTCTCTTCCTCTCTATTTGCCAGTTTTTACAAGCTTCCTTTGTGCTGGGTGCTGAGTGGGTACCAAGGTGAATAAGTGTAGGCTCTGCCCGCAAGACACTCCTCCCTTCCATTGCTCTGGGATTTTTGTTGTTGTTGTTTTAAGATGGAGTCTCACTATGTTGTCCAAGCTGCAGTGTAGTGGCTATTCACAGGCATAATCATAGCACACTGCAGCATCGAACTTCTGGCCTCAGTGATCCTCCTGCCTGAGCCTCCCAGTAGTTGGAACTGCAGGCACCCACCACTGCACCTGGCCTTCCATTGCTCTGTACAGGATGACTGGCTGTCCTAGTTTGCTAGGGACCGAGTGGGGGTTCACAGGACTCGGGAATTTTCATTTGAAAACTGGGACAGTCCCAGACAAACTGGGAGGAGTTGGTGACCCTAGGTCTGTACCTCATTATACTTTTCTTCCCAACAATAGGTATAACTTTTATTTATCGAGCGCTGGCTCTGTCAGCCACTTTATATGTAGCATCTTTCTTCAGCTTTAAAACAGCCCTGTGATTTGGGAGTCCCCATTCTGCAGAGGCCTGACAAAGTTGGCGATGCTTGCATGAGGTCATGCTATTTTTTTTTTTTTTTTTTGAGACGGAATTTCACTTTTGTTGCCCAGGCTGAAGTACAATGGTGCAATCTCAGCTCACTGCAACTTCTGCTTCCTGGATTCAAGAGATTCTCCTGCTTCATTCTCCCGAGTAGCTGGGATTACAGACATGCGCCACAACACCCGGCTAGTTTTGTATTTTTAGTATAGATGGGGTTTCACCATGTTGGTCAGGCTGGTCTTGAACTCCTGACCTCAGGTGATCTGCCTACCTAGTCCTCCCAAAGTGCTGGGATTACAGGCGTGAGCCACCGTGGCCAGCCAGGGAGGTCATGCTATTAAGCATGGAGCCTGGTTTTACACCCAGGCCTGTCTGTGTTCTTAGTGAGGACGCTATACTGCGTCCTTGCTCAGGAGGAATGACTCTGAGATGGAGGGGTTATTTCACACCAGACTCCCTCAAAGCTCTGACACACTAGCGCAA
The DNA here is from genome assembly GCF_000951035.1 of Colobus angolensis palliatus. NCBI lineage: Eukaryota > Metazoa > Chordata > Mammalia > Primates > Cercopithecidae > Colobus > Colobus angolensis. Next base: position 6,689,215 of record NW_012114622.1, read on the forward strand.
ACCCTGAGGGAAGCTGCAGAGGCAGGTGTGGGTGCTGTGGCGCTCCCGCCCTCTGCTTGCTAGCCTGGACCTGCAGCTCAGCGATGGCCTCTTCTGTTCATTACAGACAGTTTTAATGGACCAGTCTCGCTTCCACGAGCTCCAGTTGCAGCTGGAACAACTGACCGTCCTGGGGGCTGTGTTGCTGGTCACCTTCAGCATGGCAGCCCCAGGAATTTCCAGCCAGGCCGACTTTGCTGAGAAACTCAAGATGATTGTGAAGATTTTGCTAACAGATATGCACCTACCGTAAGTGGAACTTTCATGCATGGATGGGAGGCAGTGGATGGCAGAGAGCCAACTAGAGTCTCCCAGAGGGGTCTCCCACTGTAAGGCAGAACCCAGGGCCACTCTCTAGGAACTGAGAAGAAACCTTGCTGTCTCAGTCGGTTCACTTGGCGAAGACCCCAGCAGAGTTTATTCAGGGTCATCGGGTCAAAATTAGAATCTGCTGCAGAATTAGCAAAGCTCTAGGATAGTGGCTTTAAAATGTGTGTGACTAACCGAGTAGCCTATAGGGCCTTAGAGGCCACACCAAGGAGTTGGGTTATTGTCCTAAGAGCTGTAGGGAGCCACTGAAGTGTTTGAAGCAAGAGGGGGAACGTAATTAGATTTATGCTCTTAAGTTTAAATTTTGGCATCGGGCGCATGGTAGATGTGAGGGAGCATTTAGAGAGTGAGAGAAGAAGTGGCTCGGGCAGGGGTGTAGGCCATGGGCAGGGTGAGGAGTGCTGGTATTGATGGTTGCTTGCCTTGAGGAGTCGGAGATCCTGGGCTTAGGGGTCCTGTGGCCCTCCGTTGCCTGTTAGCATGCTCCTCCCGGGGCCTGGCTCGGTGCTGAGTACCATCAACTCATTTATTCTCCCTACGCAGGGAACAGAATGCTGTCTGACCCCTTCCTTCTTTAATGGGGTTGTCTTTGTCTCCTGACCTCCAAGGTTCTTGTGTTTGATGTTTGTTGAGTGCTTTATTCCTCTCCCAAAGCCATTCAAATGTTTTAAACTCCTACTGGAGCTTATGAGGAAACTGAAACCCAGAGACATTAATTGGGACAAAAATGTTTGTGACTAGGAGCCGCAGTAAGAAATTCATTTTCCGTTGTGACCTAGTACACACTTAACACACATGTAACAGAAACGAAAACCTCTCGAAATGGAACTGACCCTAACTGTGTTTAATGCAGCCTGATATTTTCTACTCTATTCTTATTCCATTAAAAAAAATATTGGTTGCTACCTACTGAATTGCTTTCATAACCAACTAACAGTGAAAAGTAGAGCTCTATGGGACGGTCATGAGAGAAACCAGCTATATTCCTGCAGAGCTGCATGTATGTGGTTGAAGTGTTCTGCACTTTCATGTTCCCCACAGGCGTTCTGTGCTCAGTGTAATGCATCATTTTCTTAGCCAGCACAAGTCCACATCTGCACGCGTGCAGGCTTCATGACCGCTCCTACCATGGAGTCATGTTGGGTGACTTCTATGGTTTCCAGCCTATAGAATATCTTTGAGTGGTTCTAAGTAAATGCTCTATCTGACAAAGTCCAATTCAGAGACTTCTTCAAGGGAAGTACCCCCTTAAACATTCTCATCCTTACAAAATGTAGAAATTTTACCGCTGAATTTGCACAAAGCATGGGTATGTTCAGTGCAGTGTGGGGCGTGTCCACATGTTGTGACTAGGGATTCAACAGTTTTGACAGTCAAACTAGTTTGCTGAGAGGCCAGGAAACAGTTTGCTCGGCTGAGGGCTTAGCCTGAGGCCTTTGCACAGGCACAGCTCTGGGCTGTCACCTAGGTCCCTGCCTGGAGAACTACTCTGTCAAAGCTCCTGCTGAGGGAGGGACCCAGGTCAGTGCTTTTTTGGGAGCCCAGCCTTGCTCTCCCATATCCACCCTGGCTCTCCAGGGGTGGGCACAGAACTGGTGCCAATGGTGAGTGCTGGGGCTTGCTCCCACACCCCCCAGTAATTCTACATACAAAGGATCTAGACCCAGAACAGAGGCAGTTACCTTCTCATAGCATGCCTGCCAGCAGGGGCAGGCGCCCTGGGAAAACCCGGGGGACCCAGGGAATCCAGATACTCTTTTTTTTTTAACTTGAGAATTTGACTTTTCTTTATTCTTTTATTTTTTTTTTTACATTTTTTAATTAAAAAAAATTTTTTTTTTGAGATGGAGTTTCACTCTTGTTGCTGAGGCTGGAGTGCAATGACGTGATCTCGACTCACTGCAACCTCCACCTCCTGGGTTCAAGTGATTCTCCTACCACAGTCTCCCGAGTAGCTGGGATTACAGGCACCTGCCACCATGCCCCAGCTAATCTTTTTGTATTTTTAGTAGAGATGGGTTTTCACCATGTTGGCCAGGCTGATCTTGAACTCCTGACCTCGAACTCCTGATCCATCTGCCTTGGCCTTCCAAAGTTCTGGGATTGTAGGCGTGAGCCACCAAGCCTGGACTCTTTATTCTTTTAAAAGTAGTTAATATGTGTGCATGTTTCAAAAATCAAAAGGTACAAAAGGATATCCAATGAAAAGTTTCTCTCTCCCTCTTGTCCCACAGCTACCAAATGCTTGCTTTCTTGTGTATTCCTCCAGAGGTATATGGAGATATTCTGAGGTCATTCCGGGCTGATTTTATCACAGAGAGGCTAGCAGGAAGTTGTGCTTTGGGTCGTTGGTCCTGGTATGCTCTGAGAGCCCCTGCCCTTCCCACTGTCTTTTCTAGCAGAGGGAGAGAAAGAAGTCCCCCTGGTCAGGTGTGCACAGCCTGAGAGGTAAGGTGGCAGGGAAAAGAGTCACAAATTGTCCCTTGAACACGTAAATCCAGTTACTGGTACTGTCTTTCTCACCCAGTTGTGGGCGGTTGGAGCCGGTTAGAGGTGTATTTTACTTATAGGCCCTTTCTCCCCTCCTCTGCCGCAGCTCCTTCCATCTGAAGGACGTCCTCACTACCATCGGGGAGAAGGTGTGCCTGGAGGTGAGCAGCTGCCTCTCCCTATGTGGGTCCTCCCCCTTCACCACGGACAAGGAGACCGTGCTCAAGGGCCAGATCCAGGCTGTGGCCAGCCCCGATGACCCCATTCGCAGGATCATGGGTACGTTTGGGGAAGGCAGGCAGCAGGGATATGCCCTCCGAGGGGCTGGAGGACAGGCCCCTCTGAAGAAACCTGAGGGCTTAGTTGGGGTTAAGGTGCTGATGGGTGAGAAGATGGTGTAATGAAGCACCACAGAGAGACCAGGGCCACCCAACAGACGGGCACAGGACCAGGCAGCCATCATTGTTCGAAGGACTGCGACCTTGGAATCGCTCTCCTGGGTTCACAAGCAGTGTCCCAGGGCTTGCTGTGCAGCTTGGGTGTGTAACTTGACACTCGAGTTTCCTCATCTCTAAAGCAGGAGTAAGAGCAGCAACCTTACAAGGTTGCTGCAGGGACTGCCTGCAATGAAAAGGTAAAGTGCTTGCCACAGTGCCTGGCAGCACATAGTAAGCACTCAGTAAATAGGAGCTGTTACAAAAAGATCTGAATAGTAAAATGAAGATGTTATTTAAAAACACAATTAAAATATCATTAAATATTAGTATATAATGCTATTAACATACCAAATGTAATAAAACTGTTAAAATGATAATATTAAGATATTGCTGTTTAGAATTTATAATAAACTTGGAGTATTAAAATATTTTAATGCATATTCTATAAAGCATTTAAAATATTCTATAATATTAGCTATTAGTTATCACAGCAATGGCTTTATGAAAAATGCTGTTAATTAGCTTGATTTAATCATTTCATAGTATATACATATATTTAAAACATCATGCTGTATACTGTAAATACATAGTTTGTTTGTTTTTGAGACAAGGTCTCACTCTGTCTTCCAGACTGGAGTGCAGTGGTGTGATCTCGGCTCACTGCACTGCACCTCCGCACTCCACCTCCCAGACTCAAGCAGTCCTCCCACGTCAGACTCCCCAGTAGCTGGGACTACAAGCATGCACCACCACACCCGGCTAATTTTTTGTATATTTTGTAAAGACGGGGTTTTGCCATGTTGGCCAGGCTGGTGTCAAATTCCTGGACTCAAGTGATCCGCCTGCCTCAGCCTCCCAAAGTGCTGGGGTTAACAGGCATGAACCACTGCACCCAGTCAAGATTTATACTCATAACCTTGGTAGGGAGGCAGGAAAGTGCCTGTAAGTAGACCTGTAGCCAGCAAGTTGCTTCTCATCCTGCTGCCTGGGTTGTTTTGTAACAGCCAGTTATCAACAGATTGAAAACCAGCCCTTACTGGGAGGATCACTTAAAACCAGGAGTTCGAGACTACCTGGGCAGCATAGTGAGACCCCATCTCTACAAAAAAAATTTTAAATATATATAATTAGCCAGGATAGTGACATGCATCTGTAGTCCTTGCTACTCGGGAGGCTGAGGCAGGAGAATCACTTGAGCCCAGGAGATTGAGGCTGCAGTGAGCTGTGATTTCACCACTGCACTCTAGCCTGGGTGACAGAGAAAGAACTTATTTCTAAAAGAAAGAAAGAAAGAAAAGAAAAACCAGTCTTTGGGTAGGAACAATACAAAGATTTCTATTTTGGTGAGGCTGCCAGCCCTGGGAACCTTAGAGAACCAAACCAATTTAAGAATAAGGGTGCTGAGCGTGGTGCTCACGCCTGTAATCCCAGCACTTTGGGAGACCGTGCCAGGCAGATCACATGAAGTTGGGAGTTCGAGACCAGTCTGACCAACATGGAGAAACTCCGCCTTTACTAAAAATACAAAATTAACTGGGCATGGTGGTGCATTCCTGTAATCCTAGCTACTTGGGAGGCTGAGGCAGGAGAATCGCTTGAACCTGGGAGGTGGAGGTTGCGGTGAGCCGAGATTGCGCCATTGCACTCCAGCCTGGGAGATAAGAGGGAAACTCCATCTTAAAAAAACAAAGGAGAAGGAAAAGAAAGAAGAAGAAGAGTGATAGGGCCCGGTGCAGCAGCTCATGCCTGTAATTCCAGCACTTTGGGAGGTGAGGTGGACGGATCACTTGAGGTCAGGAGTTCGAGAGCAGCCTGGGCAACATGGTGAAACCCCGCCTCTACTAATAAGACAAAAATTAGCTGGGCATGGTGGCATGCGCCTGTAATCGCAGCTACTCAGATGACTGAGGGAGGAGAATCGCTTGAACTCGGGAGGCCGAGGTTGCAGTGAGCTGAGATTGTGCCACTGCACTGCAGCCTGGGTGACAGAGTGAAACCGTGTCTTGAAAAAAATAATAATAATAATAAGGGTGATAGGCCCTGTCTTGTCCTGTCAGCAGTTTCTGTCTGTGTTGTGAGGCTCAGGAGGGTATAAGTTATTTGTACCTGAGAGGATTCCCCAGGCAGGAGGCAAGGCATATAGTTTGAAAAAGTCCATTCCATATAAATGTCTCTATTGTTTTTGTGATAAAATCTGCAAGAAGTATGACTGGATCAAATCTTTTTTCATGAGGATACACAAGGGTGCAAAAGCACTGTGAAGGGGAATGGACTAGAAAAGCATCAACATAAATTATTCTTCCAAATAGGACAAGTTTACAAATGCCCTCGACTTCCATGCAGGCATCAGAGAAGGAAGCACGAGCTGCTTTCATGGAGGCTTAGTAGGAAAAAGGTCTTTTTTGAACCTGTAATTCCTGCTTGATTTTTCCACCTTTTTATGTGATTGTCAATGATGGCTAACATTGGTCTCAGGATGTGTTGCTCCTCTGAGAGCAGAGCATGTCTCCAGTCTTCCTTTACTCACTCATACGTTCATTTTTTTTTTTTGAAACAGAGTCTTGCTCTGTCACCAGACTGGAGTGCAGTGGCGTGATCTCAGCTCACTGCAACCTCCACCTCCTGGGTTCAAGTGATTCTCGTGCCTCAGGCTCCCGAGTAACTGGGACTACAGGTGCAGACCACCACACCTGGCTAATTTTTGTATTTTTAGTAGAGATGGGGCTTCACCACATTGGCCAGGCTGGTCTTGAACTCTTGACCTCAGGTGACCCACCCACCTCAACCTCCCAAAGTGCTCAAAGTGCTGGGATTACAGGTGTGAGCCACTGCGCCTGGCCACTCATGCATTCATTCTTGCATTCCAAGTGTGTTTGAGCTTCTCCTGGGAGCTGGGTCTCATGCTGGGCACTGTGCTGAGTGCTGAGGAGACATGGTGAACAAGATGAGCATGGCTCCTACCTTCATGAAACTAACTAGAGTGGAGAGAAAACATTATAAATGGGATGAATGTGCAGACGTGCAAGGTGTTGTGGGTATCTGGTCTAGGAGTATTGATCGGGGACAACTTCCCCTAAGAGGTGATGGTTAAGCTGAGAACTGAGGCACGGTCGGGTTTGTAAGGTGAAGGACAAGAAACAACTGACCACTTTCTTTTTTGTCACAGAATCTCGAATCCTGACCTTCTTAGAAACCTACCTTGCCTCGGGTCATCAGAAGCCATTGCCCACAGTCCCTGGGGGACTCAGTCCAGTTCAGAGAGAGCTGGAGGAAGTTGCTATTAAATTTGCTCGTCTGGTCAACTATAACAAGATGGTCTTCTGTCCCTACTATGATGCAATCCTCAGTAAGATCCTCGTCCGATCCTAACGTGTATGCACCCTACAGCAGCAGTATTACTAGCCGCAGAATACCTGTTCTCAACTCTAATGTTGCATTGGAAAATGGCTATATAGTACACGTCTATTTAACAGCACCGATTCCAAAGGGAAGAATATTGTGTATCACTGTTGAAGAGACTTGTTGAAAAATCCAGTGAATTCTATTTTGAGAGATTGTATTTATGAGTGCAAGTTTACAAATCAAAGAAGCTTTTTGTTCTCGAGTTTTATAGGTAACACTCAGCTGTGTCTCCACTCCTCCCCCATCATGTCCTTCTAAGGAGGCTCTTCTGCAATCTGGGTAGTTCTTTCAGATGCCCCATGCTGAGCTGACAGCCATCCAAGCGCAAAAGAGACCAAGCCGTGGCCTCACCTCCTGCCCTCCCTCAGACAGCCTTGTCCCTCACCCCTCCCTCCGGGTATTTTTGTTAGAAGGGCTACATAACGTCTTATTGCCATTTTCTCCCCCTATTTATTGCTTCCTCCCTGCCTGGCCTAGCCAGGGCTCCCAAGCCCTTTTTTCTAGAGGAGAGTTATTTGTCTCTCTCTCTCTTTTTTCTTTTTTACTTTTTTTTTTTTTTTAATATTTAAACATTCTTTCTTGTAACCTCTTATTGCCATTTTCTCCCCCTATTTATTGCTT
>NW_012114622.1:6696583-6724460 GCF_000951035.1 Colobus angolensis palliatus
ATATTTAAACATTCTTTCTTGTAACCTTCCCCCAAAGATACAGAGTTACTTGGACTTTAAAAGCTTGTTCTTTTATACAAAATTACTCCTGCGTCTAGGTGAGAGCAGTTATGACTTATGAGATCTAGTGAAAGGAAATTATTTGACTTTCAAGCCTTGAAAATCAAGGAGGAAATGTTTTCAAAAATAGTTTACTGTAATGTAAAGGAAGAGAAATGTCTGGAATTCTTACTGAAAAATTGACTCTGAGACAATACGCAGATGTGTTGATTGAATTAAATTCTGGAATTAGATTTAACTGTTTTCAGATAAAATAGCTTGAGTTCACGAATCTCCTAGATAAGGAAGTCATAGAAAATCCCTTGAGCATTATTTTTCGAGGAACTTCAGTGACCAGAATTCCTGACATGTCCTCTGAGTGTGAGTGATTTGGGTCTCATAGATGATCTGTTCTGTTTTTTTCTTTTTTTTAAAGTGTACACATGCATGTGTGCATTTTAGACAGGGACATTATATTAGAAGCAGAACCATGAAACTGGAATGACCTCCAACTGCCAGAAAAGCAAGTAATATCGGCACCTAAAGCCGTCTGGACAGGAAGCTAAGAGAAACTTAGAAGCTGGCCGGGCGTGGTGGCTCATGCCTGTAATCCCAGCACTTTGGGAGCCCGAGACAGGCAGATTGCCTGAGGTCAGGAGTTTGAGACCAGCCTGGGCAACATGGTGAAGCCCCATCTCTACTAAAAATACAAAAATTAGCTGGGTGTGGTGGCACACACCTGTAATCCCAGCTACTTGGGAGGCTGAGGCAGGAAAATCGCTTGCACCCGGGAGGCAGAGGCTGCAGTGAGCTGAGATCGTACCACTGCATTCCAGCCTGGGCAACAGAGTGAGACTCTGTCTTAAAAAAAAAAGAAACTTGGAAGCCATTTCAGAAAGACTCCAGGAAGGCTAGCAGTCATTCCTACACAACCAGGGGGAAGGACTACATTTTACTGCAAGCAGCTGTTTTCTCTGATTCTTCTTTGTAAGGAAATGCAGTGATTTTGTGTTTTCAAGGAAGACTTGAAGAAGCAGTTGGGTAGGTATTCCAGTAGAACTGATGGGGAGGAAAGCAGATACTCCATGAGAAGGGTATCAGACCCAGTAGAGTCAGAATATATTCTGCTTTCAGGATTTTTGAGATTGCTGATGGTCCCAGGGTTTATACAAGGACTTGGATCTGGCTGTAGAAACTCAGGTAGAAATTACATGTATGCAGATCAGAGCTGATGTTGGTTCTAATCTATAATGATGTGATAAATTAAAACAAAAAACAAAAAAAAAAAACAGAGCTGGGCATGGTGGCTTACACTATAATCCCAGTACTTTGGGATGCCACAGCAGGAGGATCACCTGAACCCAGGATTTCAAGTCCAGCCTGGGCAACATAGTGAGATCACATCTCTACAAAAAATACAAAAAGAAATTAGCCTGGCATGGTGGCACACATTTGTACTCTCAGCTACAAGCTGAGGCTGAGGCAAAAGGATCGCCTGTACCCAGGAGTTCGAGGATGCAGTGAACTATGATCGTGCCACTGTGCTCCAGCCTGGGTGACAGAGCCAGACCCTGTCTCTCCTCAACAATAAACGTAGAGCCAGATGTATCTTTTTGAGTCCCAGGCAGGAGACTGGAGAATCTGGGTCTCTGTAATCTGGCAGACTGGCCGCATTTTGCGAGGGTACTTTTATTCATATTTATTATTTTTTGTTTGTTTGAATGTGTGTTTTTTTTTAATAGAAACCATACCACTTCATTTGTTACAGCAAATGATTCAAGAGGGCCCTAGAAAGCTTTTTCATCCACAGAATTGCAGAAAGGATAAGTACCCTCACCACCCAAGCCTTTGGTTCATTTTGTTTTGTTTTAATCTCTGTTCTCTTACCACAATGACATGCTGCATCCAGAATGGAACTCTATCTTCAAGTTTTTGGTTTTTTTTTTCCGAGATGGAGTCTTGCTCTGTCACCCAGGCTGGAGTGCAGTGGTGCGATCTCAGCTTACTGCAAACTCCCACTCCCGGGTTAAAGCGATTCTCCTACCTCAGACTCCTAAGTAGTTGGGATTACAGGCACGTACCACCACGCCTGGCTAATTTTTGGATTCTTTTAGTAGAGACGGGGTTTCACCATGTTGGCCAGGCTGGTCTCAAACTCTTGACCCCGTGATCCATCTGCCTCGGGCCTCCCAGAGTGTTGGGATTACAGGCGTGAGCCACCGCACTTGGCCTGTCTTTAAGTTTTATACTAGTTACGAGGCTAGTCTATCAGAATGTCCCTAATTTAGCTGAGGAACCTGGACAAGTCTTCCTTGATTTCAGCTTCATCCCAAGGCCCGTGAATGTTTTCTTTAAAAAGCTGCAGGCGAATGAGGTAAAATGAACAGAGACATGAGACAGAAATCAACAGAAGGGCAAAGAGTATGGCTCCCACAGCTCTTCCAAGGCCAAAAAGGCAAAAAGCAGTGTGACCACTACGTAGCCCTTGGGAGTCCATGCCTTTAGTTTCTCCTGTAACATGAGCCACAGGACAAAAATCTGGATGGTAGGTGTTACCATGATGGAGACATGCAGGGACTGGGGAAGGCGTGAAGCCAAGCCTCCAGAAGCCAAGATGGCCATGTTCAAGGATAGTTGCTGGATACAATGGATACAAAGGCATCATTGGCACCATAGTTAAAAAAGATGAGGTGGCCTAACAGCCTGAAGAGCAACATGGCCTAGATGGTGTCAGTGCTGACAGACTCTGGCAGGGTCTTAGCACTGGTGAAAAGCCATAAGTGAAAGTAATGAAGACTAGGGCACTTTTCAAGTCAGCCCACTGGATCCACCCACTCTTCCGCCCTTCACTTCCATCAGTGAGATCAAACAAAATATACCCGATCAGTGAAGAAGCCAGGACGGTCCCAACAAGCCAGTGGGGGGCCAGAAGACCCTCATCCATATACCACCAGATAACCAGAAACACACAAATACTGCACAGCTGCGGGATCAACACACTGGACTCAAATACCACAGCCCAATGTTGGTATTTCCGAGCATGGATGTTTTTCCGGAGCTCTTCCAGGAACTGCTCTTCCTGGAACTGCCGGTCCACACAGTTATCAGGAAATGGCTGTTGCTCATACAAGACCCTCTGCCACTTTACCTCCTTTGTGTTAGTTACAGGTTGGGCACACATTATCCTTTCATTCAAACTCAGGCCAGTGTAATCATCCCTCTCATAGAGGTCCATGTGGTTCTTGTTGATGACATTTTGAAATGAGACCTCCCTGGAAATTCCATGTCTTGGTTGATATTCTACCGACCTTTCCTGGTTTTCAAAGGCAGCAATCCAGGCCAGGCCTACAATAGATGAGTTTGTCTCTGAGGCAGGATAATACAGCCAAGTTCCTGCCTGAGAGTTCCTGGGGATGCGTGGCTGGGGGATGGCAGTTGCCTGCCTTTTTCCTTGTAAGGGTCCTTTTTTTTTTTTTGAGATGGAGTCTGGCTCTGTCACCCAGGCAGGAGTGCAATGGCACGGTCTCGGCTCACTGCAGCCTCCGCCTCCTGGATTGACGCCATTCTCCTGCCTCAGACTCCTGAGTAGCTGGGACTACAGGTGCCCGCCGCCACGCCCGGCTAATTTTTTTGTATTTTTAGTAGAGACGGGGTTTCACTGTGTTAGTCAGGATGGTCTCAATCTCCTGACCTTGTGATCCACCCGCCTCGGCTTCCCAAAGTGCTGGGTTTACAGGCGTGAGCCACTGCGCCTGGCCGTGAGGGTACTTTTAAAGAAGATAACATCTTCCATGGTGTATTCAATGAGGTCATATCTGGAATTGTTCCCTTGAGGTGGAGGCTGCTGTGTGACCACTGTGCCTGGTGGTTGTATGATCCTGGGTCCCTGAGAAGCCTCAGCCTCAGAGTGTTTGGGGCCTTTTCGTCCCGCTCCAAGACTGAAGGAGAGGAGCTTACCCCCAACTGCACGGCGCTGATCACCACTTCCTGCGGTCATTCTTCCTAAATCTCAAAAACTCTTCTTTTTTAAGAGTAGATTCTTGCAAGGTATTTTTCCCCTCCTGAGTTCTTACATTGCCAGAGTTCCATTTGCACAGTTTGAAATCTTGAGGCATGAATAACTGACTTCACAGACTCTCTTGGCCCCCCACTACCTCGGTATCCACTGGTGGAATTCTGCAACTGGCAAAAGTCAAGAATGAAGGAAGCAAACTTCAGAACCACAATATTCGTATTGAATCATTTTGTTGTTGCTCTATGAAGATAAGTAAGCTAATTTTCTTCCTGGAATCTCATAGGATTATTACTAAGGGCCAGGGAGAGCTACTTCGTTCATTTAGTCACTCAGGAAGCATTACTAAGCATCCCCTCTACCGTCTCCTACAGCTTTCCTTCCAAAACGAAGCGTCCTTTGGAGTGTGTTGTCCTTCAGAATCGAATGGATTCTATATGCTGCATTCAGTAAAAGGTTGTGGAGACAAGTGTCTCTTCCTGAAATTGTTAAGTGTATTTGGCAGTAGTACTTCACTACTTGTGGATAGAACTGAGAGTGAGATCAGTATCACCAAGCCTCTTGGATTTCTTCAATAGTCTCATGGATGAGAGAATGTTTAGAGCAGTAACTGCTACTTTGTTGGCTCTTGGTTGGGTGGATGGATTCTCAGTCCTAGTGTTTTTAAAAATCTCATTCCGGCCGGGCGCGGTGGCTCACGCCTGTAATCCCAGCACTTTGGGAGGCTGGAGCGGGCAGATCATCTGAGGTCAGGAGTTCGAAACAAGCCTGACCAACATGGCAAAACCCTTCTCTATTAAAAATACAAGAATTAGCCAGGTGTGGTGGCACGTGCCTGTAATCCCAGCTACTTGGGAGGCTGAGGCAGGAGAATCACTTGAACCCTGGAGGTGGAGCTTGCAATGAGCCGAGATTGCACCATTGCACTCCAGCCTGGGTGACAGAGTGAGACTCCGTCTCAAAAAAAAAAAAAAAAATCTCATTCCGTCTAAAGCAAGTTACAAAATGTGACTATTTATGTCACAATATGACTCAGCCATAAATGTACTTCAGGTAAGAAGCACACTAACATGATATCTTACTGATCAAATGCAGTCGGTAGGTATATATGAATTTTTTTCTCTGTGAAGAAAAGCTATTAATAAGTTTGACTTAATAGGCCTATAGTATGCACATACTGGCCAAGATTCTAAATGGATTATTCAGCAGTTGTGTTTTTGTGGAGGTGCTTATTCTCATTTCTCCAAAGCCTTAAGATTCCTGGGAATAGAGGAAATGTTGCTGCCACCAACTTTGCTGGTGAATTTCAAAGAGAATAGGTGTTTGCTGTTTGATTTCCGGTGACCTTTTGGCGAGCTCTGATGTGTATGTAGAACATTTGTGTTTCTTTCCATTTTGAGGCCAGGTGGTAGAGTGGAAAGACTGGGAGCTGTCAGGAAACCAGGGCTCGGATCTCCACTCTGTTATGTACCAGCTGGGGCAAATCAGGGCCCATTCCCAACTCCTTTAAAATGAAAGGACTAGACTTGGTCTTTAAGCTCCCTTCTGATTCTAACATTTTGTGATAGCAGGATTGTGCACAAAGAATTAGAGAAATATCTGGTTTTAGTCTTTTTTCCTCTATCACCGCCTTACCGGTTGTACAACATTGAGCCAGTCATTCTCCCCAAGGCCTCAGTATTTTCATTGTTAATTGGGAACATTCCTAATTCACACTGTTGCTGTGAGGATTACATTTGGTAATGAATGTTAGAATGCTTTGTACATGGAAAAGGACTATACCTTTCTTTTTTAACTACAAAAGCGAACATGTAACCCTGTACCTGTAGGCGCACATCTGCTGTGGTGTTACGTTCCACTGTTAGCGCCCAACCTCGCTTCTGTCAAGCACATTTTACAGGCCTGTAGGGAAGGTTTTCTTCCTGTCCTCTCCCAAGACGTGTTTACGTTCATCATCTCTTCTGTACCAGAGCTGCAGTCTTATGTTTGCTTACTTCCTGACATCCATCTCCACCCCAGTGATTTCTCCCCATCTCCAGCTCTATATTATTTGAACTAAATGAATCCATGAATGAACCAGTGAGTGGATGAATGAATGGTAATGGATAATGGGCTATGAAGTCATATTTAAAGGCACTGTCTCATTTATAAACAATCTAAATAAATAACTACAATGATATTTGCAAGTGTGTATTTATATTGGATTTTGCATTATGTAATTATTTTAATGGAAAGCCTTTTTAGTCATAGTATTCAAAGCAGCTTCAAGGGCTGGGGAAGGGGATAACCTTTAAGCCCAGGTAAGCTCTGTTTATTAAACCATCAAATGTTCACTGGTACTTTCAGAAATAGCCAGAATTCTACAAAATATATGTTAAAAGTCTAAATAGATTTAATTCTACTTAAAACTGTCCCTCATGTGGGTTTCTGTCACACCTGACTTACATTTATTACCTACCGAACTTAAGAACCAGAACTAAACTATAGTCCTGGTTCCATGGAGTGTCACTTTTCTTGACGTAAAAGTTAGCTTAAAACAAGAGGGGCTGGGCGAGGTGGCTCACACCTGTAATCTCAGCACTTTGGGAGGCTGAGGCAGGCAGATGATTTGAGGCCAGGAGCTCTAGACCAGCCTGGGCAACATGGAAAAACCTTGTCTCTATTAAAAGTACAAAAATTAGCTGGGCATGGTGGCATACACCTGTGCTCACATCTCAGTAGGCTGAGGTGGGAGGATTGCTTGAGCGCAGGAGGCAGAGGTTGCATTCAGCCAAGATCACACCACTGCATTCCAGCCTGGGTGACAAAGTGAGACCCTATCTCAAAAAAAGAAAAATGAAGAAGGGCTGCACATGGTGGCTAATCCCAGCACTTTGGGAGGCTGACATGGGAGGACTGCTTAAGCCCAGGAGTTCAAGACCAGCCTGGACAAACAGGGATATCCTGTTTCTACATAAAATTTTAAAAATTAGCTGGGCACGATGGATGGTGGTGCATGCCTGTGGTCCCAGCTACTTGGGAGGCTGAGGTGGGAGGAGGATTATGCTGTGATCATATCTCAAAACAAAAAGACTTCCAAAAATTTGTGTTTTCTTTTGTTTTGATTGTTTTTGAGATGGAGTCTCACTCTGTTGTCCAGGCTGGAGGGCAGTGGCACAATCTCGGGTCCCAAGCTCAAGTAATTCTCCTGCCTCAGCCTCCCTGAGTGGCTGGGATCGCAGGCATGTGCCACCATGCCTGGCTAATTTTTGTATTTTTAGTAGAGAGAGGATTTTACCATGCTGCCCAGGCTGGTCTTGAACTCCTGACCTCAGGCGATCTGCTCGCCTTCCGTGCCTGGCTGAAATTTTTATTAAGTAAAACAAAAGTTCTCTTGCTCATTGTCATGTTAAAAAAAAAAAAACAGAATTTATGAACATGATGACTATGGTTTAATAAAATTGAACTCAACATTTATTAACTATAGACTAATACTGGGTTATAATATCAAATAAATTCATAATTATTGACCAAGGTCAATATACTAACAAAAATGGTGGGTTTTCCATTCTTTTTCATTGGTACAATTTGATTGTTCAGAAAGTTTACTAGTAGTTTCTATTAACCTTTTACTGTACTAAGTGTGGCCACATAGGTGCAACCTCTTGTTTGAAGTTTAGTGGTAGAGGCCAGAGTTTGACTAATTTTTGTTTAGGAAGGACATACATACAGTCCTTGAAACTTCTGTCTAGTTCTAGAATCTTGAGGAGATGCTGTCATTGCCTTTATAAACAGGAAAAAGATGGATCTTTTGGCAAATTCTTTGGGTCCAGCAATACTGATATGAGTCCTTGGAACTGTAGGACTGACTATTCCATGAGTCTGCACATTAGATTTCCAAAGGTAAGTTCAGATGTCTAACATGCTGCTTGTTGAACTGTTTAACAAAAGGAGTGATCAAATATCAGGCAGAATCACCTTAAAAACTAAAAATTCATACATATCTGTAGCAGTTAGAACATTCGAAAATGTTTTCTTCTAATGAGAATCCTTTTTATGCTTAAAGAGCTGATCATTTCTAGGGTAAAAAATCTTATAAATGAATGCAATAGGAACAGTTATAATATATATAGTAGCCGTAACAATAATTGATACGGTTTGAATCTGTGTCCCCACCAAATCTCATGTCAAATTGTAATCCCCAGTGTTGGTGGTGGGGCTTGGTGGGAGGTGATTGGTCGGGGGTAGGGGGCAAAGTTCCCATGAATGGGTTAGCACCATCCCCTCAGTGCTATTCTGCTGACAGTGAGTTCTCATGAAATCTGGTTGTTTAAAAGTGTGTGACACCTCCCTCCCTCCTTTCTTCATCCCGCTCTGGCCATATAAAATGTCCCTCTTCCCCTTCATCTTCTGCCATGATTATACATTTTCTGAGTCTTCCCCAGAAGCAAATGCGCTATTCTATCTGTACAGCCTACAGAACCATGAGCCAGTTAAGCCTCTTTTCTTTAAAAATTACCCAGTCACAGGTATTTCTTTATAGCATTGTGGGAATGAACTAATAAGGTGATTAAAGACACTTCACCAAGCGTTTGAGTGTGTGTGCGCGCACATGCACGCGCTGAAAAACGTTTTTTCACGCATGTTTGCATGGCTTTGTTTTATTGTCTGTGGGAACACTTTTGCAGATCACTTACAAGTATTTGAAACTGTTTTGTCTTTTTTTTTTTTTTTTTAGACGGAGTTTGAGTTTTGCTCTTGATGCCCAGGCTAGAGTGCAATGGTGTGATCTCGGCTCACTACAACATCTGCTTCCTAGGTTCAAGCAATTCTCCTGCCTCAGTCTCCCAAGTAGCTGGGATTGTAGGCATGTGCCACCACGCCCGGCTAATTTTGTATTTTTAGTAGAGACGGGGTTTCACCATGTTGGTGAGGCTGGTCTCGAACTCCTGACCTCAGGTGATCCGCCTACCTCGGCCTCCCAAAGAGCTGTGATTATAGGCGTGAGCCACCTCACCCGGCCTGTTTGTCTTCTTCAAAACACTAACTGTGGAGTCCTAATTAGGGAAAGGGAGTCAGGCTGCTGGGAGCAGGGAGAAGCAGATAAAGTCTGCCTTTCTTCATGGTCCAGGACATGTAGCCATACTGCACCCAACTTATCACCAGACACCTTCAAGTTAGCTCACTGCAACCTTGGCCTTCTCAGTAGTACATAAAACCCTCTTCAGCACATAGCACCATCCTATAAAATCCCCAGCAAGCCTTTGTCTCTTTGCAGACAAGCCCCATCTCTGCCTGTTCCAACCTTGCAGTGCATCTTCATACCTTCTCTAATCTACTTTTCTCCACCTACAATCGTCTTGGTAAATTCTTCTTACCCCCACACCACACCATCAGCCCCAGATAGTTGCTGCTTACCCATGACACTAACCACCAAAAATGGCACTTCAGGAACAAGTCTACACCTCTATATTTTATTTTTGAAACAGGGTCTCAACTCAGTCGCCCAGGCTGGAGTACAGTGGTGCGATCATGGTTCACTGCAGCCTTGGCCTTCTGGGCTCAGGTGATCCTCCCACCACAGCCTCCAGAGTAGCTGGGGCTACAGGCTTGTGCTACCATGTCCAGCTAACTTTTTTTTGGTTTTTTTAGTAGAGACGGGGTTTCACTATGTTGGCCAGCTGGCCTCGAACTCCTGGCCTCAAGTAATCTTCAGCCTCCCAAAGTGCTGGGATTACAGGCACAAGCCACCGTGCCCAGCCTACACCTCTGTATTTTAAAGTCTATGCCATATGGTACTACTTGTGTCTTTTTTTTTTTTGAGTCTCGCTTTGTCACCCAGGCTGGAGTGCAGTGGTGCTCTCTTGGCTCACTGCAACCTCTGCCTCACAGGTTCAAGTGATTCTTACGCCTTCGCCTCCCAAGTAGCTGGATTTACAGGCTTGTGCTACCATGCCCAGCTAATTTTTTTGGTATTTTTAGTAGAGATGGGGTTTCACTATGTTGGCCAGGCTGATCTTGAACTCCTGGCCTCAAATAATCTGCCCGCCTCGGCCTTCCAAAGTGCTGGGATTTACAGGCATGAGCCACCGCACCTGGCCTACTTGTGTCTTAAGTTTTGATGGTAACTGTGATATTTTTAAAAAACTCACAACTTGAAAGTGATACTTGAAAGGGTAAGAAAGTCTGAATTAGAGGCAGCTGACTTTGTTTTGAGAGGCGGTTTTAGCTTTAATGGGAAAATACTGGAAACTAAACACACTTTTGACCAATTTATATAACCTTGCTACATACAAATTTATATGAGAAAATGATTCAGGATAACTTTTTTTTTTACAAGTAAGACTTTTGTGGGCCATTTGAAGCTGATTTTAAATGTCAGATTATTTAATCACATCTGAATTCAAATTCTAAACTGTGTAAATTGTTTCTAATATGTAAGATCATTTCTTTATAACCATAATACTTGTCCTCCCCTCCTTTTTGTTTCCTTCCTGCTTTTTAGTTTTTAACTCGTAATGAGAAGAGGAGGTAATGTTACCAAAGAGCACAGTCTATTTCTTTGGACTTAATTTGCATGACAAGTTTTTGCTCACTGTAATTAGAATTTAGTTAAATAGATGTCATTTTCCTTAATGTTATCTATGTTTAGCTCATGGGAAAAAAAATGTTCTTGAGAACTGGCCATGTGTGAAAATATTCAAGTTGAGTATCCCTAATCTGAAATCCAAAGTGTTCCAAAATCCAAAACCTTTTGGGTGTCAACATGATGCACAAAGAAAATGTTTAGTGGAGTTTTTTGGAATTAGGACTTTTGGATTAGGGATGGTGAACTGGTAAGCATGATGCAAATATTCTGAAATCTAAACAAATCCAAAATCCTGAACACTTCTGGTCCCAAGTATATTCAGATAAGGGACACTCTATGTGAGAACAAGACAGCAGGTGGTTAAAGGAATTTCCACACTTAGGTTGCTTTCAAGAGAGACAAAAGTATTAACAGGATCTTAATCTGCCTCAGATTTACTGGGGAGCAAATGCATTCATATTTGAGGATTTCTAAAATGTTGGAGGCTGAGACGGGCAGATCACAAGGTCAGGAGATCGAGACTATCCTGGTTAACAAGGTGAAACCCCGTCTCTACTAAAAAAATACAAAAAAACTAGCTGGGCGAGGTGGCGGGCGCCTGTAGTCCCAGCTACTCGGGAGGCTGAGGCAGGAGAATGGTGTAAACCTGGGAGGCGGAACTTGCAGTGAGCCGAGAACTGGCCACTGCACTCCAGCCTGGGCGGCAGAGCAAGACTCCGTCTCAAAAAAACAAAAAAAAAGTTTTTAGTTAGCACCAGAAAAGACCAGGAAAGAGTGTGTGATTAATACATTTAGTAAATACAAGATGACTTTTCCTCGTACTGACGTTTATTTTTAAATGGTATTGGAAAAATAACATAAAATAAGTAGTTATTGTAAATAAAATCTGAAAGGAGCAGAGGAAGCATGATGTTTCTGAATCCTTTTATTTTTTAAAGGACTTTTAAAATTTCAAACTACAAAACGGATTTCATACATTCTGCCATAAATAAAAACAAACAATAAGGCAGGACTCTACATAAGCAAACCAAGAACAATTGTTTTCAGAAAATGTGATAAAATGCTTTACAATCATAAGCCATCCAGTTTTTAAAATAAAACTGTTGAAAAACTCACAAATCTTCAAGCGGCACATACAAGACACCCTTGAAGAGGGAACAAAATGTGGTTCTGCCATTTTGTATTGTTCTCACATTTTTGAAAACCTAATTTTGCTTAGAGCATAGGTCTGTTCCATATTCTAAAATTCACACAGGTTGGTTTGTTTTTTCTCAAGAACCATATGATAGAGGCACCAATGACAATACAACTTTGTTTCCAAGAACCTTGTAACAAAGTGTTGTCTCTTTTAAACATACGACTTGAGGCAAAAGGAATCCTGGACAGGAGTTTTCTGCAGAGGCGTTTAAGCCCTACCGAATCCGCTTCTGCTGCCGTGCTCTGTAAATGTCATGAACAGGGGGGACAACGGCTCCCTTTTCTTCATCTTCATCTGAATCCTCGTTGGGCCTTTTGACGGCCTTGGTGAGTACTGCATTACTTTCCACAGGGCCATTGCCTTCTACAGCTAGCTCTGGGGCCCCACCAGTAATGATCCTCACAGCTTCCTCAACAGCTGTTAAAACAACAAAACGTAAAAACATATTCCACTATGAAAGGGTATGTATGTTCAACTGTGGACACTTTATAGTTCATTTCATAGCCTACTAATTTAGCAAAACATGGGATAGTACTACTGATACTAAATAATGAAAGAAAAAGACAAAAGCTGCTGTTAAAACTAATAATTTTCATAAGCCAAAGTACATGTTCACATGAATAGAAAAGATAAACTTTTATGACATTTTACTTAGTGGAATTCAATATGAATAAGCCTCTCTCTGCCAAAGAGGGTTTGGGTAACTCCTGGGTTTCACTGTACTTCAAATTGGCTGGCTGGTTTCAAAAACTTCAGTGACAGAGAATAATAATCTCTACTGCTTATAAGACAACAATGTGGAATGACACTCTGAAATGGAGCTTCTGTTACTTACTATTTGGTATCTTGCATCTTCGGAAAATTTCCATCAGTTCATCTACTTGTACGAAAGGACCCTATTTTGACATGAATAAATTTTAATCCCAGTAATCTGACAAGTTAAAATAGCAGTAACTTTATACACAATTACTGTAACCCACAGAGCGAGTATCTACCGTGAAAATAAGTGAACAAACCTGGAAACAGATAGGAGGAGGGAGAAGTTTCATTAAAACAACAGCTGCAGGAGGGACTGGGAACACTCCACCAGGTACAGGGTGTAAGCCTGGAGCTGTGAGAAAAAGAAAAGTATGAATCAAGTGGGATGGAAGAATTTCTACACAGAGCTAAAATCAAGTGACTTGCACATAAAGATCTTCCATGTCTATGCTGCTTTGTTCTGGACACTGAAAATACTTTTAGGGCTTTACCAAACCAAAGTGGGTGAGACAGAGCAGTCTCAATGCCACGGCCACTGCGAGGCAGAGAAGTAGACAAGTGACTTTGTATAAGACAATCGGGGACTGAACTAAAGTCAGTTTTTGTCAAAGACTGTTTCTGAGTTACACAAGTCATTTGTTTAGCAATCCTTTTTCAAGTCAATTATTCAACAGCATATTTAATCAGAAGGGCTTTGTTCAAAAAGAATCTAGAGAGGCTACTAACCATTAGTAAGTAAAGAAACCAAATTGTATCAGTGAAGAAAGTTTCCAGCTGTTCAGGTAAAAAGCTGTTTAGCTTTTTTTTTTTTTTTTTTTGATACAGAGTTTCGCTCTTGTTACCCAGGCTGGAGTGCAATAGCAAGATCTAGGTTCACTGCAACCTCCACCTCCTGGGTTCAAGTGATTCTCCTGCCTCAGCCTCCCAAGTAGCTGGGATTACATGCGTGTGCCACCATGCCCAGAAAATTTTTGTATTTTTAGTAAAGACAGGGTTTCACCATGTTGGTCAGGCTGGTCTTGAACTCCTGACCTCAAGTGATCCACCTGCCTTGGCCTCCCAAAGTGCTGGGATTACAGGCGTAAACCACTGCACCTGGGCATAGCAGCATTTCTGAAAACCAAGTATTACTGCCAAAATGGGTTCCTGGAATCCAGATCATTGAAGTTTTGTTTTTAGG
This sequence comes from Colobus angolensis palliatus, assembly GCF_000951035.1. Classification (NCBI taxonomy): domain Eukaryota; kingdom Metazoa; phylum Chordata; class Mammalia; order Primates; family Cercopithecidae; genus Colobus; species Colobus angolensis. The sequence goes on from NW_012114622.1 coordinate 6,710,340, forward strand.
ACATTCTTAGTTAATCTATTTCAAAGATTAAAGCTAAATCACTTGTCATAGTGACCCTAAGTCTAATAATTAACCCACAATTGAGAGGCCATGTCACTTTACCCCCACACTTTGGATTTAAATCAACAAACAAACCGAGGTCTCAGTACTGGATCTAAAGTCATGGCTTACGTGCTAAATGTCGTGGCTGAAATGGAATCATCTGCTGAGTGTCTGGTTTAGGGTATTCTGGTTTTCTATCCACTTCATCTTTCAGAACAGGCACTATAGAAGGAGCTACAACTGGGTCTGGAATTATAGCTGCTAGCTTAGCACGGGAGACATCCTGAAAATGCAGAACAGAAGAATCCTAAACCTGAAAAAGGGACTACTAGAGAATAATCGTGCAATTCATAACCTTGAGGATACAGTGTGAATATCTGGGTTAAAACCACAGGAAGAAAATGGAGACGGATAAGCAAGGACTCTAATGATGGTAAAGACTGTTACTCAACAAGGAAAGCTATTTGGTTCTAAGACTCAGTGTATTATAACTTTACCCCAACACAAGTCAAAAGTCATTAAACTCAGTGTTGCCAGGTAGGACATTTGTAGGACAGATACAAGTTTTTTTGGGTAGTCATAAGACTAGGAACTAAGTAGAGGTCAGGATAATTTGGAGGAAACTTCAAGATTTTAGATCTTCTGACACCTCATTAGAATTGAACATCAGTTTCATTAAACGAAGCTGGATTAAGTGACGTCCTGTTTTGTGAAGGCATCACGAACAGGTTAAGATTTTGCTAAGGCAATGAAAAGTTATTTCCAATGTACTATTTATTACAGGGGACAAGGAATATTTATTGAGCAGACACTATTCATCAGGTAATTTTAGCCATTTATTCTCTCTTTGATGAGGCAAATAGTAACATCTCCGTGTTATAGAAGGGACTGAAGCTCACAAAGGTTTTGCTATTTCCCAGGTCACACAGCTAATAAGTAGAGAGAGGAGGATTGGGAGGGCAGGCCTCTCTGACCTCAAATCCATCCACAGTCTTCCTTTCAGTACACTAGCATTGCCCTGCCAGGGCTGAGACAAGATATGCCAAAGGGAGCAATACAGTCACCTATGAACAGAGGCCCTCCTCTGCTCCAGGCAACCCAGTGTCACTCTGTCTGTCTAGAAACAAAATAACCCCTTTTTGCCACCAACGAGGGATATAAAAGCATTCCACTTTCTCAAAATTTGTTGAAATGCAGTTGGTGACATCTGGTATTAATTATATAAGCGTATCTAAATGGTAGGCACATTAGGTATCACTTTTTAAAAATCTTTTTTTTTTTTTTGAGACGGAGTCTCGCTCTGTCGCCCGGGCTGGAGTGCAGTGGCCGGATCTCAGCTCACTGCAAGCTCCACCTCCCAGGTTCACGCCATTTTCCTGCCTCAGCCTCCCGAGTAGCTGGGACTACAGGCGCCCGCCACCTCGCCCGGCTAGTTTTCTGTATTTTTTTAGTAGAGACGGGGTTTCACCATGTTAGCCAGGATGGTCTCGATCTCCTGACCTCGTGATCCGCCCGTCTCGGCCTCCCAAAGTGCTGGGATTACAGGCTTGAGCCACCGCGCCCGGCCTTAAAAATCTTTCTCACACAGATACATATACACCATACCACTCACCATAACACACAGAAGCACATTAATCCTTCCCCAAAAAACAAGAGTAGAAACAGAAATATAAGATGGAAAACATCATATTCAGGAAGTAGTTCTACTCCTGAATACTTGCTATTTTTCTTTTTTTTTTTTTTTGAAACAGAGTCTCACTCTGTCACCCAGGCTGGAGTACAGTGGCACTATCTCAGCTCACTACAACCTCCCGGGTTCAAGCAATTCTCCTGCCTCAGCCTCCTGAGTAGCTAGGATTACAGATGCCCGCCACCAAGCCCAGCTAATTTTTGCATTTTAGTAGAGACAGGGTTTCCCCATGTTGGCCAGGCTGGTCTCAAACTCCTGACCTCAGATGATCCAGCCGCCTCGGCCTCCCAAAGTGCTGGGATTTTTACAGGTGTGAGTCACCACATCTGGCCACTATAAGATCTTTATTTTCTGTTTATTTGTATTTTTTAATTTTTTTTTTTTTAAGACAAGGTCTCACTCTGTCACCCAGTCAGGAGTGCAGTGGCTTGATCACGGCTCACTAAAGTAGCCTCAGCTTTCCTCTTGGGCTCACCTTGGCCTCCCGAATAGCTGGGACCATCGGCAAGTGCCACTACACCTGGCTAATTGTTGTATTTTTCCCTCTTTTTTTGGTAGAGATGGGATTTCATCATGTTTCCCAGACTGGTCTTGAACTCCTGGGCTCAAGTGATCCGCCCGTCTCAGCCTCCCAAAGTGCTGGGATTATAGGCGTGAGCCACCATGCCTGGCAGATCTTTATTTTAATTAACTGCCTTAATTTTCATTTTCATCTTGGAAAAGTTGAAATAGCCTTTTCTAGCAATGGCACAAAGTACAGTAAGCCCCTCACTTAACATTGTTAATAGGTTCTAGGAAACTGCAACTTGTAGAGAAATGATGGGCTAGGCGTGATGGCTGCTGCCTGTAATCCCAGCACTTTGGGAGGCCAAGGCAAGTGGATCCTTTGAGCCTAGGAATTAGAGGCCAGCCCGGGCAACATGGTGAAACCCCATCTCCACAAAAAAAATACAAAAATTAGCCAGGTGTGGTGCCATTTGCCTGTAATCCCAACTACTTGGGAGGCTGAAACAGGAGATCACCTGAGCCCAGGGAAGTCAAGGCTGCAGTGAGCCATGATCTCACCATTGCACTCCAGCCTGGACGACAGAGTGAGACCATCTCAAAAAAAATAAAAATAAAAAGAGAGAGAGAGAAACGATGTATAGCAAAACCAATTTTTTTCTTATCAAGGTTATAACAAAACCATGTTAAACACAAAAATGTTATTTGAGGACCTGCTGCATATCATTTAGCTTAAAGTCAAAGTTTCTAAGAACCTATCAGTGATGTTAAATGAGGACTTACTGCAGTCTTAAAATATCTTTGACTTTTCATTGAGAAGCAGTTAAAACTAGAAGGAGAAACTAACTTATCCCTGAGCAGTAATCCTATGGTTCATACTAGGAATCTGCATCTGGCACAGAAATAGGGCTTCCATTAACAAAAATGTCTGAATATCAATTATGGGTAGTTTTTTCTCAAAATATTTTATCTGGATCAGACAGAGCAAGACCCAGGCTAAAAGAGGGCTGTGAGAAAAAGGAGAATGATGGTCAGGAACATCCTAAAGGTGGTTGGCTTAAAGAGATTAACTAAGGACTTCCCTGTGAATTTCCATCTTAGTCTTTGTTCACATGTCACAGAAAGATTAAGAGATGATGTAACGGTTTTCTTAGCAAGGGATGTTTCTGGGGCTTTGTAAATATTAATCTCTCCCTGTGGCCCGAACAGGTTCAGGTGCCAGATTTGTCTTCTTATGACTCAGTAGTCTCTATAGAAGAGTTCCATTCATAGATGAGTTAATTCCCCCAAAGGTCACTGAAGGAGCGCTGTTTTAAGAATACAAATCCCTCAAGGAACTTTATGGATTTACTAAGCTGTAATATTTCTTCATTATATCTTACAAAATATGCAACAGGAACTATATTTGGTTTAAGAAATCGGTCAAAATATATTTATCAATTTGATAAGAACTATTAGAAAAAAAGTAATAACTAAGGTAACATTCAGATTTTCTTTTGTTTTTCTTCCCTCCACACCCCCTCCATCTTGCCCACCAGATATAAGATATAAGGCACTGACAATTTCAGGGACAGAATGAAACTATTAAATCCCATTTCAATTCTCATTTTGTACAGCTACTCTGACACTCAGTGTTTCCTAAACCCAAGGAAAATCTCTGAACTTTTTTCTTGCTTCCTGCAAATCTATTCTAAAACTAGATTAATTCACATCTCAGAATTTAGAGTGCAGATTATCAATGAACTCCTCTAAAACACTGGAAAAGTGAGGACATTCCACATCTTGATCCTAAGTACATACCTTATAACCAAGTGCTTTTAATTCACTTGCAGAGCAAGGATATAAATCCATGAACTTGTATCTATCTACTAGTAAAGCCGTTTCTTTCCCTTCATACTCTTCTTTGAATGCTGTAAACCGTCTTTTCTCCACCTTGAGTATACTAGCTAGATCACCAATATTACTTTCAAATGCTAGAAATCGGGCCCAGATTTCTCTGCAAGAAAAGAAATACAATTAATACTTTAATTATTCTGGGTTTAGGGCAGGGAGTTCATTTACAAAAACGCCTTAAGCTCTCTCTTTTCCCGTAAGTTATAAAAAGTGACTTTTTATTATAAAGATTTTTAAACTATAGAAAAATAGAATAGTATAATGAATACCTATATACCACTACCTATATTGCTAATATTTTGCCATATTTGCTTGCTTCATCTTATTTTTGCTTAAGTATTTCTTTTTTTTTTTTTTTTTTTGAGATGGAGTCTCCCTCTTGTCGTCCAGACAGGAATGCAGCGGCGCGATCTCAGCTCACTACAACGTCCGTCTCCCAGGTTCAAGCAATTCTCGTTACTCAGCCTCCCAAGTAGCTGGGATTACAGGCGCCCGCGACCACGCCCGGCTGATATTCGTATTTTTAGTAGAGATGGGGTTTCCCCAGGTTGGCCAGGCTGGTCTCAAACACTCTACCTCAGGTGATCCACCCACCTTGGCCTCCCAAAGTGCTGGGATTACAGGCGCGACCCACCGCGCCCGGCCTGCTTAAGTATTTCAAAGTAAATTATAAACCTATCACTTCAGTATTTAAGCCCATTTTTGGGTTTTTACTTATTTAGTATATAGCCTCTTCTTTGTGGTCAACATGAGAGACTTACCTTAGAGAGGGTAAACTCTAGGTGAAGGAGTTGGAAAAGGAACCTAGACAGATTTCTAATTTCTCCTGAATAATGTGGCTTCATTATTTTGTTTAAGTGGCAGGAATTATAATGTAGAATACATTCTTCATCTAATATATGAATAAAAATATACTCCAAAAATATGATTACTCTATTGTTTCCCATTAATGTGGATCACTGGGGACAAACTGGTGCCTCATCATTGTTCTAACAGCTAAAATTAATGCTCTGAGACTGCTTAAATGTCACTATGCACCTTTGTACTAAAGTAATATATTAAGTGCCTCTTATATACCAGATGTGTGGCTATCACAAAAAATCCTACACTGGTAGACATTATTGTTAATAAGAAAATGAGGATTGGTATAGCTATGAAATTTGCCATCTAGCTGGCTGAGCTGGATATTGAACAAGACTCCAAAGCCTTACTATATTTCCACTGTACCAATCCACAATGTTGTTCCTCTGTGTGGTAAAACTAACAGAGACAAAACCGTAAGTCAGAGACATAATATGTAAAACAAACTTTAAATATACAAGAAGAGTCTTTGCTTTTGAGTAAGGGAGGTGAAAATTTCAGAATGCCTAACATGTTAATATCAATTCCTAGGGAGATATATGTGTGTGTGTGTGTGTGTGTGTGTATGTATATATACATATATATTGTATTGTGTATCTATTATATATGTGTATACATACACACACATACATACATATACATATATATACACACATCTCTCTCTCTCTTTCTCTCTCTCTCTCTCTCTCTGGGTTTTTGTTTTTTTTTTTTCTTCAGACAGAGTCTCACTCTGTCACCCAGGCTGGAGTGCAGAGGTATGACCATAGCTCACTGGAGCCTCAACTTCCTGGGCTCAAGCAATCCTCCTGCTCCCACCTCTGCCTCCCAGTATCTGGGACTACAGGCATGCACCACCACACCCAGCTAATTCTTAAAGTTTTTTTTTTTATAGATGGGGTCTCACTATGTTGCCCAGGCTGGTCTCAACCTCCTGGGCTCAAGTCATCATTCCACCTTGGCCTCCCAAAATGCTGGGATTACAGGCATGAGCCACTGATTCTGGTTAGAGATATATAGTAAACAAGAAAGATGATAATAAATTGCTATGGCATCTCTTAAAAACAATTCTAATCACTGTGCAGAAATTTAAAAATAATCTTAAACAGGTATAAAAGTATAGCTGATAGGTAAAATAAGTCTTGAGAAGGAAAGGAAATTTCTCTTGAAACTCATACTCAAGCAAACATTCACCCCATAGACACAATTCAGGTAAGAAAGCTGTCTTTAGAACCCGACCAACAACTTTTCACAATGGCTTACCCAGACTTCTCAGGAGGAAGGCTTCCAGATGTTAAAACTCGTTCAAACAGAACTCGGGTATTATTGTCCTCTAGGATATTGAAAAAGATTTTAAATGTTTTTTTATTAATTCACTTTTACGATGCAACAATATTTTCATATGCATTATCTCACTTCATCCTTACAAAAATCCCATGCAGAAACGTTAACTATTATCACACTTGGTTTTTATAGATGAGGAAACTTGAGCTTCAGAAGATTAAGAGATTTGATCTGGCTCTTGGTGATTGAGTAGCAGAGCAGTAACTGGAAGCCATGTTTTTTTCCCTTCTAGTTCAGCCCTCCTCTACTATACTGCAGTTCTAATGCAAAACCATTTATAACAGTGCTGTCTGAACCAGGTATCCCATTTGCCTTTTAAAAATAATGACAAGTACATATCTGCTGACATTAGTCAGACTACTGCTATTTTTTAAATACATTGAACGTGGAAGGATGGCAAACTCAAACTTAATTATTTCTAAGTTGAGTTTTTTATTTTGAGGTACCAGGACTATGCTATATTTAGCTACTTTAACTCTTGCAGAGGTACAATATCTAGGTTGGCAGGTAAATATGGAAATGTAAATGAATTAAGAATTGTTGACAGAGGTGTATTAAATTTTAAGAGTCTTAGGAGGTCCTCTGTAGCTGGAAGTGGGAAAATGACACTTTTTGCCTTCTTGTTAAACTCTAAGTTATCTTTTAAAACTTAAGAATCTAACAGTAACAACAACCATTGAATCTACTACTAACAACCACTGAATTGTACACCTAATGGATGGACTTACAGTTTACAAATTATACTTCAATGAAGCGGTTCAAAAGAAAAATTAACCCAGCAGAGGAGTTGTTTTTTATTGCCTGAGGGCAGTTATTCTGTTTATTACATGTCCATATGCAAAATAAAACCAAGAAATTAAATATATTAAACCAAAGAAGATGGCACTATTTTTGTGGCTTCTATCTTCAATTTAACGTATTATACTTTAAAAAATGTTAAACAAATCTACATTTTATCTTTTTCTGTTTTATCCCAAGCTTTGCTCCAAACACACTTTTTACCATTCCACAGAACTTTCACACTGCCTGCCTACATGTTGTGCTCTCTGCCCGGAATAATGCATTTATCTTTCTTTACCTGGGTAACTACCACTCATGTCTCAAAATCCAACTCATGTGCCCTTGTCTATGACACCCTCTAGAACACTGCTGTCCATCAGCAATATAATATAAGCCACATGTGGAATTTAATAAAAATGGGTAAAAATAGGTGAAATTAATATATTTAATCAACCAAATATATCCAAATCTTATCATTTCCACATGTAATCAATATGAAAAATTGTTAAGATAGTTCACTTTTTTTTTTTTTTGTCCTAAGTCTTTGAATTCTGGTATGTAGTTACACATTTACACCACAACTCATTTTGGCCTAGCCACATTTCTTTTTTCTTTTTTGAGATGGAGTCTCGCTCTGTCACCCAGGCTGGAGTGCAGTGGCGCAATATTGGCTCACTGCAACATCTGTCTTCCAGGTTCAAGCGATTCTCTGCCTCAGCCTCCTGAGTAGCTGGGACTACAGGTGCACGCCACCATGCCTGGCTAGTTTTTATATTTTTCAGTACAGACGGGGTTTCACCATATTGGTCAGGCTCGTCTGGAACTCCTCACCTTGTGATCTGCCTGCCTTGGCCTCCCAAAGTGCTGGGATTACAGGCGTGAGCCACTGCACCCAGCCCAGGCTAGTCACATTTCAAGTTCTCAATACCTAATAGTGTAGTGACTACCATAATTGTGCAGCATAGCTCTATAACTTAAATTATACTCTCTTCTCTGTGCGTCCACAGTGCTTCACTCAGGAATCGATTACAGTATTTAGCACATTTTTAATGATCACCACCCTCATCATAAATAGTTAACATTTATGGAATAACCACAACATTCTATATGTAAGTGAAACACATGCAAAAACTCATTTACCCTCTCAACGATCCTATGAAAGGTAGTCTTATTATAACCATTCTACAGGTGAGAAAACTGAAATTTAAGATTATACACCTAACCTCAGAACTATGCTACAATGAACCATCAAATGATGATGCAATTATATTTACACATTGGATTCCCCCACAAAAATGTTCTGGTGAATCCTATTCATCTTTGTATTCCCAGACCCTAGTAACCAGAAGGTAATGAATAAATGTTTCATGGATGGATAGATGAATGAAAGAATCATCTAAGATACTGATTTTGGAAGACAATAATCCTAACACCAGATATCCTCATTTTAAAAAAATAAAAATATACATACTAGTAACTATTCTAAAAAAAATCAGGCAAAGCAATTTAAGATTGATGAGGAATATTAAATGTCCCACTATCTCATTTTTTGGAGTTAAGTCTTTTTCCCAGAATGTAGAATCATTAAGCTGAAATACAAAATCATATTTCAGTTTTATTCTTTTATATTATTTAGATAAATAGAATGCTTTTTCTGAAATATTAAAATTACTGATTTATACCTATGATATCTAATTCTATAATCATTTACATGACACATAATTGCATATTTCTTTAAGTCAACTTTTAGTGATGTATTTATTTTTATTTATTAATTTATTATTTATTATTATTATTTTTTTGAGGCAGAGTTTCGCTCTTGTTGCCCAGGCTGGAGTACAATGGTGCGATCTCGGCTCACTGCAGCCTCTGTCTCCAGGGTTCAAGCGATTCTCCTGCCTCAGCCTCCCCAGTAGCTAGGATTACAGGCGCCTGCCACCATGCCCAGCTAATTTTTTGTATTTTTAGTAGAGACGGGATTTCGCCATGTTGGCCAGGTTGGTCTCGAACTCCTGGCCTCAGGTGATCTGCCTGCCTCGGCTTCCCAAAGTGCTGGGATTACAGGCGTGAGCCACCATGCCTGGTCTATTCGTTAAATGTGTTTTAGAGACAAGGTCTTGCTCTGTCATCCAGGCTACATGGAGTACAGTGGCATGATCACAGCTCACTGCGATCTCCAATTCCTGGGCTCAAGTGATCCTTCCAAGTATCTGAGACTACAGGCATACGACACCACACCAAGCTAAAACACCAACTTTTATACTACATCTTTTTTTGTTAAGAAATTACATATTGCGGACTGCAGTTAACTAGACTAAATGATATACATATATGAATTACCTAGCACAGTGCCTGGTACACGGTAGGAACTCAGTAAAGGATGGCCAGTGTTATTCATACAACAGAATAGGGAAATAAACACTAAACACTAAAAACCAAAATGTTTATTTTTGAATCTTTTCCCCAGTACCCTCAAAGTGTTTTACTTTACTATTTGGGCATCTTTTGAGTTTGTTTTGTTGGCTAGAGGGTTTTTTGTTTGTTTTACTTCCAGGAAACAGGAGATGATTTGCCCAGAGTCATCAGAGATGAATATAAACAACTCTATGTCTCCTGACTCTGACTTTGAAGCTTTATCCCACTACTGATGCTACTTTACTGTAAAGACAGTTCTGCAAAGTCAAAAAGCATCTACCATTGCTCAGTAAATATATTCATGGTTATACTCAAGTATTTCTTGAGTGCCTAACAAGTGCCTGTCTGCTATGTCAAAATTATAATACATTCAAGAAGGAAGAAATCTAGCAACATAATTTCAGATGGTTTAATATTAAGTAACCATTATAGATTCTAGAATCAACCTACCATTGAGGTGAGAAAGATAGTCAATATAGGCCAGGACATACTCTGGAATGTCTCCATACTTTTTTAGCCCCAGCTCAAAAATCTTAAAGGCAACAGATTTGTCCTACAAGTAAAGAAAATAAAGTACAGATTTCCATGAAATGTCAGATAAATGTCAGATAAAAAGAATATTAAAATTACACCTAAATATGACAAAATATATAAGAATTAAAACAAAATCATGTTAAGTAAAAATTGCTGAGCTAGAAACTATTCAAAGGAGTTTAGTGATTAGAAATCACTAGTCATTAATATAATGATTAGTAAAGCATGAATTAGAAATATAGTGATTAATAAAGCATAAATTAGCAGGTAGTTGGGGATCTGGATGATGCTCCATATAATTTTACACAGATACACTTAGATTGCCTTTACAAAATAGAGCAATAAAAGCTTAATGACAGAAGCTAAAGCCACCTTTTACAAACCTCAGATGAAGGAAGTTGTTTTACCTTTACACTGCTATTTCAGTATGTACCTTACTACAGTAATATTCCATGAGTGCTGCAGTAACATAGACATGGTGGCGGGTTCTGGTATCTTCCCTTGCTTTTTTAAATATCATTCTTCCAGATTTGATGCCTTCCGCTCTCCGTGCAAATTTCATATATTGGATATATACCTATGCAAAAGAAAATATTTGTGTTCTATACGTTAGGCAGTATGTTTCCTGTATAAGAAAGCAATCCTCAATACCCAATAAATTAGAAAGTAGGAATTTAGATAATATTCTATTTAAATCCACAAGCTAATTTTTTTCTGGTATTAAGAGATGCATGCAAATTAATTTGTTTTTTATTGAGATATAATTTACATACCACAAAATTCACCCTTTACAATTCAGTGGTTTTAAATATATTTACAAGGTTGTGCAATCATTACCATTATCTAATTCTAGAATATGTAAAGTTTAGGAGTGAAAAGTGTGACACTACTAGAACATACTCCATTAATCAATGACAATATCTAAAAAACTCAAGAGTTGGTTTAATACAAGCATGTTTTACAATACATGTTTCTCGTTGAGACAGAGTCTTGCTCTGTTGCCCAGGCTGGAGTGCAGTGGTACGATCTTGGCTCACTGCAACCTCCACCTCCCGGGTTCAAGCCATTCTCCTGCCTCAGGTTCCTGAGCAGCTGGGACTACAGGCGCTCGCCACCAGGCCCGGCTAATTTTTGTATTTTTAGTAGAAAGGGGGTTTCACCATTTTGGCCAGGCTGGTCTCGATCTCCTGACCTCATGATCCACCTGCCTCAGCCTCCCAAAGTGCTGGCATTACAGGTGTGAGCTACCGTGCCCAGCCTGCAATACATGTTTAACTTCATATTTTCTTGGTTTCTTTTTAAAAGCCCACTACTCTATTTTCCAAACAATATATAATAGAACTTCATGGATAAACGATGAGCCATTTTATACCCAGCACCTACAGAATGTCCAGTACATCATGAATATGCAGTTTTGTTTAGTGAACAAATGACTAATTAGTAGGGTCCTGGTTTGCTCAGTTTTGATAATATCTAGCTATGTTATCCAGTTTTGATGGCTGGATGAATGGATGAATGGATGGATGGATGAACTATGAGTTCCTCAAGAAAAGGAATTTTATCTAGTTTGTCATTATGTTGTTGGAGTCTAGCACAATGCATAGACTTCAGCAATATTTTTGCTAGATATGTTTGTGGAATGAATTATAAGATGATGAATAAATGTAGGAATTATAGCAGTGGAATCCCAATATAAATCATTAACAAGAAAAAGTAGTGTAGCTATAACTGACTTGAGGCAGACGGTCTAAAGACATACCCACAAGCCTGTCCCCTTCCTCTCCCAATGGGAGAGCACAACTGTACTTTTGCACTTGGGGCTTTGAAAACCACTATGATAGAGCAGGATTTAGAATAAAGTGAGTTTCAGTCTAATTTCTTCCCAGGATGTTGGTTTCTCCTGCCTCATTTAAAAAGAAATATTTATTAAGCAACAATTCTGTGGCATAGTGGCTTCAAACCATGATCACAAAGAAAGTGTTAGAGAAAGTGCCTCTGTATCTATTTTATACTGCTGCATTAAAAAGAAAAATTCTAGCAGAAAACAGATCAGTAATTGTCAGAGGTAAGGGCAGAGGGAAGGGTTATATCTACAAAAGGGTCACAAGGGGGAATTTTTGGAGGATGGTGGAGGTGTTTTCTATCTTAATTGTGGTGGTAATCCCATGACTCAATGTTATTTGTCAAGATTCATAGAACTATACAACAAAAACAGTGAATTTTACTGTATATAAAGTTAAATTATTTTTTGTTAGATAAGACTGTAAAGGTGGGAAAAAAGAGATCTGTAAAGTTACTCACCAAGGTGGGGTCAATATCCTCAATTGCCAGAAGTCTGTTATATATACTGTGAACCTTTTCATACTTCATGCGACTCTAAGGTGGTAGAGAAGAAGTGAGTATCAACATATGGTCATAAATAAGGAGGATTTGAGCTCTAAGGAGTCCAAAGGCTATAACCTCCCACCCCCAATGGCATCTCCATTGAGCATAAATATAGTATAAGCTGACAACTAATAACTGTTCATTTGGCATCATCTCTGTCTACCAAAAGCAATATGCCTGGCAAACAACCAGCCAGAAAAAAAGTTCAGTCCTGCAGCGAAAAATTGAATTATAAGAAGGCTCTAAACATTTTTACTTACCTCTTCATAATCTGCATATGCAAAATAAAGAAGCATATTCTTCTTCAATAAAGTGCTTATAGCTCTTTCATATATATTAGCAGCTTCATCACTAAATAATTTGGCATTATTCATATCCTAGGAGAAAAAAAAGAAAGCTCATCTTCAATAATTATAATATAGTTGTGAGAGAATAAAATTAATAGTTACATCTATTTTATTTACTTATATATGTCTAAGAAAGCATACATGTATGTACACATACATATGTGTATTCACACACATACATAAACACATATGCATTTCTGGATTCTAAAAAAATTCCAAAAACTCCCTTCAGCAGTTTAACTTACAAAATAACCATGCAAGTACTCTAAATGATTCATCACTTTAATATGTTAAAAAACTGCCAGTTTATTTTAATTCTAAGGAGGTCTAATTATATGAGTGTCACTAAGATTCATATGAATGTAAGCTTAAATTTTCAATACTTATGCTTTACTACCAAAATTCAGTTATATTTTTCAGTAAATCATCGCTATATGAAAACCACAAAAATATCAAAGTGGGGATAGGGAAGGAACACTTACTCCCTTTTCTGCAAGCAGTTTACTTGACTGCTCAAGATACTGGGCAGCTTCATACCAAATATCAGGGTGATGGCCCAGCACAAGCAGGCACTGTTCATAAGCAAACATAACTAAGGGAAGAAATTAACAAACATTCAATTAAAATAATTATTATTTGTAAAACTATCAATATAAGTATCATAACCAAATTAGGATCCTCAAAAATCAATGATAATTAGAAATAAAAACTATCATCCATCTAAGCTCCCTCCATCTATCCATCACTTATTAATTTTTTTTATTTTTGGAAGCAGGGTCTCTGTCACGTAGGCTGGAGTGCAGTAGCACAAATATGGTTCACTGCAGCCTCTACCTCCTGGGCTCAAGTGATTTTCCTGCCTCAACCTCCCAAGTAGCTGGGACCAGGTGTGTGCCACCACATCTGGCTTTTTTTTAAAAATCTTGTGGCCAGGTGCAGTGGCTCACACCTGTAATCCCAGCACTTTGGGAGGCCAAGATGGGCAGATCACGAGGTCAGGAGATCGAGACATCCTGGCTAACATGGTGAAACCCTGTCTCTACTGAAAAGCAAAAAATTAGCTGGGTGTGGTGGTGGGTGCCTGTAGTCCCAGCTACTCGGGAGGCTGAGGCAGGAGAATGGCGTGAACCTGGGAGGCGAGCTTGTAGTGAGCGGAGATCGCGCCACTGCACTGCAGCCTGGGCGACAGAGCATGAAAAAAAAAAATTAGCTGGGTGTGGTGGTTGGTGCCTGTAGTCCCAGCTACTCGGGAGGCTGAGGCAGAAGAATGGCGTGAACCCGGGAGGCGAGCTTGTAGTGAGCGGAGATCGCGCCACTGCATTCCAGCCT
>NW_012114622.1:6724510-6735753 GCF_000951035.1 Colobus angolensis palliatus
CACTGCACTGCAGCCTGGTAACAGAGCGAGACTCCGTCTCAAAAAAAAAAAAAAAAATCTTGTATAGAGACGGGGTTTCACCATGTTGCCCAGGCTTGTCTTGAACTCCTGGGCTCAAGCAATCCTCCCACCTCAGCCTCCCAAAGTGCTGGGATTACAGATGTGAGCCACTGCACCCAGCCTAAGTTAATACTTATCAAGCACCAACTATATGACAGGGAATGTGGAAGGCACTGTGAATATACAAGTGAATAAGACTCCCTATATTCAAGAAGTCTGCAGTATATGGGGAGGATAGACAGAAAGCAAAGACCAAAAGTATTATAATGATGAAAGTATAGAGTGTACTCTGAAAACTTACAGCAGGAGGACTTAACATAGTTTAGGGACTCAAGAAAGGCTTTGCTAAGGAACTGACATGTAACACAACACCTGAAGAAGGGATGAAGCTGGTCAGAGCCAAATAAATGAAGTGGTGTAAGGATGGAATAGATACAAAAATGGAGTAGGCAAAGGAAACAATATTTGCAAAGACCTACAAGTAAGACAGCAAGCCAAGATTGAGGAATTCATAAAGCTCCAAATTAAGAGTCTGGCACTGGCATAGTAGTTTGTATCAGACCAACCCTCAGCAAGTAAAAATTATAAACAAACACAAATACAAAAGCAACTATCTAAAGGTACTGGAAATGACCAAAAGAAGCAGAAATCAGGAGATTGAGCCCTTAAAAAGGTAGAACAACACTAGGTGAAATCCACATTTAATATGGCTTTTCCCTTCAAGCGCATGCCCATGTCGTGCACTTCTGGGATAGCTAGAACTCAAGTCAAATGCTGCAGTTGTACTGTCCTGAAGTAACATGGAGTTCTGGCCTATGAGAGCAGCTAGAAATTGAGGGGAGACATCCCCAAAAGGAGAAAGCCAGAGCCTGAAAATCTGGGCATAAATGTTCTCAAATCCTCACCTGATCCCTAAAATGTACATACACAGGAAAGGATACAACCAGACCAGCACAAAACAAAGCTGGAAGGCGGAAAGAGTTGAATAGATACCTCAGCAACTAAGGGAGATGAAGTTTAGAATCTGAGTTCCATCCGATTAGATGGTTGGGGCACATACTTTAGACTTTTCATTGTCTTAGGAGTAAAGACTATGTCCCAAGAATAAAGTATTTAATCTGAGATTAGGGATAAAACTAAAACAGATCTGTCTTCATAGTATAAAACCAAGCCTCCACAAAGTCCAAGTAATCTGACAGTAATACTTAACTTCCTACTAAAATAAAAAAACATTCTTCAGAGGAAGATGACAGAATCTAGAGTCTTTACAATGTTTCACTTGTACATTCATACAGTATCTAAAAGAAAAAATTTAAACAGGAAATAGGAAAATGTAAACCACAGTCAAGAGAAAAAACAATCAAAGAAAATAAACTCCATGGTGGTTGAAGGCCCAGATGTTGGAATTGGCAGATGAAGACTTTATAACTACTGTTATAAATATGTTCAAAGATATAAAGAAAAAGATGGTAAAGAACACACAAGGAATCTCAACTAAGAAATGGACACCATAGGCCGGGCGCGGTGGCTCAAGCCTGTAATCCCAGCACTTTGGGAGGCCGAGACGGGCGGATCACGAGGTCAGGAGATGGAGACCATCCTGGCGAACACGGTGAAACCCCGTCTCTACTAAAAAATACAAAAAACTAGCCGGGGGACGTGGCGGGCGCCTGTAGTCCCAGCTACTCGGGAGGCTGAGGCAGGAGAATGGCGGGAACCTGGGAGGCGGAGCTTGCAGTGAGCTGAGATCTGGCCACTGCACTCCAGCCCGGGCAGCAGAGCGAGACAAAGAACTATAAAAAATAAAAAATTTCTAACATGGAAATTTATAGAACTGAAAAATATTGTATCTGAAATAAAGAATTCACTGGATGCGCTTAATTGCAGACTGCATATGATGAAAACAAAGGTTCAGTGAATATGGAGATAGATCTATAGGAATTATTGAATCTGAAGAACAAAAGAAAAAAAGATTATGGGTAAAAAAGTTTTAGTAACCTATGGGGATACCAAGTGGCCTAACATACATGTAACTGAAGTCATGAGGGTTAATCTTGTTACCTCTTTTTGTTATAAGGGTCTGATCCTCTGTACGAAGAGGGTTGCTCTTTTCCCACTGTATGTATTTCTTCCACATATCTACTTGTTGAGCTTCTTGAGGAGTATTCTGAGGAGGCACCGAGGGAGCATTACGGTCCAAGCCTTTCATTACTGTCTCATATTCCTAGACAACAAGCATTTAGAATTCTTTGGTGAGCCAGGAACAACTCAGATGTATGGGGGATGGGGTAGATCAGTTTGGAAGACTGTTCAAAATGCCTACTTTTTCCAAATACCACTTTGTTAATATAATCTTAAAACTAAGAGTAGAGAGAAAGATGATTCACTCAAGAACAGATTCCCCGGAGCCCTCTCTATAAGTGATCTAGGAGGTTACTTTACAGGATATAAGAGTTGACAGATCAATAGAATTGAAGATCTGGTGGCATTTATTATTGCCATCTTTGGAGAAACTGTCTTCTAAAATTTCAGTAGTTTATATTAATAGGCTATTTTTCCTAACTTCTAAGAGTGTCAATGAATGGAAAGGTATGCATGCAATCAAAATGTGTCACTGAGAGCTATGTTATTAGATCACAGAATAATACAATATTCAGACAAACCCAAATAAGAGAGGGAAAAGAATTACTTCATCACTTCTAAGCAGAGTCTTGTCTCTATGCCCTGTTTCCACATTTTAAAAAATAATTTCTTCTAAACCCAATTTATTATATTTTGTTCGTACAAAGAGATATTTCATTTCAAATATGTCATCTCCTCAGACTTTGCAATTAATTGCTGTTAAGATTGCTAATGATTGAAAGTATCAAGAGTAATACCAGACAGGGAAAGCTCTGCTGGAAACAACAGATTCATAATAATCATTAAAATAGATGGATGGAATTCCATACCTTTGCTACACGTCTAGCATTCATATAATCTCTACTCCGATCTTCAATCATTTTTTTAGCTAAATGAATATTGATACCCTAGAAAAAACAAAAATATTTTTAAATTAAGTATAGTTTCTTAAAAATTAGCACAATACAGTTAATTTATTCATTTACTAAATAACTTTAAATTCTTTATTTTAAAAGATTTCTTGTTTAATAAAGGTTCATACAGCTCATGAAAAGCAGGGAAAAAAAAGTTCAATCGCATTATACATTTCAAAGATTAAGGAGGATGTGCTTACTTCTTATGAGCTGGCAGTAAGTTTCCATTTATCAGGAACTTTTAAAGATAGAATCATTTGAAAAGGGTCAATTATTTCATGTAAGATTCTACTAAAAAAAAAATGACATAGCTGATGCCTGTAATCTTAGCACTTTGGGAGGCCAAGTTGGGTGGATCACTTGAGGTCAGGAGTTCGTGACCAGCCTGGCCAACATGGTGAAACCCCGTTTCTACTAAAAATACAAAAAAATTAGCTGGGTGTGGTGGCGTGTGCCTGTAATCCCAACCACTTGGGAGCCAGACGCAGGAGAATTGCTTGAACTGGTGCGGCAGAGGTTTCAGTGAGCCAAGATCGTGCTATTGCACTCCAGCCTGAGCGATAGAGTGAGACTCCGTCTCAAAAAAAAAAAAAAAAAAGATGTACAGATTCATCTGGGTGAATAGCCATGGTTTGACTTTGATAGCCCTTTTTCTTTTTTATAGACAGAGTCTTCCTCTGTCACCCAGGCTAGAGTGCAGTGGCACCATCCTAACTCACTGGAACCTTGAACTCCTGGGCTCAAGTAATCCTCCTGCCTCAGCCTCCTGACATAGGACTACAGGTGTGTCCTGCCAGGTCTGGCTCATTAAAAATTTTTTTTTTTGTTAAGACGTAGTCTTGCTATGTTGCCTGGGCTGGCCTCAAACTCCTGGTCTTAGGCAGTCCTCCCACTTCAGCCTCCCAAAGTGCTGGGATTACAGGCATGAGCCATCACACCTGGCTAATAGCCCTTTTCTAACTAGTTCTGTTGTATAACACTTTTCAAAGAGACAAACAGAAGTAGCAAGGAAAGATAAACATTACCACTCAGTGAGTACTCCAAGGATTCTAAGACCTTTTCAGGGAGTCCATGAGATCAAAATAGTTGTCATTATAATACTAAGACCTTATTTGCGTCTCTCATAAAAACACAGGAGTTTTACAGAGGCTACGTGACATTTAGTATATAACACACTGAATGGAAGCAGATATGAAAATCCAGCTGTTTTCTATTAAACTAGACATGAAAGAGATTTGTGAAAATACAAAATAATGCCACTCTTCTAACTACATTTTTTGTTTTGGAAAATACAGTTTTTGGTCAGGCATGGTGGCTTGTGCCTGTAATCTCAACATTTTGGGAGGCCAAGGTGGGTGAACTGCTTGAGCTCAGGAGGTCAAGGCCAGCCTGAGAAACGTGGAGAAACTCCATCTCTACAAAAAATTGGCTTGAGAGTGGTGGCGCATGCCTGTAGTCTTAGCTACTTGGGAGGCTGAGGTAGGAGAATCACCTGAGCCCAGGAAGTTGAGACTGCAATGAGCTGCGACTGTGCCACTGCACTCCAGCCTGGGTGACAGAGTAAGACCCTTTCTCAAAAAAATAAAAATAAAAAATTCTTTGTGATCTTCAATAATTTTTAAAATCCAAAAACCATATAGTTTGAAAACCACAGCTGATGCCTGTGAGGGAACAATTTCACTAGCCTATATAGTTCTTCGAAATCACAATATACATACGAAGAACTTCCTTTTTTTCTCTTTAGAGATGGGGTCTCACTATCTTGCCCAGGCTGGTCTCAAACTATTGGGCTCAGGCAATCCTTCTATATTGGCCTCCCAAAGTGCTGGGATTACAAGTGTAAGCCACCATGCCCAGCTAAGGTTCCTTTTAACGCTAGAGCTTACTTGGCATGTGTATTTGTGTATTCAGATTGATTAGCTCAGTTATTAAAAGCAGATACCAATAACACAAAGATCTTGGATTGTAGCCACACACCTCACAAATTCAAACCAATAATCACATCACTGTAATCAGGTGATAGAGATGCACAGCAACTAAAATATAATTCCCAAAAGGTACTATTGGAAACATAATTCCCAAAAGGTACTGTTTTATAGGTCAATGGCAATGTGTATGTGTGTGTATGAATGTGTGGATATGGCTTAGTGCAGAATAAAAATAGTTTTATAAGAACTATTGTTCTTCAGAGTATCCTCTAAAAAATAACACTAATATGGAGACTCGCAAAACCTTGCAAAAACATTATAGTGCTTTCATTACAATCAATAAAGAAATGTATAACACTGATATAGAAAGGCTATAATCTACAAATCCACAATGCATAAAAATTAAAATGGTTTGGTTTATAATAAACAACTACTCTGACCTAATTTACCTCTTCATACTTGTTATAGTCTCTCCAGAGTTGTTCAATGTTGATCATCGGATTAACACAACCTCGTTGATAAACTCTTCGGACAGCTGTTATTCTTTGATTTTCTGCATACGATCCTACAGCTTCCCTGAGATTGTATAAGAAATGCCATCAATTATATTATAGCTAAATCTCATTCAACCCAGCAATCTCACTACTGGATATCTACCCAAAGAACAACTCTATGGAAAATAGTATGGAGATTTCTCAAAGAACTAAAAATTATATTTTAGCTAAATCAACTGTTTATATATATATATATATGTGTGTATATATATATATGTGTATATATATATATGTGTGTATATATATATATATGTGTATATATATATGTATATATACACACAAATACTTACACGCCTTTTAGGAAATTGATGTAATCCACCCAAATCTAAGAAATAAAAATAAAATGTTAATTATCTTTCTTGGTATTTTCACATTGAAGTGCATATATTAAAAAGTTTTAACTCTACCTGATAGGACATAATTTCCATTCCAATTTTATCCAGTGCAAAGTCATATGCTTGAGCCATTTTTTCTCTGAAATGAACATGAAAGACGTGGTTTTTAAATTCTTTTGTTATTAAAATTTATCTACAATTAGGCCAGACATGGTGGCTCATGCCTGTAATCCCATTGCTTTGGGAGGCCGGGGCAGAAGGATCACTTGAGACCCGGAGTTCAAGACCTGCCTGTGCAACATAGCAAAACCCAGTCTCTAAAAACATAAAAATTAAAAAAATTAGCTGGGCGTGGTAGTGTGCACCTGTAATCCTAGCTACTCGGAAGGCTGAAGTGGGAGGATTGCTTCAGCCCAGGATTTCAAGGTTACAGTCAGTTATGAATGCACCATTACACTTCAGCCTGGGTGACAGAGCAAGATGCTGTCTCTAAAAAAAATGAAACATAAATTATTATTTGAAGATAGGTGTAGTGGTTCACTCCTGTAATCTCAATGCTTTGGGAGGCTAAGGCAAGAGGATCATCTGAGGCCAGGAGTTGGAGACAAGCCTGGGCAACATAGTGAGACCTCATCTCTATAAATAAATAAATAAATAAATAAATAATGTCATCTCTATAAATAAATAAATAAATAAATAATGTACTTATAAGTAAAACGTAGCTTCTGATCACAGGATCAGAACAACATTTGAACATTTTCTATAAACAAAAATTAAAGACATCTTTGTAAGTATATAAAGTCATTATTTGATGTTAAGCTTGTCAATATCATAAATTGTTTCCTTTATCTACTGCTTGTGAGTTTACCAAAAATAAGGCTCATGTCTTACTTATCTTTTTATCCTTTAAGTTGCATAATTCTATACATAGCAGATTCAAATGTGGAAATCTGAGGTTCTCTCATTAATGATACATTAAGTCTGAAGATCTATTAGCTCTAAAGTAAAATGTAGAAATCTGGAAAGTATAGTTTTATTAAAATGCTACTTATGTTAAAATGTAAAGGGTACATTAGGGAAAAAGAACTTCCACTTCAATATAACACAATAAAGTATAAACAGACCAGATGTTGTGGTTTATGCCTATAATTCCAGCATTTTGGGAGGCTGAGGCAGGAGAACTGCTTGAGCCCAGTAGTTTGAGACCAGCCTAGGAACATTAGCTTACACTTGAGACCCCGCTATATTTGGAGTCTCAAACATAAGGAGACCCCACCTCTACAAAAAAATAGAAAAAAAATCAGCCAGGTGTGGCCGCTCGTGCCTGTAGTCCCATCTACTTGGAAGGCTGAGGTGGGAGGATCGCATGAGCCCAAAAGGTTGAGGTTACCGTGAACCCATGATTGTGCCACTGCACTCCAGCCTGTACGACAGAGCTGAAACTCTCTCAAAACACAAAAATCATAGCAATAAATATAATCAGGAAAAGACAATAAAGACAGAATTTTAGTAATAGACATAACTTGCCTGTTAGTTACATAGAAAAATGGCACCTCAGAAGAAGGTCTATTATTTAGATTTGGCAAAGATGGGAAGGTGGGTATAATTTGCAGTGGGGATGGTAACTTCACAATACAACTGTCAGAGACCCCTTAGATCACTATAATTGTCAGAGACCCCTTAGATCACTTAAGTAGCACATTGCATTGTGACCTGACCTGCCAAAAGTGGTACTAGCAGAAGTATGAAGATGGTTTTTGAAAAAATTTGACAACAAGCCTGCCAACAAAGTGGTTTGGTGTTGCAAATATACAGTGTTTCAGTATAGAAAGGGCTTGGGCGATTCAATTCTCCAGAGTAAGACTCATGGCCAGTGACTTTCTCTGAAGCACTTTTTTCAAGGTTACTAATTTCTTAGAAAATCCTGACTTTTCAAATCCTGACATTTCTTCCCACCTGGAGCTAACAGAAGGTGTGAGTTTATGTGGGATTAACTGTGTGCCTGGAGATGACTTGCATTCTTAAGATCCTGGTTTCACTTACTTGTAACTTGGTAGTTTACCCTTGGTTTCTCGGACATATGAAAGATAACACTTCCATAAATCAATGTGCAAAACCTTCATAAGGCATCTCTGAAATAGCTTTAAATACAAGAATATATTATCAGAATCCAGTTAAATAAATTTCATATGGACATAGATGAAATGGAACATTAAAAACACAAATTCAGCTCCCTTTATGAATTTATCTTCTTATAAATAAAAGGCAAATAATTTCCCCATTTTCAGTTTAGATAATTAAAATGCTTCTCATGATTTGTCAGGGGGGTATAATTATTTTCTTTTCCTTTTCCAAAATTTTTATGATGAACATTTTTAAGCATATAAAAAAGTTGAGTAACTACAATTAACTTGTAAAAAATCACTATCTAGATTCAATTATTGTTAACATTTGTCTTATACATACTAGGTTTTAAGTTAAACTTCAATATAAAATTTAAAGTATTTGAGGACTCACCTTTTCAACCTTGTCATAATTTTTAGCTTTAATCTGAAGAGAAACAGAAAAATATAGAATTAATGCTATTTTTTAGAGCATCAATCTGAATTTTTGACCAATTTTTAACCAACTTTGGAAATGCATCCCTATACTTTCTTATTAATTTTGTTCTTCAAAAATAACAGAAGTGTGAAGCAAACATGGGTAAAATGCATTGCAAATATACCTGTGTAAATGGAATCTATGTGGATTTTCATACATTCATTTACATAGAAATTTTGTGAATTTAATAAAATTCTGTAAAATAGTCATGAGATAAATACAGAAACATATACATACCTGATGGGTCTACCTGAATAGGAGTTTATGTATCCACTGAAGAAAAACTTAAGGCTTTCCTTTCCCTGAATAGCTACCAGAACAATCTGAGTGGCAAAAAAGATTTGCAAATTTGGACTACATATAAACATTCAGTCACACCATCAGCCTACAATATTGCAGATATTGTGCTAGGCGTGGGTGCTACCATTGTCAATAAGACAGGTCTGCCCCTGCCCTCATAGAGCTTACAGTCTTATGGGGAAAATAAGACAAGGAAATAGAAGGTCATTGTAAGATATTATGATTAAGTGCTAAAATGAAGAAAGTACTGGGTGCTACAGGAGCATTTTGGAAGAGCAAAAGACTTAAACTCAGGGAATTGCAAAAGATTTCCTGGAAGAAGATAACTTTTTCTAGGAGAATCTGAGGTATTTGGTGAAGAAAGGGAAGAGTTATTCCAGGCAGGAGAAATAGCATGTGAAAAGACCAAGATTAAATACTATTAGATTTCTCTTTTCTTTGAGTATTTTCATCACATAGTGGGTGGGATTAGGTGCTCAACTGTGTTAATCAGCAAATCTGTTTCACCCAGATAGGTAAATACAAATTTTGGCTGATTAGAGAAGTTTTGGTCCTTTTATCTCAAGTAGTACAGTAATAAAGTATTCCCAGTTTTATGGCTTAAGCTGCTGCAGATGAGAATGCTGATGACAGTCTCTTTTGCTTTTGCTGATAACTTGTTCTCTTTCTGGACTTTTTAATCTTGATCTTTAGAGTTCATAAATTTTAGCACACACTTAAACACAGGTCTTTGTACTTTGAAGCAGTTCAATCAAGGCTCTGGAGTCAGACCTCTTAGGTTCACAATCTGGCTATCTACTTAACCTCTTTTTCCCTCAGCTGATTAAGAGGGATAATAATATCTACTTTGTTAGGGCTATTCTGAGGACTCAATGGGTTAATAAATGTGAAGCCTTTAGAATATTGCCTAGCAGGTTGAGCACTAACTATCATTTATTACCACAAACCTGCTTGGAACTCAGCATGCCCTTTGAACCCATATACTCAGGGCTTTTAGCTCAAGAATAAGTATCTCTCTTCTATTTGTTCCTTTTTCTCCTTCTAGAACTATATATGTTAGATCTCCTGGTTCCATCCTTGAAATCTGTTATCTTTACCCTTCCTTTGAATTTTTGCTCAAGGTGTTAAAATAGTTTCTCCAGTAGATCCTACAGGCAATTCATTTAGGGCTCCATGTGACTATTCTCTTCCACTTAGCCTATTACTATATTTGGTTCATACATAATGGTTTTTGACTCCAGAGTTTTTAATACAGCACTTTGAATCCTGTGTTCACATTACTTTGTTCCAGTTGTATTTCTCCTCTAGCAGCTCTATTTTGTCAGGGATCTGATACTTTTAGTTTATATTCCTTTCTGGTTGCTGGATCCTTCAGATGTGCTGTTATTTTTTCCTGTCTATTCACTGAAGCTGTGTTGGCAGTCCTAAAGTAGCAGAAATTGACCCTTCTCTACCATGACAGCTGTGTAGCAGGTGTAGGCAGCAAACAAGCTGCTGCTAGTCCTCTGCCAAGAAACCAGAAAGAAATCTCTGCTCAAGAGTAGGGAGGACTCAGCCTGCCTGTTTTGATCCTTTTTGGTTTCCAAGAGGCCAGGCTGATGTCAATGTTTGTCTGGGGTAGAGACATTTGAGGGGTTCCAAATTTTCTGTGGGTTAGCTTCTTAGTCCTTTCCCTAGGCTCTCTACTGGGCCTCTTCTGTGAGATTCCCATAGAACCTGAGGCTTCCTTGCATTCGGTTGCTTGGCTTAGTAGAGGTAAATAGGCTGAGTTGAGAATGGGAATAAAGTAGGATGAGTTTAAGTCACCAGCTTCCCAGGTGCAGGTGAGATTATATATAGTTCACACAACTGGTCAGGAAAACCAAAGCTACCCATTGGGAAAACAGTCATAGAATATTAATAGTTAATTCCCAGAAGAGAAAATGTAAATGGTTAAAAGCTATATGACAATGTGTAAACCTCCAATGTGGGAAAGACAAATTAAAATAATAGATATTACTTAACAACCATTAGAATGGTAAAAACTTACAAAGTTATTAACGCTACTGAAGCCATGTAATGAAAAGGCACTTCACACACAGCTGGAGGAAATATGAATTGTTACAGCCTTTATGGAAAGCCATTAGTAACAGCTATTCTAATAAAAAAAAAAAAATGTATCTTCTGACCCAGGAATTCCACTCCTGGGATCTATATTATAAAAATAAAAAGCAGGCCGGGCACGGTGGCTCACACCTATAATCCCAGCACTTTGGGAGGCCGAGACGGGCGGATCACGAGGTCAGGAGATCGAGACCATCCTGAGCAACACGGTGAAACCCCATCTCTAATAAAAAAAAAAAAATACAAAAAACTAGCCGGGCGAGGTGGCGGGCGCCTGTAGTCCCAGCTACTCGGGAGGCTGAGGCAGGAGAATGGCGGGAACCTGGG
>NW_012114622.1:6735803-6770788 GCF_000951035.1 Colobus angolensis palliatus
GGAAATATGAATTGTTACAGCCTTTATGGAAAGCCATTAGTAACAGCTATTCTAATAAAAAAAAAAAAATGTATCTTCTGACTCAGGAATTCCACTCCTGGGATCTATATTATAAAAATAAAAAGCAGGCCGGGCACGGTGGCTCACACCTATAATCCCAGCACTTTGGGAGGCCGAGGCAGGCAAAACACAAGATCAGGAGTTCAAGACCAGCCTGGCCAACATGGTGAAACCCTGTGTCTACTAAAAATACAAAAAATTAGCTGGACATAGTGGTGGGTGCCTGTAATCCTAGCTACTCAGGAGGTTGAGGCAGGAGAATCACTTGAACCTGGGAGGTGGAGGTTGCAGTGAGCTGATAATGCGCCACTGCACTCCAGCCCAGATGAGAGTGAGACTCCGTCTAAAAAAATAATAATAGAGAGGTATTTGTACAAAGTTATTTACTGTAAACTTTATGTAGTAGCAAAAACAATTTAAAAATCAAATGTCCACCAGTGGGGAAATAGTTTAATAAATTATGATGCATCCACATCATGGAATATTATGTATTCAGCTTTAACAAGTAATTGGGAGGGATTGCCACAAGATCTTATTGAATGAAAAGATAGTAAAATTTATATAATCTATCTCTATAAAATAACTAAAAATAAATCCTATATATGTTTATGTATATTAGCATAGAGAAAAATAAGGAATATCCACAAGGTTGTTAAACATAATTACGGTTGGCAGGGTGATATGGGTGGATGCAAAAATAGGGACAAGGAAAAAGACTTTACTATCATCTATGCATTTCAGTAAAAATTATGTCTATTATGTATACCTATGAAATAACCAAATTTTACATACCCCTCCCCAACAAAGTGGTCCTGTATCTTGGATTCATCAATTATTTCTTTAATTGGTAAATTGGTATTAGCCCAATAAATGTATGTAGAAAGACACTTTTGACTAATCAGAAAAAATCTCTGATCTCTAGTATGTGGCCACTGATTGTCATTCATTAATGGAACCAGTAAATATTATCTGAGAGGCCTTCTACAGAACTGGTACTGGTGGCCTTACCACAATAGCTATAATCTCATTATTTTTTTAAACATCATTCATTTAAAAAATACTTTTAAAAATCATCGGCCAGGCACAGTGGCTCACGCCTATAATCCTAGCACTTTGGGAGGCCGAGGCAAGCAGATCACATGAGGTCAGGAATTCGAGACCAGCCTGGCCTGCGTGATGAAATCCTGTCTCTACTAAAAATACAAAAATTAGCTGGGCATGGTGGCGCATGCTTGTAATCCCAGCTACTCGGGAGGCTGAGGCAAGAGAATCACTTGAACCCAGAAGGTGGAGGTTGCAGTGAGCTGAAATTGTGCCATTTCACTGCAGCCTGGGCGACAAGAGCAAAACTCTGTGTGGGAAAAAAAAAAAAAAAAAAAAATCATCAATGTGCTTTGGAGATTAAATCTGCAATGTGGTAAAATGAAAAGAATTGATCACATTGCATCAGTTACTTACTCTCTTACAGTACCAGCTTTTCCACCTATAAAATGGGAATGATAACATCCATTTCAAAGGGTTATCAAGAATTAAAAAGAATATAAAGCATCTAGATATTCCAGGTGCCCATAAATCATACTAGTCAACAAAGCTATGAACTAAAGGAGTATAAACTTTTCATTACATCTTCTCTAAACAGAGCTATGTAAACCAAATAGCCAGAAAGACCAATGGTGTTACGATAATTGGCCCATTTGATGCAGAGGAAAAGTGCAGGCCATAGTCAAATGCCATTATTGGTGAGACTAGCACACCAATACCCTGTCTTCAGCCATCCCACTATTAGTCCATTTTCCTTCTTTAAAAGATTATTACCCTATGTATTACTTACTTCTATACGAAAAATCTTACCTATGAGTTAAGTATTCTTAAATATATTTTTCATAGTTATGTGTATTTGTACAGGAATCCGTCCTGATAATCAAAGCTTGGTTTAAATTCTAAAAATAAAAAATTCTTGATACTTAAGATTACTTTGTTTTGACATTTGGGATTCTCAGAACTTCCTGTCATTAATCAATAGAAAATGTCTCCATTTAAAGACCATTATAGGCCGGGTGCGGTGGCTCACACCTGTAATCCCAACACTTTGGGAGGCTGAGGCGGGTGGAATGCTTGAGGCCAGGAGTTCAAGACCAGCCTGGCCAACATAGTGAAACCCTTTCTCTACTAAAAATAGAAAAATTAGCCAGGCATGGTGGTGCATGCCTGTAGTCCCGGCTACTCAGGAGGCTGAAGCAGGAGAATCACTTGAACCTGGGAAGTGGAGGCTGCAGTGAGCAGAGATCGTGCCACTGCACTCCAGCTTGGGCAACAGAGTGAGACTTTGTCTCAAAATAAATACATACATACATACATACCTATACACCATTATATGCATACAAATAATTTTGCAAAACTTACTAAGACTTGATTATATTTAATCTATTAAAAGTAGTGTATAATTTTCAATGACAGAGGCTCTTAATAAAAATTAACTTCAAGCCAGGTGTGGTGGCATATGCCATAGTCCCAATTGCTTGGGAGGCTGAGGTGGGAGGATTGCTTGAGCCCAGAAGTTTGAGGCTGTAGTGTGCTATGATCACACCATTAGATTTTCAGTCTCGGTGACAGAGCAAGACCCTGTCTAAAACAAACAAACAAACAAACAAAAAACAAATACTGATCCTTCTAGTACACCTACTGTTTATCATTAAAAATTTGTCAATTGCATTACCTTTTTAATGAATTATTCAAATTTTACAAAGATATGAAGTGTCTATAGAGAAAAAATAATACATTTTTAAAATTGTCAACTTCCTATTATTTTTTTAATAGAAGAGTATGATAATTAGAATAGCAATATCAAGATCAATTAACCTTTAAGTTTAATTACATTCAAATCAGTGGTTATTGGCCAGGCGCAGTGGCTCACGCCTATAATCCCAGCACTTTGGAAGGCTGAGGTGAGGTGAGTGGATCTCTTGAACCCAGGAGTTTGAGACCAGCCTGGGCAACATAGCAAGACCCCATCTCTATTTCAAAAAAAAAAAAATCAGTGGTTATCTTAGGGAGAGTAAAACAAATATAACATAATTGAGTAAACACAGATCTTTTCCCGATACTTTTGAATACTTCGTATTTCCAGGCCTTTGTTTAACTTCCACAATTATTTCCCAAGCATTAATTGGTCATCACTTATCTTTTGGGACTAAAACTATCCTCAGATAAATTATTGGAACTAATGATCACCTATTACTTAATAGGTTAAAACAAAATTAATTATTTAATTTTGTAAAGTGTTAACTTTGCCAGAAAAGGTCTAATGAACCTTTGACTATCATCTATTTTTAACAGTTTAGATTAGCCATGTCCTTCCCCTGGAATATATTTATATTGAGATCTAAAGAAAGCATGATATTTAGTTGTTCATATTTAGTTGTTCAAAAATAAATGAGCTTTTCCTGATCTTAGGAACATATTTCATGCTTCATTGGATGTTTTATGAAATGCTGATGTAAATGCCGAAAAAAATTCACATTTTTCTGACCAGAGAAATAAGACTCTATGTCAATTGCATTTTGACAGGTTTCTTCAAATTCAATGTTTTCCCTTATCTCTCGGAGAAAAAAAATCCCATAACATCAAAAGTTTTTAAAAGTATGCTGTTTTTAAAATCACCAGTTACAAGAATCATTACACGATTAACTTGAAATGGTTTAAAAACATATTTGAGGCTGGGTGCCGTGGCTTACACCTGTAATCACAGCACTCTGGGAGGCCGAGGCGGGCGGCTCACCTGAGGTCAGGAGTTCAAGACCAGCCTGGACAACATGGTGAAACCCCCATATCTACTAAAAATACAAAAATTAGCTGGGCATGATGACAGGCGCCTGTAATCCCAGCTACCTGGGAGGCTGAGGTAGTAGAACTGCTTGAACCCGGGAGGTGGAGGTTGCAGTGAACCAAGACTGTGCCATTGCACTCCAGCCTGGACAAGAGCGCAACTCCATACAAAAAAAAAATTGATAAATAAATGAACCTGACATAACTCTATAGAGGAACACCAAGAAGCTATATAATCTAAAGGAAAAAGTAAGTCTCTATATACTTCGTGTAGGTTTTCACACAATAACCATTTGGGACAAGTCAACACTTAGGTTTTCAGACAGTACTGGGCACATAGCAGAAGCAGGGCTAGGATCCATCTAAAGTGAGTTCTTATGGTAGTTGTTCACAATGTGATGAGTAAACAAATAAATGAATTGCAGAATCACATTCCTAATTTGTTCCCTGCATCTTTTCTACTCTAAAGTATAGCACATAAACTTTTCTGGGACTTAAGATAATCATCTTAAACTGAATTTGAGATGCAGAGAAGCTGTCTGATTCTACTTGTATTAATTATCCAAAAAGCTTAGTCCAAATCCTGAAATCTGAAAGCATATGGAATCCTAAATATAAATTCATCTTCTGTTAATTTACTTTTTCACTACTCTTTTCAGCTATTCTCTAATCCCCTACAGCCTGAA
This sequence comes from Colobus angolensis palliatus, assembly GCF_000951035.1. Classification (NCBI taxonomy): domain Eukaryota; kingdom Metazoa; phylum Chordata; class Mammalia; order Primates; family Cercopithecidae; genus Colobus; species Colobus angolensis. Next base: position 6,740,375 of record NW_012114622.1, read on the forward strand.
AAAATGTCTTGAAAGATTACAGAATACAACTAGTTTTAAGGAATTTGGAAATATTGAAGAGTGACATTTTAAGATCTCCAAACAAGCCTTTAAGTTAGATGCTGGAGTGGTTGCAGAATATTCTCCTTTTCCACCACCCACTCCCAATTTTAAGGTAAAGAAATCAGGAAAGCAGTGTCTGCAAATAAATTCATTTTTATTTGACAAATAATTATGTGCCTACCATGTGACACATAGCACTGGAGATAAAGTGGTGCATTAAACTAAGTCATAACTCATGGAATTATATTTTGGTTATATTTTGGGAGGCAGCCACTACCTAAAGAATAATTTTCTTTATCTGTACTTCTTAATTTTCCTGTGATAAATTGTACTGTTTCTGCAATTTGTATTTTCATATTAAATATATATATAAATGCCAGGTATGGTAGTTCATGCCTATAATCTCAGCATTTTGGGAGGCCAAAGGGTGAGAGGGTCACTTGAGGCCAGGAATTTGAGACCAGGCTGGGCAACATGTTGAGATTCTGTCTATAGAATTAAAAGTATAAATAAATATGTAGATACAAATGTATACCTATAATATATACTGATTTAGATATAACAGGTTGGCCACAACCTCTTCATGTCCTATAAACTTTCAATTATCCAGGCCCTTAAATATATCACAGAACTACTTGTCAAAAATGAGTGTAAATTATAGACCACTGTGAAGTATATAGTCAATTATGATTAAAATTGAAATGTGCTAAACAAAACTATGATTATCTTTCAGTGTAGATTAAATTTACTTTCATTTTAATTCCTTGTACTAACAATTAGGTATAATTAGTCTTCCACTTTCCCAAGCCAACTAAAAACTATTTGTCGTGTGTCCTTAGGATTTACCAAGTGGAAGTGGGGATGTGGACCTGAACTATTAAAGAGTTTATGATCCAGTTGAAAACATAAAACTAATGATGGAAACAATAAAGGGCTAAATTTAAATTCAAATTATTTTGTGTATGCTCTATGTCCTGTAAGATTCAGAGGAAAAGGTGTTCCATGTAAACTAGAGTTATCAAGGAAAGCTTCACTGAGCAGATGGTATCCAGGCCATTAATGAAAAAAAGGAGTCTGTACAAGTCAATGAAACAACATGAGTTTCTTTAGTTTTCGGTGGAATAGTGAGGACATCCACGCAAGAAAAAAAGAATATGCATTGGAAAAATAAGTTGGCTGATTATGGTGAAGGTCCATTACCAAGGGCATAAAAAGGCAGAGTTAAATCTGACACACAGAAAACCTTACTGAATGCCACTGAGGTTTTCCTGGCAGGTAAACAATGAGGAAAGTTGAAAAAAGATGGCTCATAAGTAGGTTAGGGAGCACAGGTTGTGGAGAATACAGAGGCGACTTCTAGTGCTGTGGGATGAGAAAAGCAGGTACTAGCTACAATAGGTAAGATGCTATTGCTGTTATCCTAAAGTGGGGTAATACTGGCTTTGGCTCAGAGAAGGCAGAACAAGGAAAGAAAACTAGTAATGTAGAGGGAAGAACAACAGATTTTTTTTTAAATGGAAACAAGAATGAAAAGTGTTATGAGAGTTGCTGTAAAGTTTACTTTTTATTAGGTTTATTCTGAGGTGACATAACTCAGGTATAAATTGTCTGATTAAAGTTAGCAGATGGGGGTTGGTTTCATCAATAAGACAGTGAAATTAAAGATGCATATTTGAGTCATTTGTAAAAAAAAATTTCTTATCAATATCTAGGGCATACAATACCTAAGGCATTAAGTACATTCTCTGAAGTACAGAATATTCAGACAAGCAAAAACTCATTTCTCCAAACTATCCATTCCCAGGCAGCAAAAAGAAAGAGAACCCCAGAGTACTTGATACAAGAAAAACAGGATAAAATAATATCTGTGAAGTCAAAGATAAATATTACAAGAAAAAGGGATCTGGTGGAATATGCCACAGGTCAAAAATAAGGGTATACGAAAGGTAAGTGGATCTGGCAATAAGAAACTCATTGCTTATTACACACTTAAAAGTTGAAGCAATTCAGCTTCTTATAATTTAAAGTGACTAATACTGCTAATACTAGCAGCATTTATTAACTATTTAATGTTTGTAAGCACTGCTCCAAGATTTTATATGTGTTAACTCATTTAATCCATAAACAGCACTCAGGTAAAGTACTATTATTCCCTACTTAAAGATAAGAAAACTGAGGCACAAGGAGGAGATTTAATAACTTCCTCCAGATCACACAACTGAGCTCTTAACCACTATACTATACCGCTCTCAGCACTACATACATATATATATATATATATATATATATATATGAGGATGTTCACTGAAAGAGTACACAGAAGATTTGAGAATCTATTATTACTAAAAGGTAGAATGATTAAACTGTGCTTTGTCTAAATAATTGTTTTGTCTAAACAATGGGATGAGATATATATACACACAAACACACAGAAACTTTAAAAGCAATGATGTATATTTATAATACTGAATGGAAATATATCCATAGTACATTTAAAAAGTGAAATCTAAAAAATATATACTGAGTAGGAAGAAATGCACACAGTAACTGTTGACCAAAACTATTTTCACTGGAAGGGTTGAGATAATTTTTCTGTCTCAGTTACATTTTATTTCCATAACAATTTCACAAAGGAGAGTTGGGATTTTTTAAAAATAATTGAACATTTTCTTTTTTAACTCTAATCTCATGACAGATTAGGGATTTTTTTTTTTTTTTTAATAAGAGAAAGAAAATTACAGCTGATTTTGAACAGTAAGTTTCTCTTTGGAGTAATTCATTAGTATTTTTCTCTGAACATAAACATCCCCACACTAAAATCTACTTTTAAATGCTCTCAAATTCTCAGCCAGACCTATGAGGATTTAAAATGTTAAATAAATGCTAGATAAATTATGCAATACTAATTTCAGTCAAGAATCTCAAAGGTAAAACCTTGGCTCAAATTTGATTTTGTCCCAATATATAGAATATCTATCAACAACCACCACTTAACATTTATAGACTCAGCCTATTTTACTTAATAAACATCTAAACTCTGTAAATAACTTCTCAACAGCATGCCAAACATTATCTTTCAAAGAATAATCTGTAATTTTTGAGTAAGAAAAATATAGCAGGGTATTTGCTTTTTGAGAAAAGTGAGTAATTTGGTCAGAAGTATCAAAATCACTAGTTAACATTCATGGCTCAATTGGTTTTGCTACTCTACCTCCCATTAGGTCATCTCCCCTGTCACTCCTCAAAATTGCTGGGTGGCAGAGATCTTCTTTCTAAAGGTTAATTAAAATGGAGATTAAGAAATGTGTACAATCATTTGAGATGCTCCAGCTATCAGGAAAGTCAAGAAATCAAGTTCATAAGCCTCTGATCTAAAAAAACAAAACAAAAAACTACATTAATTCCATACTGCACAGCCAGAATGGTAATCAAGTAGATTGCTAATTTGCTTCCTTCAAATGTCTAATATTAGTTTATTGCATATCAACTTATAGTCTTTTCTACCTTGATTTACAGCTTTTATGAACTGTCGTCTTAATAAAAGTCCTTCCAGGCAAACTTAAAATATTAAACAATATAACTTCTCTAATATTATTACAGCAACTTTATATATTGTTTTAGAACACATTATATCTCACCTCACTTTTGTTTGCTGAGTTAATCTTCCATTAGTCACATAACTATTTCTTAATGTGCAGAGGGGAAATTGTTCAGAAAACCATTTACTTAAAACTCTGTTTATAATTCATTCATCTCTTACTACATACAAATTGAAAACTGCTGTTCAAAAATATTAGCAATTGTATTATCATTGGACAAAAGCCTTTGGTCATTTCCTCTACTTTAGATATTCTAGTTCACTAATCAATACAATCCCATTTTGATACAGATTCCTATCAGAATACCATTTCTCTTACTTAATTTTCAATGGCATCCAATGAGTTCACATATTTTTTCTATGTAACTTTCTTGTTGGCAATTTAATTCTAACTATACTTTTATTTATGCTATGAAATCAAGTATAACATTTATACTAGATATCCAGTATCATGAGTAATGCTTCATTTAACCTTTCTTAAAAATCCCGTTTCAAAAACAGGATTAAGCTTCCACAATGAAGTAGATACAAATTCAATGGATTGCTTTTCTGAATTTTTTTAAGCAACTTGCCCACACCTCTAGTTTTTACCTATCAGTAGAGAAGCGTAATTCTAGAAATAGCCCATTTCCTCATTCTATAAAACTCACAGTATATTCCTCAGACTACTTTAGTTTTTATCAATACTGCTACTCTAATACTTTTAACTTTACATCAGAAATTATATTCTAATTATATTCTGCAACTGTTTTTGATACCCTATCACTTTTTCCAAGAACATACAATGAACATTTGTATTATGACCCAATTCTAGACTTCTCAATCCTATATGCATAGTTTATTTCTATTTTGTTGTTGAAGTGACCTAATTCCAAGTTCCTCTTTAGAAAATGCTTATCAAATAATCATCTTTTTCACCAAAATTGTATATTTATTCAACACTGTTTCCCTATTCTTGAACAAACTATACATTGGTCATATTTACTTAAATTCTGAAAGATTAAAAAATCATTACTCAGCTCAATTCAAAAGATGACACCAGCAACAGCAACCTTCAATAGTAAAATATGAATTCTAAAAGGTCTAAAGAAACAATTATGACTAAGTAAAAATATTGAAATAAAATTGTATTCATGCAAGAGATTCTTATAAAACAAAAACTGGAAACACTATAAATGATAATTAGGACTGGTTAAACAGCATATATATAGGATGTACTACGGTGCCACCATTAAAAGCGATTTTATAGACTAAGCAACACAAAAATATGCTACCATGTGGAAAAAACAAGCTACAAAAAGTTAAGGTTTTATAGACAGATCTGGAAAAGTTAACGGTGATTAAGTTATAGTTCAAAAGTAGTGGGAATATGGTTTTTTTCTCCATTCTTAGACTTTTTTTCTTATAAAAAACACATATATTACCCTTTTAAGTAAGAAAAATGTTTTCCTTTTTGTAACAATCTTGACAAACTCCATTTTCCCTCCCATCTCTCAAGCTTCAATCACTTGATATTACTTCATTATGCTTGCCTTTTAAAATTCAACCATTTAAGTCCAAAAATATTATTTGTGCATGTATTTAGGTTCTGTATAAGTGTATTTTCTCAGTAGTCCATCTAGGTATCATTCTGCTTACTCAGAAAACAAGTGAGTCAACATAATTTAAAAAATTCCACAAAGGCATAACGTTTTTTATTTCACAGCACCTAGAACAAAGCCTAACAGATAGCACTCAACAATAATTGCTAAATAAATATGGATAAAAGTCTACCAGTTACTGTTTGCATATTCATTCAAAAACAGATTTTAGATTATACTGTCTTAAATATCAAGGGAAATGAAAAATGTAAATGTATAACTTTTACAGAAAGGTCTTTATGAGTCCTATAATCCTTGTTAAAACCTCACTTCAATAAAAAGGTTTAGAAAGGATGCTAAGTATAATACTATCAGTAAATTCAGACTAAAATGGAAATAATTAAAGTTCTAATATGGATTTTGAAAGTTAGATTTTTCACAGGATTTACATCTTTCCATGAGCATACCCAAATCAATTCTATTTTCCATTGCTTTTCTTGAATGAAAACATGATTTCTATTTGAAGCAAAATGCTGCTTCAAATAGCCATGTAAAAGATGGAAATTAGGAATTTTGGAGGTTTGAAAAATAGACATAGCTAACAAATTAAGAAAAACAAAGAAAAAATTCAGGTAAATAGTAAGTTCCAGGAGAATCAAGATGATTTAGAGATGAATTTCTTTTTTCTAATGGGCATGTTTCAAAATTGAAATTTTGGCTCTATTCTAATGGCTTCAAGCTTATATACTTATATCCAGAACATTTATAAAATTATTTTATAAAATAATCTATTAGATTTTAAAACTTTTTCCTAACTTTATGAATTCCTGAGTGCATTTCTCCAAACATGGCCACATTTAAAGCCTTAACAAAAACATACCCTATTTTCTCTGGCATTTTATTTATATAGTTTGAAATGTTTGTATTTCATTTTACTTCCTCTAAATATATTTGTGATATTTTCCAAAGTGATGCCACCAAAGGTAAAGAATTAAGTTCAAATACTATATGGAAAGCTGCCATGAAGGCTTTAGTAGACAAGAATGAAATGAAAATTATATTGATATTCCTGCTGTAAGAACAGGCCCTTATGGTGCTGTCATTAAAATGGAAAGAAAGTTGAAGGGAAAAAAACCTGAACCGCAAGCTGTGGGTTAAGGTGGTGATACTTTCACCAGCAAATGAAGTGTGCAGTGGAAGGCTCCTCAAATCTAATAAACACATATGGCCATTCTTTCTAGTTGATTCTACTATACAGGTCTAATTTTGTCCATGACTACTATAACAGGTGAGTAGAGATATCAGATTATCGAAAGCTGTGACATGTAAGAAATAAAGAAATAAAATTAAAACAAAACAAAAAAGTATCCTAATGCTGTTTCTCAAAGAAACTGAGCTCCTGGCAGCCCTTTCCCAATCAATACGTAAACCTGAGAAAGGAAAGGAGAAGAGGCACCAAAGACTTTCTGTTCTCCCCATATCCCATCATCCTACTGCAAAACGCACAGAAACAAGATATAAAATAATCTATGGGTTAGCTTTCAAATTACAATTGAGATACATTGTTGGATGGCAAAGTGTGCATGTTGAAAACCAAATTCTATAAAGTATTTAATTAGTTCACCAATGGGAAAGAAAACTGGTTTTGAAATGTTTACTGTTAATAGACTATAATCCTTATATATAAGCTCACTTCAAAAGGATCTCTGATTGTTGAAAGAAGCCTTCATGATTTTGATGTCTCTATATACATGACCTTATTGAATAGCTCAAGAAAATCTGTAATGTGAATCAAGATTTTTCTTCACAACTATTTCACAGGCAAATCAGTTTCAGGAAAAAAAAAAACTGTTTTTATTATATAAGAGTATGTGAGTCTCCTCATGTCTAATGTTGAGATGCAATATAAAAAGCTTAAAAAGATGAAAAAATAATTTGCAAACATTAAGACTTAATTTAAATGGGAAATAAGAGGTTTGGCCCACAAAAGAAATACTTAAGCACAAAACACACATTTGAAAGAAAAATATAGGACGAGCATGGTGGCTCAAGCCTGTAATCTTAGCACTTTGGGAGGCCAAGGCTGGTTGTTAGATTGAATCCAGGAGTTCAAGACTAGCCTAGGCACAAAGCAAGACCCTGTCTCTACAAAAAAATACAAAAATTAGTTGGGCATGGTGGTGTGCACCTGTAGTCCCAGCTACTTAATGGGCTGAGGTGGGAGGATTGCTGGAGCCTAGGAGGTGGAGGCTGCACTGAGCCGTGATCACACCACTGCACTCCAGCCTGAACAACATAGTGAGATCCTGTCTCAAAAAAAAAAAAAAGAAATGTAAAAACAGGTAAGAACATCAAAACAACAAAGTATGTTTTTATCTCAGAACTTATTTATCATTCCTTCCATTCTGACAATAAGAAAAACAGGTAAAGCAATAAACATAACATTATTTAAATGTTTTATCAAAATTATTTCAACTTCTAAATAGGAAATTGTGCTAACATTAAAAGTTTCCTTCACTTCCCTAATGTGCTCTCATAAAGACAAAAAAAACAGAAAAAGAGACTAGAGAGATTAGTTCTCAGAAAAAGAAATCCAAAGGGCTCTTAAAAATGAAAATATGCTCAATCTCATTCATAAGGGAAATGCAAATGAAAATCACATTGAGATGACCATTTTTTACCTACAAGTACTGGCAAAAATTAAGAGTATAAAATATTGCATAAAAAGGATTTGGGAAAATGGGCCCTTTACAGGATTATCAATGGGATTTAAAACTATGACAACCTCTGTGGAAGAACATTAGGAAATAGAAAATTCGAATAAACCCCATATACTCTTTGATCCAGCAATTCAATTTCTAGGAATTTAATCTACAATAATATTTACCCAAATGGAAATGATATGTATACAATTACTGGAGAACTGTCTGTAATAAGACGAGGAAAAAACTTAAATGTCCTTCAGTAGGGGACAAGTTAAAAGAAATATAGCATATCATGTACTTGTAGAAAAAAAGATTCCCAAAACTTACTTTCTTAAGCAATAAAGGTGTAAAACAAAATGCAATATATATTTATTAATGTAAAAGGACAGAACATATGAATGTATGTGCATTAAACATCTCTAGCTTATGAACATTGTCTCTGTGGGGAACTGGTGCCTCAAGAACAGGGGTAGGTGACTTTTCACTGTAGGTTCCATTTGTTATCTTCTCATATTTGAACCTTATTTTAATATATATATATACACACACATGTGTATACATATATAAACACGCATATATATGGAATGTCTAGGTGACATGTAACTTTTGAGTTTTTACACTTAAACATATATCTGTACTTTTATCAATTCTCAAAACATTCCAAAAACCCCCAAAATGTTAAAATTTGCAAAAAATGTACAAATAAAACATAAAATGCATTATGCATACAGAAATTAGATGTATAATATTGTTTAAACTATTTAACATTTTTTAAGGTAAAGGATTACCTTTGCAGTCTCTAAACACATAGTATAATTTAAGCATTAAAAAAAAAGGAACTATCAACCTTAACACAAACTGATAAAGTCCAGAGGCACTACCATAAAAGTTTAGTTCATTTAGTTAATTTTCAAACCTAAAAAATGAATACTAATTAATGGAATCTGACACTGGCGTAACTCAAGATTATTAAAAATACTCATTTCCAACCAAGTCAAGGGTTTTATAAACATTTAACAATAAAATTGAAATTGAAGTGACATATTTGGATAAAAATTTAACTGAAATTCAGCATTTAAGAAACTACTTGTTTAATGCCCGAACTATAAACTTGTGGCACTAAACCAATCAAGTGAGATTTATAGTTCTGCTTATAATAAACATAAAAATAAAACTCATATAATCATTTTTGACTTGAAAAAAGTGAAGCTAAAAACATACCAATTCCAATTCCAATGAGTCCTTTCACTTATGAAAACTTGCATTGGAACAGAGTGACTTTAGGCTAGGAAGCAAATATGAAGAGAAACCTGGATACTTAATAAATGAGCTTTGAATTTAATATATATATTTAAGTTATACCTACAATTGGACATGTTCAAAAATGCACGTGTAACTTTCACAATGTTATTTTATTAACATGACCCTGGGTACAGAACTTTCAAGTTGACAGCTATTTTCTTTCAGCAACCTGAAGAGTCAATTCCAGTCTTCTGGTTTCCCTTGTTGCTGTGAAGTTACCAACCTTACTGCCATTCTTTGAAGGTCATTTATCTTTTTGTTTCCAACCATTTATGTGATTTAAGAAAAAAATCTTTAGTTTTCTATGGTCTCATCCTCATGTGTCTAGTTGTGGATTTTTAAAATTACTGCTTGGGATTCAATAAGCATCTTGAATCTGTTGAAGCCTTCAGTCAGTCTTGAAAATTCTCAGTATTTCTCTCTTTAAATCGTGCTTCTGCCCCATGTCCTTCCTCTACTTCTAGAACTTCAAGCAGACACATTTTCACGCTATCCTTTGTGTCTCAGACATCTTTCATATTTTCCATCTAATTGGCTCTTTAAGCTCCATTCTGGATTCCTTCAGTTCTCCAGTTGTCTTCACCTATTATTAAACTAATCTTATCTAAATTCTAGTTTCTAAAGCCTTTGCAGGTCTGTTTCTGATATATGTGGTTTCCTTATATGCTGATTTTTAACAACTGATCTGCTCCTTTCCCTTCAAAGATTATTTGTGGAAACTCTTTGAAGCCTAGGAAGAAGGTGCATTACTCCAGAAAGGGTATGAATAAACTATTACCACCTATTAGGGACATTAATTCAGGCTGAGTCTACTTTACATACATGGCTTCAGTTTTTCTGAATCATTCTCAGGTGATGTTTATTTACACAAATCCACATAAGGAACATCTCAGGATCCCCCCATTCTGCTCTACTCAGACGGAAGCAACTTTTCTCACTCCCTTACAGGTAGGAAGGTGGCATGGATTTACTTCTAGATCACCGTCATCCTGAGTGTAGCTTTTGGAGCACACAGTTTAAGGGGAAAGGATATCCCATTGGACACTGTACCCTGGGCAGGCCTTGGGTTTTGACTTTTGCTGCCTGAGGTCCTGGAATTGTTCAAAACTGAAGCTCAAGTCTTCCCAGTTTGGCAGTTGCTTTCAGGGCCAAAACAGTTTAGGCATTCTGCTTATCTCCTCATGTTCCTTTTCTCTCCCTCCCCACTCCATTAGGCTTTCACCTGGTAATTCCTTACAGGGCTGTAAGTCCAATGTTAGTTAAGATGTTCTTAAAATTCCATCTAGCAGCCTTAGCTGTTTTCAGTGTGAGAGGTAATCTGAGTAACCTAACTCACCATATTACTGGCTAGTCTCCTTCATAAAATTTTATTAATATCAAGCTTTCAAAAAGATTAGAAAAAAATTGTGTGCAAACTACCTTGAAAAGTAACTATAAACTCTAAAATCCAATGTTCACTGAAGCACTAAATTCCCAAAGTAATCTATTAAAGAAGCCAGATCTGGTAAAAATCTGGTCAGGCACAGTGGCTCATGCCTGTAATCCCAACACTTTGGGAGGCTGAGGTGAGAGGATTGCTTGAGCCCAAGAGTTCAATACTAGGCTGGGCAACATGAGACTTTGTCTCTACAATTAATCAGGCGTGGTGGCCTGCAACTGTGGTCTCGGCTACTCGGGATGCTGAAGTGGGAGGAACACGTGAGCCCAGGCAGTGGAGGTTACAAGTTACAGTGAGCTGAGTTCAAGCCACCGCACTCCAGCCTGGGTGACAGAGTAAGACCCTGACTCTAAAAAAAAAAAAAAAAGTATAAATCTTTCTCTTATGTTATACATCAACATAATTCTAAATAATGTGAAAGCAGTTTACTCTGAAATACTTAAATATTTAGGGGTATTAGATAATTCAAAAGGATAGTTTCTTTTTAGTGTTCTAAAAATAAAGACATATTTTTCTAACCTGTCACGGTAAAGGTATCAGCCGATCACAATTTTATACTCATGAAAATACATCTTGTTATAAACTGAAATCATAACTCTAATTTTTAGAAATTCAACTTGTAAAATACCATTATTTCTCACTGTGGATTTCCCACTGTGGATTTTTAATTCAACAAGTATTCATAGTGCCACTGTATGCCAAGCATTACTGTAGCTTCCTGGAATATAGCAACATACAAAAGAGACGAACTATAAGTAAATTATTCAGTACCTTAGGTGATGAGTGTTATAGGGGAAAAGGAGAACTCGGTAAAGGATAAGGAGTTCTGTAGAGGGTAGGAGTGGCAATTTTAAACAGAGTGGCCGCAGGAGAAAACATTTTTGTAGATTTGAAGAAAGCAAAGCAGCTAGCAAAGCAGCCATCTGGAAAAATATCTTTAGAACAGATAAAAGAGCTAATATAGACAAAACCCCTAAGGGAGGAATATGTCTGAAATAAATTTAAGGAACATCAAGGAGGCCAGTGTGACTAGAGAAGAGACTTTACTATTAATATGTGGATTATACATCATGCAGATATTATGCACAAAATTTTATACTTGTGGGTATCCTAGCATTCAATAATTTTCTACTAATTATTAAATCAGCCTACCTGAAGGTACTAAAAAAAAACCAGATTCTTAAACATACAAATGTTAGGCTTTTCGCATAATTACTAAGAATACAGATATAAATTCATTTAAAATTCATCAATTTAAAAAAATTCTATCAGAACTCTAATTCAGTTGATCAAAGTTCCATTATAATCCTCATTTACTCTTAACAGCTATAAAAACATTTTATTTCATGTAATACCACTGTCTTTTAAAAAATGTTACTACTATTACATAAACACATTCTTATTATGTATCACCTAGGTATGCAATTCTCCCTAATTCTTGGATTTTACAAATCAATAAAATTAAAAAAGAAAATTTAGAAACTGACATGATCTGCCAACGTTGTTGAGTTTTGTTTTCTTTTTCTGAGACACAGTCTTGCTCTGTTGCCCAAGTTGGAGTGCAATGGCACGATGTTTTTGGGTTTTGAGAGATGTTTGGAAACTACTGTTCTTGTGCTTTTGCTTTTCTCAATTTTAACCAGTCTTTAGGTATTCCAAAAGTATCCAGAAGACATCAAAACATTTTACAGGATTCTGTTTAAAACTAAGTTTCAAACCTTGATACTAGAATCAGTAAAATAAGTAGTATCTCTTAATCTTGGTTATTAAATATTTGTCTCTTTGGTAAAATTATCCCTTTTAGTAAACACATGCAAATTAACTTAAATATTTATCCAAAAGGGGGGAAGATTTTCCTACGTTTTTTCATTTAAAAAATTCATATAAAATAAGCAATCTTTTTTCTGTACAAAATAAGTCAATTTAGAAACTGTGTGTCATTGGATAAGCTAGACGCTGACAATGTGGATTCTCATTTAGTAAAAACGAATTTTACTCATGGTAAAAACATTTCTAGGAATCAAACTCATGCAACTTCTCAGGTTTTACCTAGTATAGAAAATAACCAATTTTCTATCTTAGGAAATGTTTTTCCCTCCTCTCAAAAAGTGAAAACTCTGGCCAATTACTGTCATATTTTCCTCAATCGCTATGAAGACTATTAAACGGAAAATTTTATGGCTTCTTAATTGTATTAGTTTCTCAATACTCAAACAGAAACTAAAAATACCGAGACGGGCGGATCACAAGGTCAGGAGATCGAGACCAGCCTGGCTAACACGGTGAAACCCCGTCTCTACTAAAAAATACAAAAAAAAATCTAGCCGGGCGAGGTGGCGGGCGCCTGTAGTCCCAGCTACTCCGGAGGCTGAGGCAGGAGAATGGCCGAAACCCAGGAGGCGGAGCTTGCAGTGAGCTGAGATCCAGCCACTGCACTCCAGCCCAGGCGACAGAGTGAGACTCCGACTCAAAAAAAAAAAAAACTAAAAATAAAGAAAAGGAAACCAAAAGAGAATTTTTAAATCAACATGTAATTTTTTTTTTGAGAATTGAACAGGAAGTTTCCAGTCATTTAACTTACAAATTTATGTAGGCATTTGAGTAAAATAAGGGCCCAGAATTATAAATATCTCAACTTCAGTTCTTCTAGAGCAAAATTACAGCCAACTTATTAATCTAGCAATTATTTCAGATGTTCATGCTTATTCTCCAATTATTCTCCCTTATTGCTTAGCTGCAATTCTAGATGAGCTAATGACCATTAAGCTCATATATAACAAAGAAAACATGCATGTAAGCCACAAGTCATCTGCTTTAATATACTGGGAATGACTAGAAGCAAAATTCGGCTTAAAAATTTAAAAAAAATGAGCATTCATCTATTTCTAAAATGTAAAAAATTAAAAATCATCAAGCTAAAATTGTTTCAACTCGTCAAATAAAGCATGTCTTCTCTTTCCTTTGTTAAGGCCTCTGCACTGGCAGTTCTCTTTGCCAGGTATTCTCTGCTTAACTCATACACATACTTCAGGCTCCAGTTCACAAGCCCTGTTCTTCCAGGTTTCCTTGACTCACCATCCCCCACCTTCCCATGCAGTGTCTGGCATGCATTTACTCAACAGATACTGGAAAAGTTAATAAAGTTTAGAAGCAATTTAGGAAGATAATGTCCCCATCTTCCCTGAAAAATAACGTGGATGGAAGAACCTGAAAAAAGACATTTTCATTACTTCTTTTTTTTTGAGACAGAGTCTAACTCTGTTGCCCAGGCTAGAGTGCAGTGGCATGATCTTGGCTCACTGAACCTCCGCCTCCAGGGCTCAAGTGATTCTCCTGCCTCAGCCTCCCAAGTAGCTGGGATTACAGGTGCATGCCACCACACCTGGCTAATTTTTGTATTTTCAGTGGAGACGGGGTGTCACCAGGATGGGCAGGCTGGTCTTGAACTCCTGACCTTGAGTGATCCACCCGCCTCAGCCTCCCAAAGTGCTGGGATTACAGGCATGAGCCACCACGCCCGGCCTACTTTTTTACCTATATCCATATAAAAACTTATAAATAATATACAGATGGTGGGGAGTCTGCAAAATTACTACCAGATGACTTTTTTTGAGAATCTCTAAATTCAACAGCCAACTGTACTACTGAAAAAAAGGTGTTAATACTTTGGACAATTTTACGTGACTATGACCCAGGCAAATACGTCAGTAGGCATCAGTAAATTTCATTCTACTAAAAGGCCACAATTTTAGAGAACTTTTAAGGACTAGTCCTCCACATACAAAATTACTTTCCAAGAAGGTTTGCTAACAACGCAATTCTGCATTTTTAGTTTGCAGTCTCCTGAAAATGTCAAACTGCAGCCTGTAAACTTTTCATTTTACACATAAAAGTATCTTATAAGCGTAATTGAATACACTAAAGTAAAATTCCAAAACACTTCAATTGTGGGATGCTTAGAATTGCAAACTGTTTTATAGGTAAATAATACAAATTCTGATGCAACATCATAGTGGTTTACTTACAATCAACTGAGAAGTATCAGGTAGCTACATGAGGATACTTGAGTTTTCAATGACATAGCCTGGAGATGTGCTCAAAAAGTTTATCTTGAATCCCTAAGCCTGATGCACCACAAATTACAAATCACTGGAAATAAAGATTTAGTTTCAATAAATCAGATTTTTCCCATTAACTAGAAAAGTCAAGTTCCTTTTAGTATTTTTAAATAGAGAGCTAGATATTATGCCCCTCTTTCATTTTTCATTTTTATTTTCATAAAATTTCATAATCTCAATTAGTAAAAATCTCCTTTCAGATCAGGCTGGGCATGGTGGCTCATGCTTGTAATCCCAGCATTTTGGGAGGCCTAGGCGGGTGGATCATCTGAGTTCAAGAGTTCGAGACCAGCCTGTCCAACATGGTTAAAGCCTGTCTCTACTAAAGATACAAAAATTAGCCAGGTGTGGTGATGGGTGCCTGTAATACCAGCTACTCGGGAGGCTGAGCCAGGAGAATCACTTGAACACAGGAGGCAGAGGTTGTGGTGAGCCAAGATTGCGCCACTGCACTCCAGCCTGGGCAAGAGTGAGACTTTGTCTCAAAAAATAGATAAACAACAGATCATAGGGAATATAGTTTATCCTATCAGAAAACTTAATTTACAAAACTTCTACACATCTTTGAAAAGTATGAAAACAACTGTTCAATAAGCAGGTATTGAAAGGCTAATATACTCTACCTAAATCCTTAGTTTTGGCCTTGATTTAAGTAAATGCCATTTTAATAACACTCCTAATTGCTAACCCAGAAACAGATGTAAAAGTTACTGCTCTCTCTATAATGTGGAATGTAAAAAAAATATTCAAAGTGGTAAAGAATGTATGTTCTTTGTTTGAGTCCAGGAGTTCAAGACCAGCCTGGGCAACATGGCAAAACAAAAAAATACAAAATTTTGTATTTTTGTCTCTACCCAAAACAACAACAACAAAAAAACAGCCACAAAACACCATGCAAATTAGCCGTGTGTGGTGGTGTGCACCTGTATTCCCAGCTACTCTGGAGGATGAGGTGGGAGGATCATCTGAGCCTGTGCAGGTCAAGGCTGCAGTATGCCATGATTACATTACTGTACTCCAGCCTGGGCAACAGAGTGAGACTCTGTCTCAAAGAGGAAAGAAAATACTTGCTCTTATAAATTTCTTAAAAGTCCAAAATTACAAAGATTTGCCCCTTTTGTGTACAGGATTCCTTTGTACTCTCTGAAATTAAACCCAAGTATCTACAGCTAAAAATTTAAAAACTATGGAAGTATGGAGAACAATAGCAACTAGAATTTTAGAGACAAGATTTTATACAAAGGATAACCGGGCTACACAGAAGTTACTGTACCATAAAATCTTCTAAAAGGTTTGTTGAAATTCTACTAAAGCAATTATATGTGGTTGTGAGTAGCTATACATGATCCATTTTTTTCAAATACCCACCAAAATACTGTTAGACCTAATACTGAGACAAATAATGAAGAATGCAAAAAACTCCTGAGCAAAGAAAAACAAAAGTCAGTTATAAACCTATTATGTATTAATAGCTATTTCCACAACTATACTGTATTTTAGATTTCTTAGGTCAGCTAGTATAATGACTAGAAGCCCATATGGAGGAAAAATCTAAGCATGAACTGAGTATTAAAATAGATTTGAACATTATTGTTCAAGTGTGATAATGATATTGTGGTTTTATACGGTACTATTCTCTTTATATAAGCAGAGAAATATAAAGCATTCATTAAGCCTATGCAGAGGTGTACAGGTATTGACTATATATTATTCTTTCAAATTTGTTTGGAAATTTTTATAATAAAAAGTTGGAAAGAAAAAAGATTAAATTGCTTGGCTAAGGTCCTAGTAATAAGGAAGCTGCAAGCAGAATATCCTAGGGTCCCCAGACTTCAAGTTCTTTCATTCCTATTCCTACATATATCCCTTATAGTTACCTGCAAATTCCTTGCACTGCATTGCATTTCTTTAAATAAATTAAGACATTTTTAAACATACCTTTCCCATACTACTAAATATGATCAGACCACTGTTACAGTAACACAGAAAAATTCTGACCCTGCAGTTGAGGCACAGGGCAGAGTAGTTTCCTACCCCCATAATAAAAAACTGAACTTAAATAATAATTTTTTGTGTTTTTGAAGAAAAAAAAAAAGTATTTTAGAGACAGGGTGTTACTATGTTGCCCAGGCTGGTCTCAAACTCCTGGGGCTCAAGCAATCCATGCCCACCTTGGCCTCCCAAATGCTAGGATTACAGGCATGAACAACTGCGCCCAAACAGATTAAACTTCTTTTTTTCAAAGTTAGTTTGACTTGGAATGCCTGTTATTTAAATGCTAATCTCCTAACTATTCTGTGAACTCAGGAAATTCAAATTTACAAAGGAACAAGTTACCTTTTTAGCAAATATTCCCATGGATAAGCAATCTGACATTTTTAATCGCTAATAAAAACTATTTCCTTTAAAGTGCTGAGAATTTCATCATTTGTGTTGCTCACAACTGAAAACTTTTAACAAGTTAAATAATGTAGCATTTGCAAACATAATCAAGTATTTGTCTAGATGATCTTTTTGACTCACTAATCTGTTTACAAAGTGAAAGATGGCATTATTTTTAAAATATCTAAATTCTTATTTGAAATAATTTGCCATTTAGTCAAGTAAATCAATATAGATATCAATTTCCTGTATCATAGTTTATATATAGATAATAGATATATAATATATATAACCTAATGCTTGAAGTAGCAATTTTTAAGTTTTCTTCCCCATATGATTTATGACAGAATTGACAGGCATCATTTACAGTAAATGATTTATTTTATATTTGACAAAATCCTAAACATTATCTTTACTAACTATACTCACTAGTAAGCTTCTTAAATGAAAAAAATCATGGTGGGGAGGGGAAAGCTAGGACTTTCCAATAGTTTTCAAACACAATACAGAATATCTGTTTCCACTCAATAAACATATTGAAAAACACCAGATAATTCCATGGAAAAATATCACTGATTCAACCAAGAATCAATCGAGTTTAAATGGAGTGGACAGTTGTTAGATGAGAATACAATATTTAGTCTCAAATTATCTCCCCATTATTTTTTCTATTAATTATCAAAGGAATAATATTAACTACACAGTGGACAAGCTGGTCAACACCTGAGCCACATCATGAAAACTGACATCACCAATATGGGACAAATGAACATTACTACGCCTCTGGATGAGATAAACTAAGGACACATGGCCATTTTGGTGGCTTTTCAGCTAAAACCTATAACCTAAATCTAATGATGAAGCATCAAACAAATTCAAATTAAGGCCGAGGGCTGGGTGCAGTGGCTTAAGCCTGTAATCCAGCACTTCGGAAGGCCTGAGGTCAGGAATGAGACCAGCCTGGCCAAAATGGTGAAACCTCATCTCTACTAAAAATACAAATATTAGTTGGGTGTGGAGCACACTTGTCCCAGCTACTTGGGAGGCTGAGGTTGTAGTGAGCTGAGATCACGCCACTGCACTCAAGCCTGGGTGACAGAGCAAGACTCCATCTCAAAAACAAAACAAAAAAACAAACTTAAGGCTGAGAGGCTGTTCCACACTGAAGGAGACTAAGAGGAATGACAATTACATAATGGCCTTGGATTAGATAATGAATCAGAAGAAATTTAAGAGTATTACCATAACAAAAGTAGAACACAGACTGCAGATTATTCTACTAATGTTAAATTTCCTGAATTTCATCACTCAACTGTGTGTATGTATAAGAATCTTTGTTATTAGGAAATACATCAAAGTATTAAAGTTCATAATATATGCAATGCAATCTTCTATAGTTCGGAAAAAAATTAAGTTTCAGTAAAGCACTTATGTCAAGATGTTAAAAAGCAGTGTAAAATATATATGGGAGTTCTCTGCATTGTTCTTGCAACTTTTTTGTTAAGTTCAAAGTAGTTTCAAAATAAAGTTACAAATGGATTACAAAAATTGCTTAAATGACTGTCAGTTTGTAACCACTAAAAGCAATGCTCTTGTTATTCAACCAATACAAAGCAGATTAAACCATGTGATCTCTCGTGATTGGATTTTCAACTCTGATAACCTAAATAATGAATGTTTTAAGCATTTTTTCACCTAATACCCAATACCATACCCCGAATACAGGAAGCACAAAACCTTCAAACATTATCTTCATACACAATAGCCAAAACCAAAGGAAATGGTGGATGAGGGAACTAAAAGAAATGTACAAACACAGGAATCAAAGTTATTTTGCTGACAATCTTCCCTCCAATGACACTGCACTTTCATAATACTGAGTAGTGTTGCCATTTTGGACATTTAAGTTTTATAAAATTTAGTCTAATGTAATTCTAAATTTCATTAGTACTTAAATTCTTAATTACAGCTGAAAAGACCATTCTAAAATTACCACTGGTGTACTTTTTAGTCATCAAATTTGATTTTAAAACTGTCAAAAGCCATTAAGGAAGCATTTTAGTTTTCATTTTTTATAAGGATATGAGTTTTAAATGGTTGAGAAACACTACAGATCTTTCTAGTGAAAAACTCAGAAATGGACTGAACCTGACTACAGTAAGTTAGAAATAACTGGTTATTTGTGAGAAAACATCCCATTCCCCACCACCTAGAAGAATGAGAAGTACCAGTACAACACTCAAGTTGCACTGAAAGAAAAGGATGTTAGCTAAACAAACCACAAATAAATACCAATATGTGGCATTCTTGTTCAAACTCTACAGAGGGTACAAGTTAGCTGCAGTTAATTCTTTTAAGCCACATTCTTCAGCTCAGATGTGTCCTTAAAGGTTATGATTCTTAGTTTGACACTTGTGACTGTCTTTTTAAAAAAAGTTTATGCAACCAGAAAATCGGTTTTCAAACCCAGGAATAAATTCAGTTTTACAGTTAAAACGGCATAACCCTAACCCTGACTGTGAATCTAACAGTCACAGTATACTAAGCATATAGTAGATGCTTCAAAGATCACTTGATTGATAATATACAAAAAGCAAGCCAGGAGACTAATCATTTTATTGTCCAGGCAAGTACAGGGAATATTCTGCAAACTACAAAATTTACTAACAGCAATAAGATTCAATTACTGCCCTGCAAAGCCTCAATTCCCAAAACCAGCTGCCAGAAACACAGATACTGTATGTCCATCCTCTAGAGATTGAGTCAGCAGTGCTGGTATGCTAACTGGGAGCTTGTATGCTTTGAAAGCTTTCCAAGTGATTCTGAAGCAGTGAAGTTTGTAAACTTTGGCTCCAGGGATAACAATGTCTTATTTTACTCACATATAAAATGAGGGAGCTAAACTAATTCATGTTCCAGCTTTAAAAATTTGTGACTTAAAACATTATGCCCACTTCAACTTTATGTAATATGTGCAGTAGTCATAGTCTGGTGAATGAAAAAATTTCCAAGAAAACCATCATAACAAAATGGCCAACCTTCTTTTTTCTTCAAATCCAGTATGAAAAGTTGCAGAATATGAATCTTGGGACAAAGGAAGACTTAAAATGTCAACAGTACATGCTAGAGCTGAAGTGCTGTATTTAAATAAAAGGCTGTAATTGAACATGTTCTGTTACATGAATAGAAGTATTTAGATTTAGTTTTAGAAAGATTAAAAACAGCTTTGGGATCTTGTTATCTTTGACCCTTACTACAGTTCAATGTACTATTTCAAAACTACATTTGAATCCTATCACTGATGTCAACTTGTCTTTAGAACTATTGCTTAATTAACACTTGCAAATAGAAAATTTTTCTTTGGAGGTCTAGCATACAAAATGGTAAAACTTACCCACATTATGCTTTCCTGAGTCTTAGAAAAGCAGCTGAGTTTCTCAAGAGTTTCTCAAGAAGTTGTATTCAAAGCAAATATTCACAATTTTTGTTCAAACTGCTGTGGATTCTGATATGTGAGGGAAAAAATCTAGATACAGATTTCAACCTATTATGCCATTATACAAACCAACTATTTGTTTTCTGCTACCAAGCTGCTAGGAGCAAACCAGTTTAATAATAAAATTAAAAGTTTAAACATTCAGTAAAATTAAAGTAATAAAATTGAAAGTTTAATAAATTAGTTACAACTAATAAATGCATTGTCCACATTTATTTAGAGGTGCAGCTTTTTACAGATGTCACTGGTAATATTTTAGACATCTTCATTTCCTGGAACTGCCTTGAACCAGACTCATTTCAAAGGAATAGCTGTTTCAAAGCTGATGCATTAAAGAAAATACAAACAATCCATTAGAAAATATTCGAGCTTTTGACTTAAACTGGTCCTTTTGTTTTATAAAGGAAAGTCGGCTGCCACCTGATTCCTCTGAGCTCAAGTTATAACCAAAACTGCTCAACACTGAAAAATGTCTCATGTGTTAGAATTAGTTTTATTTCCAAATATGGAGGTTTCTAGCTCTGTGATATTATGAAGGGCTTACATGTTTGTGTTGATTCATGGATGCTATGTTGCAGCATATCTTTAATACCTTTTGGGATAGGGGTAGTTTTGATCCAAAATTATCCCCTATGATCCTAACGACTATAATACCCAGTAATTTTAACAACTAAGTATTAGGTATTATATGTTATTATGTTATTCCACGAATGTCCAGGAAATTTAGGTAAAACATTACTACCTCCCCAAAAAACTTCAAATTGTATGATCCAATAGTCCTTTTTGTTTCACCACTAATTTTAGACTGTATATGCACTTTTTATCATAAATCTTTTTCCACAATTTCAGAATATATCATGACTCATTACACCAAAGAATAGAATATTAAAGAGCTGGGTTTAAAACATAAGAGTCTTTGCAGGGTAAAGAAAATGACCATATATTTTCAATATGTTTACTAATGACTGTAGAGATTAGTTTTGCTTTATAAAGCTGAGAAATATATAGACAATCAGGTTGATTACAACAGATTTTGCTTGAAAATAAACAGCTACATTTCACATAAAAGAATAAATTATCTAGAAATTATAAAGATTAGACAATATAAGGTTTCATTTAAAGAAATGTCGTTATCTAAGTGACTACATCCTTTTGCAAATCTTAGTTGCTTTGGCTGAGAAAAAAGTCCCAAGGGAAAAAATGTATAGACCATGTTAGTAGAAGTGACAGCACCTAAACAGCTCTGTTATAATAATGGATAGGGAAAAGGGATAGAATCAGATAATTCAATAAAACCTAAAATAGTTTACTACTTATTTTAGTCAACATGCAAATATTTCCTTTGCTTATCAAACAGTACTTTATTCAAAGCACTTTCAGATTATTATCACTCAGTTCTGGGTTTACAAGTACTTTTTTCTTTTACATCTCTATTCTACATTTATATATGCATCTAAGAAACTAGATAAAAAAGCATATGGAGTTTTTAAAGTAAAAATCTGAATAATCACACAGACATGGACCAACATTTATTACAAACAGGAAAAGTGTAGATCTATAAGAAAAGAGTACAGATTTTTTTTTTGTAAAAAGGCTGCAAGCTGAAGTATAGAAATCACCATAATCTACATAATGCAGTAACTGTATCTGCATTTTAAAATCACATTGCTCAACAGAAAGAAAACATTATAATACAGTAATTTGAACTGCTATGTAAAGGTATTAAAACAGTATCAACAGTGGAAAAGTTTATTTCAATTTAGGTCACTCATGTTGCATCCTTAGTTCACTTCCATTTTCCAAGAAGAAAGGTCATTTTGAAAAATTGAAATGTATGCTACACAACCCATTATTTATAAGGAAGGAAAAACCAAGTATAGAGAAAAGAATTCATCTTTTGTAAAAATTTTAAATAAAAAAACAATCAATTCTCTATATGCTTTTATTAAAGAAATACAGCTTTCACAGACAGCAAGATACATTGTTGCTATTACCAGCAGCATTACCTTCTTCATTTCTCCTTCAGCCACCAATAAAAAACATCCTTCAGTAAAAAAATTCCTTATGAATGTGGCCCGATTCAAAACAAATTACTTCTCTAACAATAAGATATTGTAGCTTACATGTTGTCATTCATCACCTAATTACATGAAAAGCTACAGAAACCACAGGCTGGGTAGGGGAGAACAATTTAAAAGAGTATGTCAAAATTCTGTAGATTTTCTCAATTTTGTGATTATTTAGTGACCTTTTTGATCATTGTAAAAAGTAGTTCTTTAAAGAGCACTGAGGCTCTGACTGGGCATTCCACTTAACTCGAGTGTTTAAAACCTCTCATTTATTAAATCCAAAAACATACTAAACTGCATTTAAGATATCCTTATCAGATCAAATAGCTGGAGACATATTTAAATGTTTCCTTTATTTAAAACTAAGAAGTCACAAAAGTAGTTTCATATCATACTGATATTTAAACTTTATACTTGATAACTATCATTTTAAGAACAGTCATACAATTAATGACTTGCTCATCTTATAATAAATAATATTATTAAATCATGTGACGTAACAGTTTTGGAGTAAAGAGTAGAGCAATACATTTCAGGGAGTGGAGGCAAAATCTTATCTCCTATGTATTATATATAACACCAAAGTAATTTGGCCTAGTTTTTGAAATTATATATTAAGAATACACAGAAGTTTGTCCTAAATGCCGTTCACTAGAGCAAGAGAATTTTACCTGCAACAATTTCCATGCTACAGCAAAAAAAATGAAAGCATGTGACAAATTAAGGATAACATTTTAAATCCAAATTTTACATAGCTAAATAGATACTGCTCAACTCTCAGTTATGAGCAAATCTGATACACTGGCTCATATAGTAGCATCATCAAATTTTTTTCTAAGTAATTAATATGCTCTCATTTCCAACTGATGTTTCAAATTTTTAAAAAAAGTTTAATACTTTTTTCCTTTGACATTTTGTACTTTAATAGGATTTGCAAGGAGTTTCTCTGGGGAAGCAAATCATCTTCTGTTACTAAAGATGTATGCATTTTCTATTAAAAAATGTATTTGGAGTCACACAAGTTGGTTTAGCTGAATATAAAGAAATGAACATTACAATTTTCCCACCATGAAGTACTGAGTTACAACAAATGTATTAACAAAACTTTATTTTCTTGAGTGCATACAGAATGTTATGTAAACACTTAAGTATTACTTTCAATGTAAAAACATTCTTATTATCACTTTGGATTTTTAAAAAGTATTATAAATAAGTTATGTGTCTTCTCCAGAAATATTAATGGCCACATTGAGTGATATGATCAAAATAAAACTTTAGCCTCTCATAGGCTAAACAAAAATATAAAATGTGAATATAAAAAATAAAGAGCAAACCAGGAAAGAGAAAAACACAGCTCAGAATATGCATTTCTAAAACCAGTATTCAATTTAAAACCTTAATTTCTAAACCAAAAATATAAATTTTTAAAAATATACATATATATTATTTACCATTTGTTTTTAATACATTATATATACCTATTTGTGCGTGTGTGTATGTTTGTGCGTGTGTGAAGTAACTGCAAATAGTACCAACTACATAAATCAGGCAACTGCTAGCAGCTCTTCATTTCATTGTATGAATTGAGCCTGTTATGTAGACAACTTTCAGCCCCTTGGAATAACATCTGGTCTTCCTGAAACTTTTTTAAGGATGCAGTTTGTAACTTACAGCTAGGAAATTGCAGAAACAAACCCATTGTGTTCAGAGTTACAGAATGGAGTATCTAACTGCCTATTTCAGTTTAACTTATGCTATAATAAAACGCATGAATAATGCCTGAATAATTGAGAAACAAGGAAATTTCAAAAACTCAGAAAGCTCTACTTCATTATACAAAAACAATTATATATCAATTATGTTCATTTCTGGTGTGTTTGAATTTAAGTCTAATGTGTTTGTAAAGCCAAACTAGAATGCAGACCAGGTGCAGGTGTTCCAGGTTCCTTGTTTTACTGAGTTAATACAAAGCAGCACAGGCTTCAGCATATTTCAGACAGGCCTCACCTGTTTTGTGCCAACCTACTTTGGTGATTTAAATATATTAAGGAAAGAAATGGTCCCAGAGGATAGGTGAGGAAACTTTAAGGATATGGTCATGGGCCAAAACTACCAGACTCCACATAAGGCACAATCTCTCTCATACATACAAACACACAAACACACAAACCACATACACAACCACACACACAAAAATAAAACACACACAATGTTCCTGCTATTATCCAGTAATTTCCCTCCCAACCAAGTAATGCAATCTAAACTATAGCACAAATACAATGAGTACACTGTAGCCTCTACTTAAACCTGCTATTATTGGTTGGGTCCATTCTGAGGACACATCACAGATGACACTGTACTGCTGTGTCAGTGTGATGACACTGTGCAGATGACACTGTGATGACATGTGCAGATGACACTGCACATCACAGATGACACAGATTACAGTACTGCTGATGACCAAAGCCCTTTGAATAGGTCCAAAACAGACCTAAATATTATCAAATTTCAGGTACAGCAGAAAATGTTATGTTGAGGCTGCAGTGTACTTGATTATGCTGAGAATCTGTATCACAAAATTAATATTAAGAGTACTGCGTATTATAAGTTACAAAAAGAAATGCATATAATTTTCAGCTTAATGTGAATATCAGTTATTTACATCTTACCCCTTCCATCCCATTAATTTATATTAATAACCTGAAAATGATTACTTGGTGCCAACTGTTATTGACACATTAAAACTTTTATTATCATTTTTACTACTAATTCCAGTCTTCAAAAGTTAACATTTTCCTCCTAACCATAATCATGAATGGGGTCCTTACTCTTTAAAATATACATGCCTGGGTTCAAATTTCAAGATATAAAAAGCAAGAAAAAAAAAGCAAAGTATCATTGGGTAAAATTAAGATTATATAGGATTATTAAATACGTTTGAATCACATTAGCTTATTCTTGCATAATATAAACTATCTTACAGAAAAATCGTTAAATTATTGAAGTGCTTACATTGATAAACCATGCATTTTCACAAAATTAAAATGTGAAGTAATTATTCTCTTAAAATGTTTCATTTCACCAGACACTCAAAATACTCTATGAAAAACTAAGTTAACATTTCTGTATTTTCATATACTCTCATCCATATTAGTTTGTAAGTAGGAATAAAAAGAAAAATGAGTTCTAAATAAATGACACAGGAGGCAATAAATTGACACATGACAAGTAAATAAAAGGCTAAAGCACTCCAATACCATTGAAACTGTTTTAATGTTGTTGCAACTCCAAAATGCAACAATCATCAGCTTGTAAAAGACCCAAATTTCAAAAATTCATTTTAATTACTCCTTTATACCTATTTTACAAAATAAAAGTAAGACACATTTAAATCCTCCTTGTCCTAATTAGCTATGTTCCTAATTTGTTTTCTATCACTACAGTGTATGCTGCAATTCCCATCAGATGCTGATATTAAGAAAAAATAAAATAAAATAGTAACCTCTGCTTCAATGTACAGTTTCCAGAATCTGCCAGAACTGGGGAACTGGGCAACAAGGCGTTCATAAGTCTTCCGTGCTTTGTCTATAGGTTGATTCTAAAATTGAAAACCAATAAACAGCATTTACAATGTTAGGATTATGAAAATATTATTCACTGCAGAACCAAGTAGTGTGATTGGACCCATAGAGAAGGAAATGTAATCCTATATCACTAAACCTGTGCCTCTCGAATGAGAATGCTCCAAGCATCAAGGTCATATGGATTCTCTTCTAATTTCTTTTCCGCTTTCTTCACCTTCTCTGGGACATACTCAGCTGCCTGGGGAAAAAAAAACAACAGTGAACTAAAGTTACTGTTTTAAAAATCTCGTGCCTAACTTAATTCATGAACAATAAAGTCCTCAGATGCAATGTCACATTACAAAGCATAAAAAATCGTCTTATAAAAGAAAAGTGTGTTTTCTAGAACCTCTGTGTACAATCGTCCTTCCTTATCTGTGGGTTCCGCATCCTTAGATTCAACCAAGGGTGGACTGAAAATACTCAGAGAGGGAAAAAAAAAAAAAGACAGCAGTGTCTATACTAAACATGTACAGCCTTTTTATTCATCATTATTTCCTAAACAACACAGTATAACAACTATTTAAATGGTATTTGTATTATATGACGTTATTATAAATCATCTAGAGATGATTTAAGTATTTGGGAGGACATATGTAAGCTATATGAAAATACATTATTTTATATAAGAGACACGAGCATACACGGACTCTGGTATCTAAGTGGTTGTCCTGGCAACAATCCCCCACAGATACTGAGGGACGATTGTATTTGTAATCAGAAGTAACTTGCATGAAGATAATAAAACCAAGTGATCAAATTTTTTTATTCAAATAAACTTATTTTTGTATTAAATACTATAAAACAGCAGTTCTCAAACTTTATGGTCTCAGGACCCCTCTACACTCTTAAAAATTAAGAACCACAAAGAACTTTTATGTGGATTTTATCAATATTTACTATATTAGAAATTAAAACAAATTTAAATATCGATTGATTTACAAAGAAAACTTTTTACGTTATTCTTTATAAAAAATAACTTAAAATTCAGTAATAAGAATGTCACTTTTTACATATTTATAAATCCATTCAATGTTCAACTTTTTAAAAGGCAGCTGGATTTTCACATCTGCTTCTGCATTCAATCTGCTGCCCTGTCAGATCATAAAGATACTGAAAAATTCCACTGTATCCCCGTGAGAGATTAGGAATGAAAAAGGGCAAAAAATGTCTTAGGCTTATTATGAGACAGGTTGAACTCACAGATCCTCTGAGAGTCCTTAGGAACCCTTGGGGTTCCTGGACCAACTTTGAGAAACACTGCTGTCAAAGCATTCATCCTGCACCACAAAGAAAACACGTGAAATGACATGGAAATCTTATTTTGATGTAAAGAAATTTTAAAAACACAATTCACAACTGTATATACAACACAATGAAAACTATAAAAGAAATCTGCAATTAAAGAGATTTTTAAAATATATTCAAATGCTTAGACTGGTCATCCTTGGAAGATGAGTAGTAGAATTAGAGGCTGATTTTTTTCTCCCTTTTCTTTCAGTATTCCCCAAATCCTTTGGTAAAATAGTTTTATTTTAGAAATTTAATTTTTTAAAAAATAAGCCTAAAATAGTAGCCAGCACTTGAAGCAAAAATAAAAGTATTAAGTCTCAAATTGTTGTTCAGAATACTACTGTGTACCACAAAAAGGGATGCTCAAATAAGCCAGATAAATGTTAATTTATACAGGCCAGGTGTGGTGTCTCACGTCTACAATCCCAGCATTTTGGGAGGCCGAGGCAGGCAGATCACCTGAGGCCAGGAGTTCAAGAACAGCCTGGCCGATACGGTGAAACCCCGTCTCTGCTAAAAACAGAAAAATTAGCTGGGCGTGGTGGTGTGTGCCTGTAATCCCTGCTACCTGGAAGGCTGAGGCACAAGAATTGCTTGAATCCAGGAGGCAGAGGGTACCATGAGTGAGACAGTGCCACTGCACTCCAGTCTGGGTGAGAGCCAAACAGCACTTTGGGAGGCCGAGGCGGGAAGATCACAAGGTCAGGAGATCGAGACCGTCCTGGCTAACATGGTGAAACTCCGTCACTACTAAAAACACAAAAAATTAGCCAGCCATGGTGGCGGGCGCCTGTAGTCCCAGCCACTCAGGAGGCTGAGGCAGGAGAATGGCGTGAACTCAGGAGGCGGAGCTTGCAGTTAGCTGAGATCGCGCCACTGCACTCCAGCCTGGGTGACAGCCAGACTATGTCTCAAAAAAAAAAGTTAATTTATATAACGTTTTGTTTTGCCTTTTTTCTAGGACATTCTGACATCTATAAATGGCAATACATATTGATAATATCCAAGCATAAAGAAGGAAGCATTGCCCCTATCACTTTTCTCTGTCACCCCCCACCCCATTGTTTTTAGTGGAATTAGTATTTCATGGAACAATTCAGTCAAAACACCAGTTTGGAAAAGTTTTTAAAAAGTCATCTGTTCAGATTTTTTTAATTACCTAGGAGAAATAAACTCTTTTCTTTGGAATAAATTAGCTTGCACCACTGGTAAGCATTCACTTATTTAGAAAAAAGATATGTTGACTACTGTAATTCGAAATTAAAATAAAGATGCTTTCCTAACATATAAGAACTTTATGAATAGCTTGCTCAAGGAACTAAAGCTGGAAAAGTTTATAAGGGACTACTGGCTCTACCCATACATGAAACTACAGGCTCAGAAAGAACAGCAAATGGAAAATCAGCAAATAATAAAGGTGGCATTTTCAAATCAGAACGGTGAATTGTTCAATAAATGGTTTCAAAATAACTATACAGTCATCTGTTAGAATAACTGTGAAATCAATTTTATCAAAATGAAGTTGAATTTCTACTTTACTCTTTCTGCCAAAATAAACTTGAGAGATCAAAGACTTAAATGTTAAAAACAGAAACACAAGACAGAACTAGAGCAGAATATGGTGAAATGTATTTTTGCATAGGAAAAGCTCTTCAGAAGCTTTTTGGGAGGCCGAGGCAGGAGGATTCCTTGAGCTCAGGAGTTCTTCTGGACCAGCCTGGGCAACACGGCAGAACCCCGTCTCTACCCAAA
This sequence comes from Colobus angolensis palliatus, assembly GCF_000951035.1. Taxonomy (NCBI): domain Eukaryota; kingdom Metazoa; phylum Chordata; class Mammalia; order Primates; family Cercopithecidae; genus Colobus; species Colobus angolensis. The sequence goes on from NW_012114622.1 coordinate 6,769,773, forward strand.
TACAAAAAAATAGCCAGGCGTGTGCCACACACCTGTAGTCCCACGTACTTGGGAAGCTGAGGTGGGAGGATCGCTTGAGCCCGGGAGGGAGAAGTTGCAGTGAACTGAGATTGCCGCCACTGCACTCCGGCCTGGGCGACAGAGCCAGACCCTGTCTTTTGAGAAAAAAAAAAAAAAGTCTTTAAAGAGTAAATTTACATGGTAAGTTAAAATTTGCACATGAGAAAAGTACCAAAATAAAAAAGACAAACATAAAAAAACCTCCAACATATGACAAAAATACTAAATTAAAAGCACAATCAATAAACCACCAGTGGTTCAAAAAGAAAATGCAGCCAGATGCAGAGGCTCACAACTGAAATCTCAGCACTTTGGGGTTGGGAGTGGGCAGGAAGATTGCTTGAGCCCAGGAGTTTGAGACTAATCTCGGCAATATGGCGAAACCTCATCTCTACAAAAAATACAAAGAAGTAGTGGGGCATGGTGGCATGCACTTATGGTCCCACCTACTTGGGAGGCTGAAGTGGGAGGATCACCTGAGCCCTGGAGGGTGAGCCATGATCACACCACTACACTCCAACCTAGGTGATAGGGCGAGACTCTGTGTCAAAAAAACATTTTTTAATAAAAACTTAAAAATTAAAACAAAAAATGGGCAAAGCATACGAACAGTTTATAATTAACTTTTTAAAGATTCAAAAGAAATGCAAATATTGGCCGGGCACGGTGGCTCATGCCTGTAATCCCAGCACTGAGGGAGGCTGAGGCAGGAGGATAGTCAGGAAAGCAAGACTATCCTGGCTAACACGGTGAAACCCTGTCTCCACTAAAAAAATACAAAGAATTAGCTGGGTGTGGTGGTGGGAGCCTGTAGTCCCATGCTACTTAGGAGGCTGAGGCAAGAGAATGGCGTGAACCTGGGAGGCAGAGCTTACAGTGAGCCGAGATGGCACCACTGCACTCCAGCCTGGGCGACAGAGCGAGACTCTGTCTCAAAAAAAAAGGAAAAAAAGAAA